>NC_043717.1:74464708-74554497 GCF_006229205.1 Suricata suricatta
TTCTATGGGAAAGGAGTGGGAAAGGAAGAGTCCCGATGGCGCGTTTCTCTTGGACTCCCACAGCGCCATCTGGTGGAAGTTTAGGGTTTTGTTTTCTCTGTTCAGAATATTTTTCAACAGGAGCGTTTAATGCCGCTTTCTGTACCAGATCAGGCTTTAGGTGGTTAGGTAGGCGGGGGAGGGGGGGGGCCGGGGGGGGGGGGGGGGGGGGGGGGGGGGGGGGGGGGGGGGGGGGGGGGGGGGGGGGGGGGGGGAGGGGACCACAGGAGACTTAATTCCTTCCACGATAAAGCTAGGGCTCAGGGTTTACCTAGACCATTGCAACAGGGTGTTGGTAAAGACCTTATTAGAAGCAAATGGTAGGGCATAATGGTTAAGAGCAGCAGATCCAATAAATAAACTTTAAAGAGCAGGGCTGGGGAGCCTGGATGGATCAGTCCCTTTAAGCGTCTGACTTTAGCTCAGGTCATAATCTCAGGATTGGTGAGTTCAAGCCCTGCATCGGGCTCTGCACTGACAGCATGGAGCCTGCTTAGGATTCTTTCTCTCTGTTTCTGTCTCTCTTTCTGCTCCCCCCAGTCACACACACTTTTTCCCTGTCTCAAAATAAATAAATAAATTTAAAAAAAAAGAGAGGAGCAACAGCTTCAGCCTCAGATAAATTGGCATTTTACTCCCGACCTTCCAGTTGTGTTACCGTGAGCTGTCCCTCAGTCTCCTCTTCTGTCAAATGGCAATAATAATGAAAGTGCTTATCATAGGGGTGCCTGGATGGCTCTATAGGTTGAGGGTCCAACTCTTGATTTTGGCTCAGGTCATGATCTTACTGTTCGTGACATCGAGCCCCAAACCAGGCTCTGCACTGACAGCTCAGAGCCTGCTTGGGATTCTCTCTCTCTTTCTGCTCCTTCCCCACTCGTGCCCTCGAGCTCTCTCAAAATGAAAAAATAAACTTTAAGAAATCTTTAAAAAAGCACTTACTACAGGATTTTGTGGCAAGGGTTGAATAAGATAATGCTTGTAAAACATGTAGCATAGTGCGATTAGCATATTAAGGGCTCAATAATATCAGATGTGCTTATTTCCTCATCAACAATTAAGCATACGGTGCTGTGGAACCCATAAGAGGGGCATACCAGTAAACTGTAGAGAGCTCACGGCAAACGTCCCTGAGGATGCGACACTTCAGATGTCTTCAGTAGGAAATAGCTACTTGAACACTTTCTCCAAGTGGAAAGCAATATCCACAACATATGGGCAAGCAAAATAACACGGTTCATCTCCCCTCACCCCTCTGTCATGAGGGATGGCACAGCATCCTTTGCTTCAGGGGTGCCAGGGATTTCAGAGTGGGCCTTTGAGCTGAAAGATGATCTGGGAACATTTAGGAATCACTGAAATCGGGCCCCAGACCAAGTGAGAACTTGGTTCCCACAGTGAGTAGGCGCAGCTTTACTTAAAATTAGATGCTAGGACAAAAATCAAGACCAGTTGTATCAACTACCATGTGTTTGTTTTCATTTTGGCTTTGTCTTGAGGCAATAATGCTTCAGTGGTTCTTTATTCATCCAGGTTTATGCTAAATATGCATGATAGGGCTTGCTAATTTCCCGCTGCCTCAAAACACGAACAGTTCTGGGCCCCTCAGTTAATTTTTCCAAATTGCTCCTGGCACATGCCATGACAGTGTAGAACTCTTTCTGTTGTTCATCTCTGCAAATTATTTTTTAATGTTTATTTATTTTTGAGAGAGAGAGAGAGAGACAGAGAGTGAGCAGGGGAGGGGCAGAGAGAGAAGGAGAGACAGAATCTGAAGCAGGCTCCAGACTCCCAGCTGTCAGCACAGAGCCCAACGTGGGGCTCGAACCCAGGGACCATAAGATCATGACCTGAACCTAATTTGGACGCTTAACCAGCAAAGCCACTCAGGTGCATCTTCCCTGGGAACTTTTAACCCTTCCACATTATACAAATTTTACTTATCCTCCAAGATCTGGGCTTTCTCATTCATTCATCCATTCATGAATTTTAAAATTGAAACATAATTAACTTACTGGTTTCAGGTGTCCAACATAATGATTAATACTTGTATATATTGTGGGGCTCTTGGGTGGCTCAGTCGGTTAAGCATCCAGCTTCAGCTTAGGTCATGATCTCATGGTTCCAAAGTTCAAGTCCCACATCAGGCTCTGCAATGACCCCTCAGATCCTGGAGCCTGCTTTGGATTCTGTGTCTCCCTCTATTTCTGGCCCTTCGCTGCTCTTGCTCTGTCTCTCTCTCTCTTTCAAAAATAAATAAACATTAAAAAATATTTGTATATATTGTGAAATGATCACAGTAAGTCTAGTGAACATACATCATTGTATGTAATTATAGAATTTTCTCTTGTGATGAGAACTTTTAAGAGCTACTCCCTTAACAACTTTCACATAGAAAATACAGTATTATTAACTATAGTCACCATGTTGTACGTGACCTTCCCGTGACTTATTTATAACTGGAAGTTTGTACCTTTACATCCCCTTTACCCATTTGAACCGCCACCCAAAACCTCTCTGGCAACCACCAATCTGTTCTTTGTATCTATGAGCTTTTTTATTTTTATCTTTTAAGATTCCATACATAGGTGAGATCATACAATATTTGTCTTTTGGTCTCTGGACATTTCCCTTAGCACAATGCCATTCCACAAATGGCAATATTTTTTTGTTTGTTTTATTGTGGCTGAATAATATTAATGTGTGTGCGTGTGTGCACACGCACACATATTTTCTGTATTTTCTTTGTTCATTCCTCCATTGATGGACACTTAGGTTGGTTCCATTTCTTGGCTATTGTAAATAATGCCTGCAGTGAACATGGGGGTGCAGAGATCTTTTTGTGTTAGTGTTCTGTTTCCTTCAGATAAATACTCAGAAGTGGAATTGCTGGATCATATGGTAGTTCTATTTTTTTAATGTTTTTTTTTTGAGAGAGTGCAAGCAGAGGAGGGGCAGAGAGAAGGGGGACAGAGGATCTGAAGTGGGCTCTGTGCTGATGGCAGTGAGCCCGACATGGGGCTCAAACTCACTAACTGCAAGATCCCAGAAAGTAGACATTTTTAAAAGATGAAAAATAGGAACATAAAGAATATTAAAGGATCAGCCCAAGTGATTCACCATTTGAATAACAGAAGTGAGAGAGAGAACAATGAAAATTCAGGAAAATTTCCCAGAACAGATGTACATGAGTTTCTGGATTGAAATGGCCTTAGCACAATGGATAAAAACATACAACAAAGCACACTGTCATAAGATTTCAGAGAACATGGAGATTTTCTGAGCTTCTGGGGGGGAAAAATCAAGTCTTATGGAAGGGGTGGGAGAAATCAGAATGGTTTTGAAGTACCAAAGTAACACTGGAAGCTTAATGTCAATGGAATAATGCTTTCAACAGGGAGGGGACATGTTCCATCTAGAATTCTACACCCAAGCAAATGATCAGTTGAAAGTCTCAAATGTACCTCCCTATATATCCCCCCCTACTGGGGGATGTGTCCCATCAAAAAGAGGAAACAATCCAAAGTAAAAGACTTCGGATACAGGAAACAGGAGGTGCAACACATGATGAAAGGTGATGGGACCTGTCAGCGTGATAGTGAAGTTAGATTGCAAGATAAAGGAGGGGTTAGTCCGAAGTAAAGGACTAGCTTGAAATCGGTAGGAATGTTCTAGGAGGGAGATATTTTCTTCCAGGGATGAAGAATTGTTCGAATTCTTATTAGCTGCAAACATTGAAAGGAGATATATGGACAATTGGTGGAGTCTGGGGTTAAATCCTTAGAAAACCAAGCAAATGCATGAGGGGCTTCTGATGAGCACTACGGGGTTTAAAGTGCAGGAAAAAAGAATTTGTCATAGTTTTCGTATATACGTTTCAGCCTTGACTAGCATAGTTATTCTAACTGAAACTGATGTGATTACACTTCCATAGGGACAGAATGAGAAGAATGCATCGCGAGGTCAATGAATGACAAAGCAGAGAGGTAGCAACACACAAGTTATTTAGATACAAGACAGTAAATACCAAAACAATCCACTAAGAGTTGAAAGTGGATAGGGCACCTGGGTGGTTCAGTTGATTGAGCTTCCAACTCTTGATTCCAGCTCAGGTCATAATCCCAGAGTCGTGGGATTGAGCCCCAAGTCGAGCTCCATGCTGAGTGTAGAGCCTGCTTAAGATTCTATCTCCCTCTCTTTCCCCTGCTCTTTCTCTAAGATAACATCATTTTTTAAAAAGTGGTTGTCTCTGAGGTAGAGGAAGGGGAAGGAATGAGGGCACGGGATTGTTTTCTTTCACAGACTTGGTAGGGTAGTGTTCCCAAACAATGGCTTGTAAATTCCCTAGAGGTGTACGGTCTAACATGAGAATGAAATTAAAGATTCAGTTCCGCAGTCACACTAACCTATTTCAAATGCTCAGCAGCCACATGTGGCCAATGGCTACTGTAAGGGATAGGAGAGATCCGGGACATTGCCAACTTCACAGAAAGTGCCGTTGGACTGCGCTCTTTTGCAGGGTCATTAAATCAATAGGGAGGATCACAACCAGCATTTAAATGCATGAAATAAAAAGTCAGTGAGTAACTCATTACTATTTTTTCCACATAAACAGTTTCACAGAATATTGTTTTACATACATGTTAATGTGTGTGCACAGCATTGTGAATCACTATAAAAAATGTTTGCAAGGTCTAATTTAAATTATGTGTGCAGAATGCTGATTTTTTTTAAACAAGAGAGTGGCAGATTCCTTGTACCTAGGAGAATCCTCACTTCTTGTGATGGCATCCTCCACAGCCCCATCTCCTTGTAGGAAACTTTGGGACCTAAGTCATCATTAAAAAAAAAAACAAACAGGGCACCGGGGTGGCTCAGTCAGTTGAGCATCCGACTCTTGATTTCAGCTTAGGTCGTGATTCCAGGGTCGTGGGATCAAGCCCTGTATCTGGTTCCACGCCGAGCATGGAAGCTGCTTAAGGTCCTTTCTCTCTTTCTCTCCCCTTCTCCCCCTCCCCCGGCTCATACTAAAATTAAAAAAAAATAATAATAAACAAAAAGAAAACCCACCTTGGGACACTCCCTATTTCTTGTCATTCATCTTTCCCTTTTTGCAAAAGCTATCTTTTTTGAAGTTTGGTCCTTTTATTTATTTTTTAATATAGGAAGAAGAAAGTCAGGCTAAGAGGGTATTAGGAGATTTGCCCATGGTGACCAAGCTAGTGATAGAGTGAGCCAGGTCTCCCTTACCTCTATCTTCAGAACTCTCCACAGTCTCCAGGGGCAGGCAGTCCCGAGGGTGCCGATATGTTAAAGAACCGGACTGGTGAAGACCGTCTGGCCATAATGATGATAGCCAACAAAAGCTTACTATGTTTCAAACATTTTACATGGACTAACGCGTTTTAACCCTCACAACCACCCTGTGAGGCAGATCTATTATCGACCAACCCCATTTGTTCAGATGGAAGAATGCAGCTGAGAGATGTACATTAACTTGATCACAGTCACACAGCTAGTGAACAGACTGAGCCAGTCTGGCTCCAGGGCTCTTAATAGTATTTAACAAACACCCTCATCTAGGTGCCTGGTTGGTTCAGTCCGTGGAGAATTCGGCTCTTGATCTCAAAGTTGTGAATTCAAATCCCCATTGAGTGTGGAGATTACTTAAATACAAAATCCTGGTGGCTCAGTTAAACATCTGACTGTTGATTTTGGCTCAAGTCATGATCTCCAGGTCATGAGATTGAGCCCTGCATTGGTCTCTGTTTTGACAGTGGAGCCCTGCTTGGGATTCTCTCTCTCCCTCTCTCTCTCTGCCCCTCTCACTGCTCATGCTCACTCTCTCTAAATAAACATTTAAAAATAGGGGCGCCTGGGTGGCTCAGTCGGTTAAGCAGCCGGCTTCGGTTCAGGTCATGATCTCACGGTTTGTGGGTTCAAGCCCCGCGTCGGGCTCTGTGCTGACAGCTAGCTCAGAGCCTGGAGCCTGCTTCAGATTCTGTGTCTCCCTCTCTCTCTGACTCTCCCCTGCTCCCACTATCTCTGTCTCCCAAAAATAAAAATAAAAATCATTTAAAAAAATAATAGTAGTAACATACACCCTCATATAACTCAGATAAACTGACTTCTTAAAGTAGCCTAAAGGTAACAGTTATCATTTATTAGCACCTGCTAATAATGCACACTGACAAGATTGTGTTTTGTTCCACAGTTATCAGTGTTGCAAAGGAGGTCTACTCTATCAACTGTATCAATGTAACAGCTTTGGGTTCCAGAGCTCCAAACTAATGGAAGGAATTTACACAGGCCAGGTTAGCTGCTTAATGTAATTCCATGAATCTACATTTGACTACTTTTTAAATATGTGCTTACAAGTCTGGCTAATAGGGGCATCTGCCTTGCTCAGAGGATCATGTTACTCTTCATCTAGCTATAGGTAGTGAGTTTGAGCCCCATGCTGGGTGTAGAGATCACTTAAAGAAACAAACTAAAAAAGAAAGGAAGGAAAGGTAGAAGGGAGGAAGAGGAGGGAGGGAGGAAGAGAAGGAAGGAAGGAAGGGAGAGAGAGAAAGGGAGGGAGGAAGTCTGGCTGTGAAACCTGCAGATTTGTATCTTGGCGCATCATTAGGCACAAAGTGGCTTGATAACATGGGTGGTTTTATTTCTTAAGATTTGAGTGCAAACTTAAAAACAAGAACAAACCAAGCTTTTCATTAGGAATAAACACAAAAATTGAAGTAACAATCCTGCAATCATGCATTTTAACAGAAAGTACAAAATATGAATATATTCTCATTTGTAACTACATTGGAAAATTAAACTATTTCTCTCGGAGTTCCAAATACCACATAATCATTAACCTGTTCTCTTCTTGTCACCTCAGAGACATTTGTCATGTGGTATCAGAAAAACATAGGCAAGGATTATTATGAATCAATCTTTATGCCCCCCAAAAACATTATTCTCCTTAACTTCTTACTGTTTGAATCATTCACCTGTATCTCAGTTCTGAAAAGTCATACAATTACACCTCCGCTCTAAGAAGAAAAACAAAAAAGAAGCACTACAAGTATCAAGGAGGCAAGATATTTCCATGTCATTAAAGCAAAAAAGTCACAAGTGTTTGACCTAGAAATATACAGAACTGTAGTAAAGTTTTTAAGTACAATTTCATTTGATGGCTGACATGTCAGAATAACAGTGAACAATTTAAATAGGTATAAAAATGTAGGATTAAAATCTTCAGCCTCAAATACTTGAAAAGTCACTATGAACATGGAAAGACTGGTTTACATAAACATGTATATATATATTTTGGGGGGGTGAAAAATTAGGGGTAGTGGCATCTCCCTGGTCCCTTAACAATATTTGGATTTTCGCAAAGAATTAGCAGCACCCAACTTGAAGTGTTAATTCCATGTTTCTAAAGGACCTATACAACAGATTAGTTGGCAGTGTTCTAGCTTTCCGGAGATGGGAATGGGTCGGGGTGCAGACACCGGGGTATGCATGCATTCACATATTTAAAATCACCATTCCAAATGGAGGGAAAAATTCACATATTGAATAAAGATCTAAGGAAATCATCCTTAAAGGATCAACAGGGGGCCAGAACAGCAGAAGCTGACCAGTAGTCTACTTGATGATGATGCTTATTCACTCTTCAAAGGCAAGTGGGGAAGAATGAGAATACTCGCATACACAGAAGAACTTCAGAGAGCGCTTGCCTTGAATTTGACATTGCAGAACACTTAACAGAAATCTTGACAAAAACCTTCATTCTTGCTTATAATAACACCAGATAATTTTTTCCCTTTTCACCACCATATACATAACATTTAAATATTTTCATTATAAATATCTTAGAGTAAAAAGAATATTTTGTTGCAGTGGTGGCCTGTCTATACAAAGCAATGTCAGGAATATATATATATATATATATATATATATATATATATATATATATGCATACATATGCATATATATAAAATGATTAAGAAAAAAGTGCAAAGAATAACAGTATTAACAAGTTTTGCTTTTTACAGTAACTATGGTTCAAGTGTGAAAATCTGTCAGATATAGAATCCCAGATCTTAATGAAAGATTCAAAAAGAAGCCCGCATTGCCAAATTACTGCACAAGTTATCAGTCCCTTATTGAGTATCTTCCCTTTTCCCTGATCTAGCATTTCCAGTTTCTCAACTCTTCCCACAAACAGGAAAATAGGGGTAACAGTGTGTCCTTCTCTTTAACTTCCCCAAAATTGTCCGAGCGAATCATTCAGAGATTCAAACAAGATACTGGGGAGGTCATTAATCATCACCCGCTTTGCTCAAATTAAAGCTAAATGAAAGACTTTCTGAAATACAAACTACAGATCAAGAATCAAATCAGCAACAGCAAGCAGACCTTAAATTACAAGGGTAATTCAATGCAAGTACATTTTAAAATCAATCCCTGTTATCAAAGATAAATCCTTTTCCAGGTTGTAATTCTAAATACGTGATTTCATCACCTTTTCGAAAAAAGAAAATGCTTCCTTTAAAATGTGATTTCATTTTTCATCATTTTACCCATGGTCTTAGTCCTTTCTTTTGAACAGACATAGAAAGACAGCTCTTGGCGTTCTTTAAAATGTACGTTACTCTTAAGTCGTTTCAATAATTACAGTTACGGATTTCAGACCTTGAGTTTCAAAAAAAAAACCAGTTCAATTTCCCTTTAAATATATTATTAAGTACTTTTTGGTGTGTAATGTTTTCAGACTTCAGGCACTGTAATTATTCACAACATCACAATGATTCTATGTCTAACCTACACTGACAATTATGAATCCTAAAATGGTTTCCACAGTACTATTTCATTCTGTAGATTATATTATGATTGAATTCTGCCTTCCAGATATATTGTTGGAAGAGAATCTTAAAGCCCTGCAACACTTCTGCTTTGAAGTAGAATTAATCCATATTTTTTGTCATGCTTAATATTTAAGCTTCTTCTGAACTAGAAGACAATACACATTTGGAGATGCAAATTTCCTCAAGCTACATTCTACACCAACTCCAGTCTATTTTGTTCAACATTAAATATTTTCCTTTAAGAGAACAAGTATATGGTATGCTAATTTTTAAAAACAGAATTTTGCTCTAAAATTAATGACATAGCTAACAGGAAACAACTTTTCAATTTCAGCTTCACGAGAACTAGGCAAAAACTAAGTTAAAGTAGACTCAATGACTATTTTAATCACTTTGGGTTTCTTTTTTTTATTACCATGTGTTTAGAATGATATGCTCCTTACATTCTAACAGACAGCTCAACAAGGCTCAAAACTCTAGAACTGAAACCACCAGACCACCTCCTGCACACCTGTAAAAGGCAGAGCAGCATTTTATTTGCCCCCATACATTCGCTCAATGTCTTTGAGGTAATGGTTCTTCAGTTCCTTTCTCTTCAGTTTGAAAGCATCTGTGACCAAACCAGTTTCAGGGGTCCATGGCTCTGGACTCAAGCGGACCTTGATTGGAATTTCAAATCGCTCCAGGTTCACTGAAATGAGGGGCGGGGGAGGTAGGAGAGAGGGAAAGAGAGGGGAGAGGATAGTGAATTAATGATACTGGTGCCTTCCAATTTCATGGTAGAGTTCTCAAGGTATATATATGTGAATTGTTTCGGTTGAATATGGTTTTAGCCCATAGAGTTTTTATTGTACCACATTCCTACCATATGTAGGAACTCTCTTCAGAGTCTTCCTATTCTTGGTTTCCTCTGCTTGGGATGGTCTTCCCTCTTGGAAGCTGCATGGCTCGTGTCCTTACTTCACCCAGGTGTCTATTCAAATGCTACTCCTAGGGAAGGCTTCCCCGACCCTTCAGAGCCGATGTCTTCGTATCCTCTTTGTCTATCCCTTGGCAGGAGATTTTCTTCAAATTACTTATCGCCACCCCACACATTGTATATATTTGTCTCACCTGCTAGCACGGAAGCTCTGTGAAAGCACGGTTTTTGTTTCATTCACTGCCATCCATGGGGCCACATTAAAATCCCTCATGAAATATATAGGTACTTATCCGTTCATTCTGCAGGGAGCTAAACTGGTAGCCAAACGCTCTTCTTGAGCTTTATTATATAGTCAAATGACAATCAAAAGGGGGACTGTGAATTTCACATTTAAATGGCATTAAGAATTGAGGTGGTACATACTGCCCCAGAATTAAACAACTCAGTACATGCTCAGATGTCAGAGCATGGAAGAAAATAAGGACAAAAAATCAATTGAGTACTCAGAAATTTTAAATTCAATTACATTCCATCAAGTTATTAGTAGTACAAGCTCATTCCTAAAATCCTGAAGGCCCATTAACAGCAATGTTAATCTACAGATGAGCTTTATTTTATTTATTTATTTTGAGAGAGCGTGTGTGAGTGGAGGAGGGGCAGAGAGAGGGAGAGACAGAATCCCAAGCAGGGCCCTCGCTGACAGTGAGGGAGTCCCCAGATGAGCTTTATTTTACATGCAATTATTTAAAACAGCAATTTTGGACCACCTGGGTGGCTCAGTTGCTTAGGCTTCCGAATCCTGATTTGGGCTCACATCACAATCCCAGGGTTGTGACACTGAGCCCCCAGGTCAGTCTCCATGCTAGCTGTGGAGCCTGCTGAGGATTCTCTCCCTCTCTCTCCTCCCCTCCCCTCTGCTCACATTTTCACTCTCTCTCTCAAAATAAAAAAAATTAAAACAGCAATTTTGAACAAGCACACATCTGCATATTTAAAAACTACCGATAAACAGCGTAGGTGACTTTAAAAACAACTTGGTTTCAATGACAAGCACACAAAAAAATCAAATTCAAGGATGTTTTTGACCGAATACCAGTCCTGAGTTTTATAAAATCTTAAGTTAAATAACTGAATTTTTCATTAAAATGAGAGAAAAATAATAAACTGGAGTGTGGAAAAATAATCTTTCCAATTACATAGAATCAAATTCCTAAAAGTAATACCTGAACAGGTAGTAAAGGAACATGAAACTTGCCCAAATTAACCATGTCTACTCTGTTGATACATGACAGCTCAGATATGGGGGAGGTGCCAGAGATAAGCCCATCTGTTCCCAAGGTCACATCTGGATGTTAAGGAAACAGTTACATCCTCAACTATATATGTGGCTCCCAAACCTTTTATTTCATAATACGGTAAAACCTTGGTTTGCAAGCATAATTCGTTCAGGGAACAGGCTTGTAATCTAAAGCTCTCTTTTATGAAAGCGAATGTCAAGATCCATCAGCCCAGCTGTGATCATGTGATGTTCAGTGTCACGTACTACTCATATTGCAAGACATCGCTCGTGTATCAGGTTAAAATTTATTAGAAATGTTTGCTCGTTTTGCAGAATGGTCACAGAAATTACTGGCAATCCAAGGTTTTACTGTACTTCCCTTATTTACATAGGTCCTATTCCGGAAACACTGATAAAATCGGGACAAGGTAGGCATATTATTTCAGTTGCACACAAACAAATTTAGGCATATTTATAAAACTCACTCTATTTAATCTTCGTGAACTAAATTCCTGTTCAAAGCGGGGAAAGGTACATTAGAGGTTTCATTTCAGGAACTCCTAAATATTACTTAGTACCCCAAGCTACAGAAACAATGGGTAAAACGCCAGTTTCTTATAAACAGGAAACACTGCCAACTAGTGAGAAAGAGCAGGGGGAGGAAAAACAGGAATTTTACACATGGCATTTTCTCTGAATTACCTGCAACATTATGAAATATAGCCTGCAGGTGGCAACAAATGTCAATTTTTTTCTAGCCGTTGGTAGTTGTTAAATCACCACAAAACTTTTCATTTGTATTCTTATGATAAATACTACCTGTACCTGAAACCATGCCCTATTGAGGTTAATGGGGTTGAAATTAACAGTTAACTTAAGGCTTGTTTTTCAGAGACCTGTTTCTCCCTAATCAGCCATGGTTTCTTTCCAGACCCCACTAACAGATCCACTGACTGTCTCTGCAGAGGCATAAACTGAACGTCACGGATATGGTTCCAACCTGTGAACAAGCAAGACTCTGCATTCCTTCCCTGAGATAATTAGCTTGACACTCGATCCAGTTTATACTGGCTCACAGAGCATGCACCTAGCCCCTCACCTAAGAGGTGTCCTAAGAGGAACTCCCAAAGGCAGGGGCCAAATTCTGTCTCATTTTAATTATAAGTCTGCACCCCAAAGTGAACATGGGATGTATGTTACTTACATGTGCAAGCTCCATCTTCATTCAGTCATAAATTTCCCAGCCCTTTTCATCAATATGCATGTAATCCCAACCCCTATGATTATTTTTTATAATTTTTTTTTGAGACAGAGAGAGAAAGTGTAAACGGGGAGTGGCAGATTATTTTTTGACAGAGTGTGAGCAGGGGAAGAGCAGAGAGCAAGGTGGAGACACAGAACCTGAAGCAGGCTCCATGCTCTGAGCTGTCAGCACACAGCCTGACATGAGGATCAAACTTATGAACTGCGAGATTATGACATGGGACAAAGTCGGAAACTCACCTGAGCCACCCAAGGTGCTCGCCAACCCCTATGATTATTTAAAAAAAAGAAAAAGAAAAATCTTGTCCTGTTCCCCTTCAGGAAGGTAGATTTGAGGCTTGCCCTTCTGTCTTCTTGTTTGGCTGCCCCTTAAATAAACCCTTTCCTTGCTGTGTACTCAATGTCTCAGTGACTGGCTCTGCTGAATGTTGGGCACAGGAACTTGGGTTTGGTTACAAATGTGGCAAGCTAGCCAGCAGCTCTTTGCACCTGGTTCGTCGGCTCCCAGCCGGGAACAGGAGTCTGATGATGAGTCTTGCACAAGCAGCTGCCTAGGCTCCTTGTCATAGGGACAGTCCCCGGGCCTCCAGCTTCTGCAGCAAGGAAATCGTTTTTGGGTTTGGTTTGGACAGACCTCCCTTTATGAGTACTTCACATGGGATGGCACATGAGCTTATTTCTTCCTATCATTCAGTTGCCTCCAAATAAGGGGTTTTGGTTTGGCTCTCTTAGCTTGAGTAGGAAGTCATGTGGTTGAGTCAGTAAACCTCTGACTTTTAAGAAGAACTAGCAATTAGAAAGCCATTTTTTTTAGTTGGTGAAGTCCCAACTTTTGAGGAGGAACCAACACTCACAGAGGTACTCTGGGCTTCATTTAGTGTGTTGTTTGCTGCAGTTTTTGGTATCTTTGGATCAAATGGGCCATATTCTAGGAAAATGGGAAATGCCCATTCAGTTCCCAAATGCAACTCTATGGGCTGTATTCCCCCAAACTGGGCATAGTTTCATTATGAACCTATGAACAGGAAAAACAAATGCGTGTGTGTGGGTGGCTCGCTTGGTTAAGCATCAAACGTCAACTTAGGTCATAATCTTAACAGTTTGTGAGTTGGAGCCCCTCATTGGCCTCTGCTGACAGCTCAGAGCCTGGAGCCTGCTTCAGATTGTGTCTCTCTGTCTCTGCCTCTCCCCTGCTCCCATGCTCTCCCTCAAAAATAAATAAACATTTTTTAATTTAAAAAAATGATCCTCTTTTTGCAACACTGCTTGGCCACAATGTTCATTAGACTCTGAAGAAAAATAATGAACAGATCCAGAAATTATGTTATCTTGCAATTAGCTTTGTTTTGTAAAAGGGAAAAAATGAGATGAAATACTCTATGTTCAGTTTTTTAGGATGCTGTACCAGAATAAGTCCATGTAGGAGAAATGTAGTATTTTTATTTCAACACAAAGAGAGAGAGAGATGTGGAAACTGGACTTTTAATGTCCTCTCCACTAATGTCCTCTTCACAAATGTTAGTAAAACAAAGGATATAAGATTTTGTTTATATCTTGTTTGTGTATTTGTATGTGTGTTCATAGATGTTGTAAATATATTTTTTCTACCTGTGGGTGGTACTATTGAGATTAGGTTGTAAAAGAGCTCTATTTAGTTGGTTTATAGGCAAGAGCTTGTTAAGAATTGGGAATTCTTGGGTTGCTTGGGTGGCCTGGTCAGTTGAGCTTCCGACTTTGGCTCAGGTCATGATCTTGTGGTTCAAGCCCCACGTCAAGCTCTGTGCTGACAGCTCAGAGCCTGGAGCCTGCTTTGGATTCTGTGTCTCCCCCTTGCTCTCTGCCCCTCCCCCGTTCACACTCTGTCAAAAAATAAACAAATGTTAAAAAAATTTTTAAAAGACTTGGGCATTCTTAAAACTCAGGAAGATAGAAGCTAACCCAAATTGTTTTCAAGTTCAAATGATCTGTGAAAACAGTCAGTATTAAAGCTAATTTAAGGTTATTTGTTTAATTAAAATGGACATGTCTTTCAAATTGCCAGAATTAGATGTAACATTTTATTCTGCCTGCATTTACTTAAGTCAAATAAGTTGGTAGAATCTGTTACAATCTTTTTAAAAAAATATGACTTGGAAGAATGACTGTGATATTTCGTAAAGTTTTTATGGGTGATCGAAATATAATTGTTGAGAGCAATTAATGTAAGATAAAAAGGTTTATAGGTAAACTTTTAAATAGCTTCCAGAATCTTGGGTAATCTGAAACCTTAAATTTAAATTCATTAAATATCCAGATAATTTCCAAATAAGAGAAAATACTAAAACATTCATTACCGACCATAGGTTTAGGCACTTTTGGTTTCCTTACTACAGGGAATCTAAAGATAGAGTAGGGTGTCAGGGTGCCTGGGTGGCTCAGTCAGTTAAGCATCTGACTCTTGATTTCAGCTCAGGTCATGATTGATCTCATGATTTGTCAGACTGAGCCCTGCATTGGGCTCTTCACTGACCGTGCAGACCCTGCTTGGGATTTTCTCTCTCTCTCTCTCTCTCTCTCTCTCTCTCTCTCTGCCCTCTCATGTGCATGCTCTCTCTTTCTCTCTCTCAAAAACAAATAAATAAACTTAAAAAAAATAAGACAAAACAAAAAAGATAAATTGGGGTCTCTCAGTAAACATATTTTGTGCTTTAAAAGACTATACTATGAAAAGTCATAGGTTTTTAAAAATTATTAAATTCATAAATGTACAATTCTAAAGAATTATGGTCTAAGAGGCAGTTCACAATTTGTTACTATTAGTTTTTACTAGAAGTTGAGATTTATAAGAGTTAGGAATTCTACCAAACGTAATTAAGATGACTGGAAAAGGAAACAAGTCTGCATGCAAAGGAAATGGTGTATGGAAGTGTTGAATCACTGGGTCATACCCCTGAAACTAATATTAACTAGCAGTGTATGTTTACTATAGTGGGATTAAAATAAAATAAAAGAAAAAGAAAAATAAACCAAAAAAAAAGAAGAGAAAATGAGATATGTATTTTTGGTTAAAAAAAAAAGGTATGATGGGAGTACATTTTACATTTTTGTTGAGGGAAAATGATTTTGTCCTAAAATAATGAGACTGGTTATTTAAAGAAAACTTAGGGAAAAAATCGTGTGTGTGTGTGTGTGTGTGTGTGTGTGTGTGTGTGTGTGAGAGAGAGAGAGAGAGAGAGAGAGAGAGAGAGAGAGAGAGAGAGAGAGACTCTGACTCTCAAGCAGGCTCCACACTCAGCATCGAGCCTGAGGCAGGATTCAGACGCAAGACCCTGGGACCCTGACCTGAGCTGAAATCAAGAGTTGGACGCTTAACTGACTGAGCCACCCAGGTGCACTGGAAAAAATCTTAATGTAAAAAAATTATGGAGGGTTTATGAAGGCAACTCTTTGAAATAGAATTTTGTGTGTGGTTAGGACTGACTAAAATTGTAACAAATGAGTTTTAATATTAACAGTACACTGGTATAAGACTGGAATTTGTTTTTTCTCTGTGATAAAGTAACAAAATTTTCTTGGGTTGTTGGTATGCTCTTGACATAAAATTACAAATAAAGGATTTTCTTTACCGGCCTGAAAAAAGTTTGTCTATGTTTTATCTTTATCAGGTCACTGAAAATACTTAAGAAAGCTGAATCTTCTCAATACTGAAAAAGCTAAGCTTTGCTAATAGTTACACAAATGTGTTTACCTTTAAAATCTCGTACTGTCATCTCGGTTAAACAGATAATTATTAAGTTTTGAAATGATCTGTAATCCTACTTAGGTATGTATTTTAAAATGTTCTGATATATTTTTAATTTTTTTGTATATTTATTTTTGAGACAGAAAGAGACAGAGCACGAGCTAGGGAAGGTCAGAGAGAGAGGGACACACAAAATCTGAAACAGGCACCAGACTCTGAGCTGTCAGCACAGAGTCCAACGCGGGGCTCGAACTCACAAACTGCAAGATCATGACCTACGCTGAAGTTGGATGCTTAACCAACTGAGCCACCCAGACACCCCTAAAATGTTATGATATTTTTGACAAACTTCCCCAAATTTAAATTCTAAATGAAGTCTTTTCAATTAATTAGGCTTATTTTTTGGTATGTCAAATTACATAAGAAGCATTGTCAAATAAATGATGATACACTTTCTCAGGCTATATTGTGTAGATAAATGTTATGACTGTTCCAGAAATTATATGAAATTCCTAAGGTCTTGATATGTCCTGGTATAATGTCATCACTTATAATCTGATGACTGAAATGTTATGTATTTCAGAAATAACCAAATTTGCTTGTCAATTGCATCATAATAAACTCTTATCAGATTTTTAATCATGGCCAATTTTTATGTCTTTTATCATTTTCAGACAGTTATACTTTTACTCAGATGCTTTGACAAAAGCATCCAGCAAATGTGTTTCATCTTGGGATTCATAAAAAAGACTTTCAACAATTACAGGTTTCTGATAACCTTAAGACCATAAAACTAAAACTGATTAATAATCCCAAAAAACTGGATTCAAACAAAACAAAAATAACATGGGCCTGAAAGAACTGAGAAAGAGGATTATACTTTTTATGACTCTGTTTGAAATATGCTGGCTCTCTAATACTGGCTCTTTCAAATTAAAAAGAATGCATTTTTTCTTAATGCTAACTGGCCTATAGCAATTTTATGAATTATACCTTCGTAAGCAGAATTGAAACATTATCTTTTTCTCCCCATGAGATCCCTCCAAAATTCAAAATTCCCAGTGATTATTCTCATATTTTCATGGCAGTTACAATTGTTTGCTGAGGTTCAGTAAGAATCTGTTCTCTGTGTAACAAGACACCAATGGAAACACAGGTTATATTACCAATGCCTTGACTGGAATGTCAAATATTTCAGGGCAACATGCACAGACCTGAAGAGGACCAGATGGCTTTAAAGAACTAATGCTCAGGGGTGCCCAGGTGGCACAGTGGAGCATCCAACTTTTGATTTCTGCTCAGGTCATGATCCCAGGGTCGAGGGATCGAGCCCTGCATCAGGCTCTGCATTGAGTGTGGAGCCTGCTTGATATTCTCATTCTCTCTCTCTCTCTCTCTCTCTCTCTCTCTCTCTCTCCTCCCCGCTCACCCTGCCCCTCGTCCCAGCTTGTACTCTTTCTCTCAAAAAAAGAAAAAACAACCAAATAATTAAAACTACCCTTTACCCAAAGCCCTATGAACCGAAGTTAGACTGTAGAAGTTAACTGCAGAAAAACTGCCACAACAGTTCATGTTTGCACAATTTTCTTGCCTGTTGCTGTATCAAGGCCACTCAGAAAGGTCACCAGAGACATCTGAACCACAAACCAGGAAAATCTATCAGACTGCCACTGGCTGCCCTCACTCCGTCTAAAGATGCTTCAAGCCAGGGGGCGCCTGGGTGGCTCAGTTCAGTGTCTGACTATTGCTTTCCACTCAGGTCATAATCTCTCAGTTCCTGAGTTCAAGCCCTACAGGAGGCCCTGGGCTGACAGTATGGAGGCTGCTTGGGATTCTCTTTCCCTCTCACTCTCTCTTTCTGCCTCTCACCCCCCCTACACCCCAACACAATCTCTCTCTCAAAATAAATAAAAACTTTTTAAAAAAGATCTTCAAGGAACGCCTGGGTGGCTCAGTCGGTTAAGTGGCCAACTTCGGCTCAGGTCATGATCTCACAGTTTGTGGGTTTGAGCCCTGCGTCACGCTCTGCGATGACAGCTCAGAGCCTGGAGCCTGCTTCAGATTCTGTGTCTCCCTCTCTCTCTGACCCTCCCCTGCTCGTGCTGTCTTTCTCTCTCTCTCTCAAAAATAAATAAATAAAATGTTTAAAAATTTAAAAAAAAGATCTTCAAGATGGACATCTAGAAACCTTCTCAGTGGCAGGCACTGGGTTTATAATTTGCTACAGCCACTAGCATGTGTTTTTCTTTTGTTTCCATAGAAATGCCACTTAAAATTAATTGCTTGCTTGCACAATACAGGTCTAAGTTTGAGAGCCCGCCGGCATGAGAGTGTCCTGAAATAGGACAATGTTCTAACTGAGCTGACCTTTTCTCAAGACTAAGCCTGGTTCACGTGATATGGAGCAAACTTCTTACCGAAGATCCAGAACGGAACAGTTGAACCCCAGTGACAAGTGAACCATTTTATCTGTGCAATGTTTTTCTAAGAAAAATCGGGGGAACTTCCCATTACTTTTAACTATCCCTGTGTTAGCCACGTCTTGGCAGTTGGAAAATAAGAGAAATCTACTTATTTTTAAAAATTTTTTAACTTTTTTTTATTATTGAGAGACAGAGAGAGCATGAGCATGGGAGGGACAGAGAGAGGGGGAGACACAGAATCCAAAGCAAGCACAGGCTCTGAGCTGTCTGAGCCTGACGTGAGGCTCAAACTCCCAAATTGTAAGATCATGACCTGAGCTGAAGTCGGACACTTAACCAACCAAGGAACCCAGGCACCCCAAAACAAATCTACTTATTTAAAAATCTGGTTAACCTTTTTCTATCCGCAATTCCAATGAAACCAGTTATTGTACCAACCCTCTTAAACCTTTTAATCAAACAAAAAGAGAATGGACACGTGATGGGAGTTACCCGCCTGGTTACCGAGAGGGCAGATTTTGACATCTGTCTGTGAGAACATTTTTACCCTGGAGGGGAATCCAGGCTCACCATCAAGAATCTTTCTATCACCTTAGGCACGCTCACCAACAAAACTGCTCTTCTTTTTGCCCAACAAAAAAGAAAATAAACGTGTTAGCCAAGGTAGGCTTTGATAAGCACAGTGCTTTGGACTATACTTGCAAAACAGGGTAAGAGAGTGCCAGTGCTAACACAGTGTGCAATATTTATATAATGCTTCTGATTAAGAACAAACTCATTCAGATAAAATCAGAGAGTAAGCCACTTGGCTACAGTAAATTTCCCCAGAGGCTTCTAGAGAAATTGATTTGGTTTACTGGACTCTTTTCCTGAGTTCCTCAAGGGATTAGGTCAATGTTACAGGGACAACTAAGACTTGGGTTATCTATACATTACATTAATTAGATAATGGGATAATCAAATATGTTTTCTGATGTTCCAAAACAATCAAAAAAGGAACTGATATTTTGGTCATGCCAAATATATATGTTAAGCCAAGTACCAGGGAATATTTCCAAAGGGGTACAAAGTTGCTTTATTCCTCAAATCCAAAAACTGTGCCCTTTTGCAGCACGAAGTAGTCAGAGTAGTTACTATCTCAACTCTTTCAAGACACAAAATAAAGTGAAACCATGCCCATAAGGTTAATGAGGTTGAAACTAACCGGAAAGTTAAAGTTTGTTTTTCAGAGACCTGTTTGTCCCTAATCAGCCATGGTTTCTTTCCAGACCCTAATAGCAAATCCACTAGATGTCTCTGCAGAGGCATAAACTGAAGGTCACGGATATGGTTCCAGTCTGTGAATAAGCAAGGCTCTGCATTCCTTGCCAGAGATAATGAGCTGAATACCCAATCCAGTTTGTACTGGCTCATAGAGCATGTACCTAGCCCCTCACTTTGTCCTACGAGGACCTCCCAAAGGCAGGGGCCAAATTTTGTCTCCTTTTAATGCTAAGTCTATATGCCAAAGTGAACACGGGATGTATATTACATGTATGTTTGCCAAATGTACAAGGACCATCTGTCCTCATTAAGAGTCATAAGTTTCTCTACCCTTTTGATCAATATGTATGTATTCCCAGCCACTTTGATTATTTAAACGAAAACAAAAGCAACAAAAAACAACCAAAAACCTTGTCCTATCCCCCTTCGGGAAGGTGGATTTGACGCTTGCCCTTCTGTCTCCCTGTTTGGCTGTCTCTTGAATAAACCCTTTCCTTGGCGCATACTCGATGTCTCAGTGATTGGCTTTGTTGCATGACAGGGCACACAAACTTGGGTTTGGTTGCAGATCTCACACTTCTATTTAAAACGTGAAGAGGCCCGCTATAAAGATGTGTGCTTTCAGGCAGATTTAGCTGAAACAATTAAGACTATTTTATACTTTTTTGCATTAAGTCTCTGAAATTATAACTAGAAGCAAACGTTGGCAAGATAAATATTTTGTGCCCAGAAAACTTAGGATTTATATATTAAGCTCATGATGAGTGTATTATTTTCCATATCACTGATTGTTTGATTTCATGCCTCAATCTAGGAAAGTTATTGGGGCCCCACAGGTCCTAGAACTTTATTCCACTTTTCACCTGACTGTGATCCAGGTGGTCTTTCCCCATTATTGCTTTTATATAGTGAAATGCACAACGACAAATTATTCAAGTTGCATTTTACCCATTAGTACATTCAGGGGGTGACTAAGAATAACAGCCTATTTGCTGAATACTGTTTGAAATACTACATTATAAATAAATTCTGGCAGTCTGGTGATAATAACATAAAAACTATGATATGATACTATAACTGACAAAGCCATCTTGAAGGAAAACAACATTAAGCTCCTGTCTTTATGGTCATAAAGTAACCTACTTTTCAATCTGATTATGTTAACAGGCATCTGTTATTTAAAACTTTACAGTGTCCACAGTGAACTACAAGCATGTTCTTCTTGAAGAAAAATAGTTTTTCAAGTTCCACCCAATTGTTAATATTACAAACTATATTGTTAAGCCAAAACGGAACGTAAGTAGTTAATTAAAAAATAAATTATATGCAGCCTAATTAGAGAAATAGGAGTACTTATGTATCTGTGATAAAGGTATAAACTAGTCGACAGTTTTTCTGGGAGAAGAGGGAGTTATATGGCAATAGAAAGGAAAAAGCCCTTTAAAAATAGACATTTTCTTTGCCTCTGAAATTCCATTTCTAGGGATTCATAGTAAAAAATAATTCAATAAACAAATAATCTGAGTATACAAGATATGTGTTATATTTGTTTACAATGCAGAACAGAGGAACTCACTTAAAAAGTCCAACAAAGACTTAAGTGGATCCTCCTATACTGGAATACTAGTTAGCTATTAAAAATGAAAATGCAATTCTGTATCTACTGACTTAGGAACAGGTCAATGATGCTCATGTGTTGGGTATATATACCACAATGTAAGGTCACCGCCCAAAGATAATGACTATAATCACGTGATTTTTACTTCCTCCTTTATAATTTCTTGTACGATCCAGCATTTTACAATGAATATATATAACTTAAACAGAATATGATATTTTCACTTTTTAGGAGGAGAAGCAATAAGGTTAAAAACTAGGTTAATTTAAAAAGAAAATTTATTGGGGCACCTGGGTGGCTCAGACAGTTAAGCGTGGAAATCTTGATTTCAGCTCAGATCATGATCTCATGATTTGTGAGTTTGAGCCCCACTTCGGGTAACCTCAAACTCTGCTTTGCGTGAGTCCCAATTCTCTCTCTGCCACTCACGTGTGTGCTCGCCCGCTCGCGCTCTCTCTCTCAAAAAAATGAGGTTAACAGCGTCCAATGAAACATGAAGAGTTCAGTTTCTCTATGTTCCCCGTGGAAAATCATTTAAATAGTTTAAAAGAATTTTTAAAATGAAAAAGATATTAACCATAAGGAAACAGCTGAAAGGAGAGAAAGAGGACACTGGATGGGAGCTCAACAAAATTTTGGAAGACCTAAAGCAAGCGACTAGCAGTAACTGATGGGGAGCCGAGAGAGCTAAAAGTTAATGGGCAGCAGAGGACACCGAAGAGAGGCAAATGGAGCCCCCCCCCCCTTGAGCCCATGCTTCTGAAGACAAGAGATGAGGGACAGGCTGCAGAAAGAGGGCTGCCCTCAGCTTGCACAGAGGACATTCTTCTCCCTGATCTTGCTCTTCCCCAACCAGGGTAGAGATAGGTTTTCTTTTTGGAAAAGCTGACCTAGAGAGACTCTGGACTCCAGGACACTAGGTACAACAGAAGGAGGGAGTAAAGCTGAGAAGAAAAGCACACTGTGTGGGCAAAAATTGCCCACCCCGTCCCCAGCCCCATTCCAATTTCCTCTTTTTGGTTACCAGAATAGGCAGTTAGGCTAATATCCTCCAGAAGGGACTGAAGAAGTCTTCTTTGCAGGAATGGAATGACTCAAGACACTAACATCTGAATAGCCTGCTGGTGAAGCCCAGTAAGCTTTCCAAACAGTATTTTAGTGCCTTATTCTCAAATAGGAATGGACAGACAAGGATCACAGATATAGGAGAGGCTGTGACCAAAGCAAGCAGGAAGTAGAACTTGGAGGGGATAGGCAATAACAGGAGAAGAATCCTTCATAAAAGGAATCCCTTGAACATCCCCGAAGGGAAAAGAGATGACACACTGACTGCATTCATGAAAGAGCAACAGGGTGCTATGAATAGAACATGGAGGAAATGTGAAAGAGCTCTTGAAAATTAAAATTCTGATACTGGAAACAGGAAATCCAATAGCCAGAAGATGTGATAAAGTGGAAGGACTCTGGGGGTGCCTGGGTGGCTCAGTTGGTTAAGCATCTGACTTCAGCTCACTACAACAGAAGGAGGGAGTAAAGGTGAGAGGAGGAGGAAATAAAACTCACAGATCATGAGTTCAAGTCCCGCATCGGGCTCTGTGCTGACAGCTCAGATCCTGGAGCCTGCTTCAGATTCTGTGTCTCCCTCTCTCTCTGCCCCTCCCCCACTCATACTCTGTCTCCCAAAAATAAACATTAAAAAGTTTTTGGAGGGACTATGCCAGAATGTAAAACAAAAAGGAAGAGATGGAAAACAAACAAACAAAAAAAAGATAATAAAACCACGGGATGAAGGCAGGAGGTCAAACAGACATAGAAACATAATCCCAGATAAAGACACACACACAGAACTTGGATGGGGAAAAACTATAAAACGAAGAGCAAGCAAGCAAACAAAAATGATAAATGGATATTCCCCAGAACTGAAGGGCAGAGATCTATGGATTGAAGGGGCCTGCACCAAGTTAGTATCCACAAAGATAAATGGTAAGAGATCCACACCAGGGCACCTCATTGTGAACTACCAGAACAAAGATGGACCATTCTGAGCACAGGCTAGGTGACCAGTTAGCAGGGAAGTTATAACATGCAATAAAGACCTAGATAGGTTATTCTAGTCTATGACATTTAAGCATCTTCCCAACATAAGAATACATTTATATATATTTTTATATATTTATTACAGTATAATATATAATGTGTATTTATATGTATATAGAATTTTCTTCAAGAGGCAGGTTTTTAAAACCCTGTATTTCATTATTAAAACAGATAAATAGACATCCCGAGGAGTCTAGTGCACAAGCATTACATGACTTCCAGGGACTTCAAAAGACAAGCAACTTCTTACTTACTGGCATTGGCAGCTTCTCTAATTTCTTTCAATATTTCAGCTTCCATGGCAGGATTATTGCAGATATCGACCCAAGTTCCTTCCACTCCTTTCTGTTGTGCCAAAAGTGTCAACCTTTTCTGATTAGGAACCACAAAGCTAATCACGTAGGACTGATCACTAAAAAATTAGAAAACAACACAAAATAGAAATTAAAACATTGAGAAAAGTTATTTATAAGTTAGTGAATAGAACAGTACATGTAATTCCAAATACATATATCTCTTACGTGTTACAGATTTATTAAGAAGTAACAAAACCCATAGTCTTGCCACAAAGACAGACATTTAACCAACAGAATAGAACACAGAGCCCAGGAATAAACCCTTGCATGTATGGATAAATGATCTTCAAGAAGGTTGCCATCGCCACTCATTGGGGGAAAGCACAGTCTCTTCAACAAATGGTATTGCGAGAATTGGATATCCATATGCAAAGGAATGAAGTTAGATCCTTAGCCATATTGCATACAGAAATTAACTCAAAATGGATCAAGGAACTAAATACATAAGAGCTAAAATTATAAAGCATCTAGCAGAAAGCACAGGGAAGAAGATTCATGACACTGGATTTGACAATGCATTTTCAGATATGACACCAAAAGCATAGACAACAAAAGAAAAAATTGGGAGTACAACAAAAATTTAAAATTTCTATGTTATTAAAGTACGTAGTTAACAGTGTGAAAAGTCAATTGATGGAATTGGAGAAAATATTGGTGAGTCATATATCTGGTAAGAGGTTACTATCTAGAATATAGAAAGAACTCTTATAACTCAATAACAACAACAAAACCCCCAAAATAACCCAATTAAAAAGTAGGCAAAGACCTGAAACTATAAAACTCCTAAAGGAACACATGAGGGGTAAGCTCCCTTGACATCAATCTCAACAATGTGTATTGTTAGATATGACACCAAAAACAAAGTCAACAAAAGCAAAAATAAACAAGTGGGACTATATCAAACTAAAGAGCTCTGCACAGCAAAGGAAACCACCAGCAAAATGAAAAGGCAACCTACAGAATGTGAGAAAATATTTGAAAACATATGTCTGATAAAGGGTTAATATCCAAAATATATGAAGAAGTCCTAAAATTCAAGAGCACAAATAAAATCAATTTAAAAATGGGCAGAGAAACCAAATAGCCATTTTTCCAAAGAAGATACAAGTGGCCAACAGGCATACAAAAAGATGCTCAACATCATTCATCATCGGGGAAATAAGTGCAAATCGAAACCACAATGAGTTATCACCTCACAGCGTTAGGTTGGCTATCATCAAAAAGAGAAGAGATAACAAGTGTTCACTGCGGCATTAGTCACAATAGCCAAGGTATGGAAACAACCTGTGTTCATCAGATGTGGGATATATATACAAGGAAATATCATTCAGTCACGGGAAAGAAGAAAATTCTGCCATTTGTGATAAACATGGATGAACTCAGAGGGCATTATATGGAGATAAACCAGACAGAGAAAGACAAATACTGCATAGTATCACTTATATGTGAAATCTTAAAAAAAGGAAAAAGAAAAAGTCAAACTCCTAGAAACCAAGTAGAAAACTGGTTGCCAGGGGTTAGGGGGATATAGAGACAGGTTGATAAAAAGGAACCAACATTCAGCTATAAGATAAATAGGGCCTGATGATCTCATGTAAAAACATGGTGACTACAGTGAAGAACATTATATTGTATAACTGAAAATGAGAAAAAAAAATTTTAATGAGCAAAGAACTTGACATTTCTCCAGAGGTGACATACAAATAGCCATCAAGAATATGAAAAGATGCACCACATCACTAATCAATAGTGGGGAGATATCTACTCGCACCCATTATGATGATTATCAAAAAACTAGAAACAAGTGTTGGTGAGGATGTGGAGGAATTAGAACACTTGTGCACTGGTGGTGAGAAGGTAAAGATGGTGCTGCTGCTATGGAAAACAGTATGGCAGTTTCTCAAAAAAAAAAAAAAAAAAAGAAAAATAGAACTATCCTATGATCCAGCAATCTCACACCTGGGTGTATATTCAAAAAAACTGGAAATAGGATCTTGAAGAGATATTTGTATATCCATGTTCACAGCAATATTATTCACAGTAGTCAAGAAGTGTAAGCAAGCGAAGTTGCCCATCAATGGATGAATGGATATACAAAATATGGTCTATATGCATAATGGAATATTAATCAGCCTTAAAAAGGAAGGAAATTCTGCCATATACAACCCTGAGGACAGTATGCTAAGTGAAATAAGCCAGTCACAAAAAGGACAAATACAGTATGATTCTATTTATATGAGGTATCCAGAGTAGTCAAATGCACAGAAACAGTAGGAGAATGGTGGGGGCCAGGGACTGCCGTCAGGGAAAATGGGGAGTTGTTTAATGGATAGAGAGTTCCAGCTCTGCAAGGTAGAAGTTCTAGATATTGGCTGCACAACAATGTGAATATACTTAGCACTAGTCAACTATACATGTAGAGATGGTTAAGATGATATTCTTTAGGTTTTGTGTTTTTTAGTTACACTTCTTAAAGGGCATTAATAAAGCCCATATGTTGAGATGAGCCCTGGGTGTTATATGGAAACCAACTTGACAATAAACTATGTAAAAATAAAAAACAAACATACAAAAATAAACCATATTAACATATAAAGAAAATGGTCCAACCTCTTAGGTTTCTGATTTAGAAAACTTGGACTAGTTGTGTTAACTTCTTAGGGAAAATTTATGCTATGTCTCAGTTGTTGAGTATGTTGAATGAAGTAAGTGTTGTAGCATACCTAAGAACTTAGCAAGACACAGTAGGTATCCAATAATTAGTTAAAATGTCTCAGTCATCTCAAATGATATTCAAGCTGCTAAACTGTCAGAAATGCGTAACATTCCCAGATGCTGATGAAATTTTGTTGTTCCCCTTGAAATTATACAGAATCACAAATTTTTTCCAATCATCCTTTTACTAGAAGGATAGGAGACACAAATGCAGCTTTTAAAATTACCTTTTGGCAAAAGCACAGATGTTGTCTATAAGTGGACAGTTCTTCAAGGCGGCTTCTACCTTCCCAAGGGATACATATTCTCCTGCTTGTAACTTCACCAGATCTTTCTTACGATCTAGAAGTCATGAAGAACAAATGGTAAGTTATCCGGACCATCTGGTCCATATGCACAATTCTGATTTCCTCTCAATCTCATTGCCTTAATCTTTATTTAAACAGATACTTCTTCTAAAATTGTGTTATAGAATAACGCTTATCCATGCACATCCATTACAACAAAACACCTAACTGAAGAAGTACTAGCTAAACCGTTATTCCCCACACAGAATGTTGAGTATCTTATTATAATCTTAAATATTATGATAAAGTTAATGGAGTGGACAGGATCTTGGAGCATTAGATTTAAATGACAGCTCTGCCCATTATAAGCTATGTGATCCTGGGCACATCAGTTGACCTCTCCAACCCTCAGTTTTATCAGATACTGACACCTACCTCATACAAGCATAGAGGACCATGTCTAGCATACAGAACATGATTAATAAATGTTAACTCTCCATTTTACTTATTTGACATTACCTTATTAAAATGACAGTGCTCTAAGAAAGGAAGTGCTGGCAGAGATGGCACAGCTTGAATAATCATGAGTGGCCTTCCAACTTCCATATGAATGCTGACTTGCCTACCCATAGCCTGGGAACCCACTCTACATGTCGACAGAAACCTACCTTTGATTCCAGTGCAATTAAGGATCAAGAAAAAAAGGTGGGGGTAGGGGAACTGGTTCTAGATTGAATCATGTTTACTGGGGATTTCCCTAGCAGATCAAACTTCTGGATGAAGAACCAATTTTCCCAGGAAATCTTTAACTACATTCAGGTCAGGTACGGGTCCAGAGCCAGATTTAAATGGACCACTAGAGATATGACTGAGGAAATTTTAGGGCTTGCAAAGTACCTGATTGGGACCCTACTGAGTGATCCTTTGTAGCTAGCTAGTCTAATTTTTATTGTAGCTTTTTCCTGATTAAAATGAATAGCAGAAGGGTCATTTTGGAGTTCAAAGTCTATTTCAGTAGGCTCAGTGAGGGCAGTGCCAAACCACTTAACATTCTCAGAAGAACAGATTACTGTTGAGGATTTATGATTTTATAAGGTTCAAGGATACCTGGAGTCATATAGATAGCCACTAGGGAACGTAATGTGTCCACACTGCCTCTTGGATAGGGAGGAAGACAGTGAGGGATGCCTAAAACGGAGAATGTTACAGTAGGTGGTTATACAGTACAATGTGCAGTTGACCAAAAAAAAAAAAAAGTAATACTTCTTTTGAACAATTTTTGTTTTCTCACAGAAAGACAATATACTGACCTATAATCTGTAAACATCCATCAGGATGAAATTCTCCAATATCACCAGTGCAAAACCACCTTTGGCCATTTTCATCCACAGAGTAATCCTCTGCCGTTTTCTCTTCATTTTTAAAATACCCCATGGAGATATTCTGTCCACCAATTACGATTTCCCCTCTGGGGTTTGGCTTGTCATGAATTGTGTAACCACCTAGAAGCCATTAAATTAGTTATTGTTCTAAAACAAAATGCACTTGCATTCATTCTTAACACTCCTATGCTAATATTTTTCTGAGGATCAAATTTTGTTACTCTTTGGGACAATTATTAGTTTACATGCATTCACATTGACGTGAGGATTGTGGGTAACTGTAATTTGGGGAGTACCAAGGAAGGATCAATGATAATAGCCAACCACCACCCATCCCAAACCTTCCCAATGACCATAAAATTTTATACTCAGAACACCACTGAAGCTTGAGGTTCATAGAGCTCTGTTAAGATAAAATTATCCCCAAGAAGGGTAACATTTGAAGCTGTTTTAAGTAAACTGATATCAATACATTTCAGGGTTTTTTTCTAAGGAAGTTTTAATACAGGGGTGCTTGGGTGGCTAACTGGGTTAAGTGTCCAGCTTTGGCTCAGGTCATCATCTCATGGTTTGGGAGTTTGAGCCCTGCATTGGGATCTCTACTGTCAGCACCGAATCCTCTTTGGATCCAGTCTGCCTCTCTGTCCCTCCCCTTCTCGCGCTTGCTTGCCCTCTCTCTTTCTCTCTCTCACTCAAAAATGAAAAAAAACCAACAACATTAAGGAGGTTTAATACAAGAGAACAAGTAGGAAGTGTCTACCAAAGGCAACACCATGAAGTGAGAGGGAAAGTGAGGCTACGGAAAACAGGAGAGAAACTATATTTTCTTAACTTTGCCTATGGCCAGTCATGACTTTAGATTTTTTTTTCCATAATATTTTATTGTCAAATTGTTTTCCATACAACACCCAGTGCTCTTCCCCTCAAGTGCCCTCCACCATCACCACTACCTGTCTTCCCCCCTCCCCCCTCCCCCCCAACCCTCAGTTCATTCTCAGCTTTCAATAGTCTCTCAAGTTCTGCATCCCTCTCTCTCCCCAACTCTCTCTCCCTCCTCCGTTCCCCCTGGTTCTCCATTAAGTCTCTCTTGTAAAATCTTATTTATTTTTGAGATAGAGAGTGAGCACAAGTTGGGGAGGGCAGAGAGAGAATTCTAAGCAGGCTTCACACTGTTAGTGCAGAACCCCATGTGGGGCTCGAACTCCTGAATTGTGAGATCATGACCTGAGCCGAGATGAAGAGTTGGATGCTTAACCAACTGAGCCACCCCGGTGCCCCTAAAATCTTAAGCATTTTAATCACTTTTTCTTTATCTGGCAAGGCCAGACTGTTCATTGTTTTGCAGTTAATGCAACACAGTTAGTATTTTTCAGTTTCATCAGGAACACTGGTTTACTTCTATCTCCAGCAGAATTATAAAAAGGATTATCACCAACATCTGTAAAGTGCAGGCTTTCATTTGCAGTTAAATATAAAGATAAAATTATACAAATGGCCTGAGAACTGAGTCTCATCTGTGAAAATGTTTGCTGGGGTCAAGAGCTAAGACGTTGGGGCATGTGTGGTCCTTCCATCGCTCCATCCTCCAAAATTCTGCGGTTTCATTTCCTGGCTCAAATGTCCTCAGTAACAAAGTCAAGCTTCCAAAGATAGGATATACATCCTTTTCCAAACCTAGGGAATGCCCCACTAAGAGTGTTCTTCCTCTTTACTCTCAAGTATTCTCAAGTTCAGAATCATTGTGCCTAGATTCTAGAGATTCTCTTTTCCTCTTGGGATCCAGAAGACGTTACTGAGGAAAAGAAAGCACCGGGAGCCAGCAACAGCAAAGAGTTCACTTGGTACCACAGACGAGCTAACACTTTAAAGACTGGGTGTCCTGGGGCTTGTGGTAGTTTTCAGTGTATTTAGAATCAGTAAAGCTGATAGTAAAATTCTTACCTTCCTGCCAGTCTTTTAGCTTAATTTCACAGCAAATAAGAGGGGCTCCAACTCTGCCAGTAGTATAGTCTGTAACTAGGAGGAAAATGCAACAGAAATATTAGCATACCACATTTCAGACTCGTGCCCATGGGAGACCAGGGATACTGGAGTTAGAAACAGAGTCTCACAGATAATAAAAGACAGGCCATTGTGAGTGCACTGCAAAATGTGATCATGTTTCAATATTTCAACTCTATTTCAACAGTGCAATCAGTACCAATGTTGTTACATCACTTTTGCTTCTCATGGGCTCTATTTCAGATAAGTACAAAAATCTCTGTGAAAGGAGGAGAGCTGCCCCTACTATTATCTAACTAAGACTCCAATAAGACAGATTTGGATAGGAATTCCTTCTCTGCCACTCACTGATTGGCTGTGTAACTTGGACTAATTACTTAACCCCACTATGCCTCCATTTCCCCATCTATTAAAGGGGTAGAATAAGAAAATCTACTTCTTATAGGGATATGCAATAGGGATTCAATGAGATGGTATGTGGACAGTGCTTAAGGCTTCTTGGCACAAACTAAGTTTTCAATAAATGTTAGTTGCTATTACCAAACAGGATGATGACGATATTCACCTTTTGTAATTTGGAAGTACTGCTATCAATAATCAAGTATTTAGAGAGACCCTATAATGTACCAAGCATTATATTAAACACTAAAAGGAGGAAACACATAAAAGATAAGGAGACTGTGTCCTCAGTAAGCTTACAAACTACCTGACAAAAATGCACGTGAAACAACTCAGAGCACATTTAAATACCTAATTGCACGGGACCGGAAGTGCACGCAACCGTACCTCAGGGACTAGAAAGATCAATGTGAAATGAAATCACTGGGAAAGACTTAATTGAAGAGTTGGGCATTAAAAGGTGGCTGTGACCAGTTAGCAAAAGGGGCATTCAAAGAGAAGGGAACAGAAAAACGAGAGATGAGAGCAAAAATGCCTGCAGGAGAAAAAGAAGACTGGCTCACCAGGAAAGCAGAGCTGTGCGCACGCATGCATGCGTGTGTGTGTGTGTGTGTGTGTGTGTGTGTGTGTGTGTGTGTAAAATAAGGCAAAATAATGATGGCTGGGAACAACAGCACCAGATCAAAGGTGTCTGGAAGCTAAGCTGGCAAGGGCTGAAGCAGTGTTGAACGTGGAGATGCCTAACAGATATTCAGGACCAATCAGAAGTGATACAAGAGAGGCAGGCATGGCCACTGAACGGCTGTTACCTCAGAGGAGTGTGAAGGAACAGTCCAGTGAAGAAAAGGTAAGATTCGATCGAAGTTAAAGATATTAAAAAAATAAACAATTAGAGGACTTCAAAGCTAATGCTGTGGATGGCTTTAAAGATGGTAATACCATGGTCACTGACCATCTGGCAGGTGGAGAGATGGTCTGGGATGACGGTGTTTCCCAGCTCAAGATGATTTTGCCCCCCAGGGGACATCTAGTAATGTTTTGAGTTACTTTCCATTGCCACAGCTGGGAGGAGTGAGTTACTCCTGATTGCTACCTGGCTGATAAACATCCTATAATGCACAAGAGAGCCCCATCAATAATTCTCTGGTTCAAAATTTCAATAGTGCCAAAGTTGACAAACCCTGCTATCAGGTTTTGAAAATAACAGAAAACAAACAAGAAGTCAGGGCAGAAATATACATTCAAGAGGGAGCATAAAAATGTACTTTCTTCCAAGAGTGCAGTTCTCCGAGGAAATAAGCATCTAGACAGAAGAGACAAAAGGACCACGGTGACAGAATGTTGAGGACTGACAAGGTAGCATAAATATGCACAAGGCCTATACATAAAGAGCCAATGTGATTGCTCAACCAGAAGTTTCTAAAACTAAACCTATTCAGGATTGCAGTGAATCTGTTATTACTTAAGGGGTACAAATATTAGTGGTGACTAACAGAATTATATTTGCCACATTACCAGTACTTACCTTCAGTAACTGTCCCAGCACCACATGATTCTGTCAGTCCATAACCCTGACCCACGGGGCAGCAGAAGCAGACATTCATGAATCGGTGTGTCTGAGGAGACAGCGGAGCTCCACCAGACAGCATCATGCGGACATTCCCTCCCAGCAAAGCCTTCACCTTTTTAAACAGTAACCTTGAGAAAATCACAAGAGGCAATAATTCGAATACATCCATACATTATGCTTTGCCACATCCTAAACTGTGGGAAATATTTCTCGACTTTGGTTAGACACCTATATTTCAGAACCATGGTGGTAATTAATGAGAGGTTCACAAAGAGACGACTAATAACACCTTGAAAATAATATGCCAGAAAAAGATGGTAGCTACACTTGTGGTGAACACAGCATAACGTACAGAGTGGTCAGATCACTATGTTGTCCACCTGAAACTAAGGGAACACTGTATGTTAACTATACTTCCATTTTTTAAAATGCCAGAAAGACTCTTAAAAATGAAAAAAAAAAGAGTGCAGTGTTCAGAAATTGCTTTGACATACAGCAAATGAAGAAAATGATGTCAAAGGACAAAAAAGTACAGTTTTCTTTCGAACATTTAGTTATCAATCTTATCTCCTTTTCAAAGAAAAATCTCCAACCCCCAGCACCGCATTTAAAATAGCTATTATGTTCAGGTGCCTGGATGGCTCGGTCACTGAGTGTCCGAGTTCTGCTCAGCTCACGATCTCACAGTTTGTGGGTTCGAGTCTGTATTTGGGATCTGTGCTGACAGCTCAAAGCCTGGAGCCTGCTTCAGATGCTGTGTCTTCTCTCTCTGCCCCTCCTCTGCTCATGCTCTCTCTTCCTCTCTCAAAAAACATTTAAAAAATTAAAAATAAGGGGCACCCAGGTAGCTCAGTCAGTTAAGCGTTGGACTCTCAATTTTGGCTCAGGTCATGATCTCAAGGTTTGTGTGTTCAAGCTCTGCATTGGACTCTGTGCTGACAGCTCAGAGCCTGGAGCCTGCTGCAGATCCTGTCTTCCTCTCTCTGCCCCTCCCCTGTTCACTCGCTGTCTCTCTCTCAAAAACAGACATTCAAGGGGCGCCTGGGTGGCTCAGTCAGTTGAGCATCTGGCTTCAGCTCAGGTCATGATCTCAGGATTCGTGGGTTCCAGCCCCACCTCAGGCTCTGTGCTCACAGCTAGCTCAGAGCCTGGAGCCTGTCTTCAGATTCTGTGTCTCCCTCTCTCTGACCCTCCCCCGCTCATGCTGTCCCTCTCTCTTTCAAAAATAAATAAAACATTAAAAAAAAACTTAAAAAAAAACCCAAAACAGACATTCAACAAAATAGATGTTATGTTCATATATTTACTACACTGTTTTATGAATACAATAAGAAAGCTTCATCCAGAATAAAATCTTAAGTATCACTTTTTGTCAGAAATGACCCTTTGTAAACTCACACATCTTGATTCCAAAGTCTAATCTAGTTTTTCTTCATAAGACCAAATTCTGTAATTAAATCTTAAATATTTACTCAATTATTAAAATCTGTTCAACGGCCAAGATCAGAGCTCAGGGTCCTCTGTCTGTGGTTGCTGTAGAAGCAACAAAGGTTAGAAGTGAATGAAAGGGAAATGCAACCTTATGATCATGGTGGTGATGCCCACAGTAAATTAGCTTGCCATTTACTTCTTCATCTTCCAGATGTAAACAAGCAAGATTAACAGGCTCACACTATGGAGTCTATGAAATGTACTTACAGATTGCAAAGTGGTGCATCGTATCCCTTTTTGATCTGTTCCAACTTGTAATCATACCCTATCTTGAACAGTGTTTTCTGGATATAATTCATCTCTTGGACTTTGCTCATAACATTCTTATAAATTCTATCCATGATTTCCTAAAAGGCAAGCAAAATATTCAATAATCTGTAAAGAACTACACTAACATGGAGACAGTCCTTAGTTGAAGATACCTTGTTTACAACTTCTTAGGTGAAAGTCTTTAGTATAATGGATATATTTACTTTATTATATAATTAATTTCACTGACTTTACTTGTTCACTATTTCAAGAAGACCAGGGACAAGAATAGCGGTTTTGGGGTTCTATACATTAAATTTACCTAAAAATTTTAAAAAATGTCTACTAGAGTGTAAATAATTCATTCACCTCCCACATAAATATCCTTTTTAGTTCTTTTTTTCAAATATATTCACTTATTTTCCAACAGCACCAAACATCCAACTATGTTTGGTTTTTCAATGTTTTTTTCACTACTACCTTGTGACTCCTATAGCATGGCAGACAGATTTACAGAATTTCTTAAAAGAGTTGTCCTACAGGTACTCGTGGGTGGCTCAGTTGGTTAAGCATCTGACTCTTGCTTTTGGCTGAGGTCAGAATCTCACAGTTTGTGGGTTCGAGCCCCACATAGGGCTCTGTGCTGATGGCATGAAGCCTGCTTGGGATTCTGTCTCCTTCTCTCTGCCCTTCCCCCCACTTCTCTCTCAAAAATAAACATTAAAAAATTTAAAGAGTTATTTTACAGAATTTTCTAGAAATTTCTTAAAATTCTTATGTCCCCGTAATTTAGGCATTTCTACTCTGTTTCAGTAGAAGCTAAGATAACAAAAATGAATAGGATTCTTGCTCACAGCTCCTTGGAAAATTAAAAGTAGGACTAGGTTTGGGATAAGTGGACTCCCAAGGTAGTACACAAAACAACAACAACAACAAAGAACTCTGAAACAAACATGCAAAAAAGCCCAGACCATCACTAAATGATGTTTTCTTGAAATGAGTAAGCACAAATTACTAAGAATTATTGCATAAAGCACATCTATTGATAAATGCCTAGTTTTAAATAAAGTGGTAAGTAGTGGAAATTCAGTTGAGCTACCATGAATTAATAGCTTTATAAATGGTTCAATATCAAAATAGAGCCATTCACAAATAAGGACATCAAAACCATCTCTTGCATTATGCTATGGGAAAGAAGTCAAACAGAAAAAGACAAATACTATATGGTCTCACTTCTACATAGAACCTAAACCAGCCAAACTCAGCAAGAGAGAGTAGACTAGTGGTTGCAAGAAGCCAGGGGATAGGGGAAATAGGGAGATGTTGGTCCAAGGGTACAAACTTACAGGCAGAAGATGAGCAACTCCTGGGGACGTAATGTATAGCACAGCATGGCGACTATAGTTAACAAGACTGTATTGACTATTCGAAAGTTGCTAAAAGAGTAGATCTTAAATGTTCTCATCACACACACAGACACAATAAACTTGTGAGGCAATGGGTGTGTTAACTAACATTATTATAGTAATTATTTCACAATATATACATATATCAAATCACCGTACACCCTAAACTAACCTGATGTTATGTCAGTTATATCCCAATAAAGCTCGTGGAGGTAGAGGGGGCTACAACAGCATTCAACATTGGCACAATGCTGTCCTGTCCATTTGTACAGATGGAATCATTATTGTGTAACTGACATATTTGCCTTGATCTGTGATTGAGAAATTCCAAAACTTTCCTAAAAGAACTTTAATATCCTGTAACTATCCCTCTTAAGAAAGTGAATAGGTTGTTGAGTGGGGGAAAAGAGCCTACAGGAGTGAGACAGATATGACAGAACACCCCTACTGCTCTTTCCAGTACACAAGAGTCATGGGCACAGAAAGGCCTCCATGAGTAAGGAACACAAACAATACATTTGTAACAAGTTGGCAAGATTTATTGTTAGCACAATAAGTCACCCTTCACTTCAACCTAGTGTTACATGATGTTCAATTGAGTCAGTGCTTACAAGAAGCAGTGATTTATCTAAATTCCCACTCTGTGAAAATGTGACTATATAATAATAAATGGATCTTTTATTCTGATCCAGGAAAGAAGCAAAGTCAGATAATAGAACCTATCAATTTTCAGTTAAAAAAAAGATTTTTTTTAAGGTCTGTTTATACAGGAGTGGGAGGAGCTAAGGGAACCAACAAAGTTCAGTGAAGCACCCATGGACCAGCGACATGGGAGATTGTTTACTATCCTCGGGCCTAAACAACCAAAAGGAGAGAATTATTAATGGAACCCAGTGAAGACTGTAGCCATGGGCAAGACATGGTTACAGCCAATTGGAAAGAGACTGTTCAATGGATGCCTGACAACTACCCGCAAATCGCAGCCCAACAGGGAAAGAGCAAAGGTAATAAGTATGCAGACCCCCTCACCTCCCTGCCCTGTGATCACTTCTGAGTGCCAGTTATTGGCTGAAGCCAATAGAAGGCAAGCGAGCCCTGGTAATTAGAAGTTAGCTTTCCAAGGCACAAAGTAAAGAAGGGACCATGGGCAGTTAGAAGATACACAGCATATCCGCTAACTCCTGCTTATCCTTCAGGCCTAAATTCAGACATTGCTTCCTATAGTTCTTGGCCCTTTTCCTTCCCTATGTTTTCTGATAGGGTTTACTAGAGACTCCTGTATTTTGGGTAATAAATCCAAAATATTATTTCCCAAAACACCAAACACAGTCCTCAACAGACAGACATAGTAGTTAAGAAGAGTCTGGGATCAAACTGGTAGAGCTCACACGAGCTCTGTGACCTCAGGTAATTTTTTTCTTTATAAAACCGGGAAAACAGGACCTACCTAGCAGAGTCTTAGGGAGGATTAAGTGAGATAATCCATCTCATGCCCTTAGCACACTTCTGAAAACAAGTAGTGTAGTATCTATCATTAGCATCACTTTATTATGCTTTAATTAGAAGCTTCTTTCTGCTGCTAATCTTGCTGAATTCTTCAGCACTTCTAAATGAAAAGGAAAAGGCTACCCTGCCATCTTTTAATTCTTTGGTTATTTGGTAATTTTGTAATAAGAAGCTTAAAAAACAAAGTGGCTGAACACTTCATTATCTAATATCCAATTTTCCATATACAGAAAGAATTCTGAGAGAGATACTGGGATGAGACTTAAAATCTGATCATAATACCAGTAGTCACAGTACATAGTCCCACTGGAGTTTCTAAGCCGAAAAGTGCTAGAATATATTTGATTATGTATATTTGAAACACTGTGTGAAATGTTTATCTTTACAAGGCCAAAAACACTATAACATCTTATTTTGGTAAAAGGCAGTATTTCACATAAGGATTTTAAACATCTAAAATTAAGCTTTTTTCTTTGCAAGTTCTCTCAAGTGCCAGTTTTCCTAGTCACCATTCGGGTCAGGAGGCTTGTATTAGAGACTCAGCTCCATAACTTTGGAGCTGCTGCTTCGCTTCTTGGGATGGCCTAGGCTTCCTCATTTATTTAAAATTTGTGATTACGGGCACCTGGGTGGCTCAGTCAGCTAAGCATCTAATGTTGGCCCAGATCATGATCTCGTGATCTGTGAATTCGAGCCCTGCATCAGGCTCCACGCTGTCAGCGCGGAGCCTGCATGGGATTCTGTCTCTCTCCTCTCTGCCCCTCCCTCAATCACATGCGCACATGTGTGCACACCCTCTCTCAAAATAAACTTTAAAATTTCAATATAAAAATAAAATTTGTGATTAAACAAAAATGAGATATAGAATATCTTCTACCTTTGAAATATTATGGCCACTTCTCACACTAGGTAATCTGAACTAGCTCATGTTCATCACTAATTTTCAGGTTTCAGCAACAGGCATACACGTCAGAAGTTTGCCAATGCTGATCTCAGATTCTAATGAACATGTTTGCCACAATCTTGACCCAGTAAAGTTATTTAAAACTGTACACAAACCCCTGAGAGTATCACCTTTTAAAAACTCCAAGTGTGAGCAATAAAGGACATTTACATTCTGTACTCACCGGAACAGCCGCCATGAGTGTTGGCTTCAGCACAGTACAGTCTCCTTTGCTTCCCTTTTTAATTTTGCTGGACTACATGAAAGAAAAAGCATATAGGATCAGGAGAGCCAACCCTTAGCAAAAAAGAAATGTGATCATTCAAGTACTGACAGAAATTTACACAGGGAATCTAATCTTCTATGGCTCTGTTGAGTTATTATTTACAACTCTCATAATCTACGAAAGTCTAAAGTGGAAGTGTCTTTGGTGCTGTAGCCTATAGATGATTTCTTCTAGCACCTTCCAGCCTTCCTTAGAAGAGAAGCTCTGAGTTAGAATAAAGGAGAATGGGATATTTGGGTAAAGTGTGCATTCTTATTTCTCATGTATCAAGCACAGCATAGACCATCCATTAAAAGAGAGAGAGAGAGAGAGAGAGAGAGAGAGAGAGAGAGAGAGAGAGAGAACAACAGAAAACCTCAACTAAGGTACACTGAACAATAAGAAACAGAAGATATGTTTATCTTTGATTAACCAAATGTAAAGCCACCTCTCAGAAGTCACTGACATTGATGAACATGATGCAAAAATACTAATTTGGTAACATTGTGGTTGATAGAATACTGAAGACCCTGCTGATGACCATGTGGGGATATGTACATATATCTAAGTATGCATCTGTTTCTTCTTTCTTTTGTTTTGTTTTCTTTCATTGCTTACCCACATAAATACTATTTGGGATTTCAAATGTCAGAGCAGCAGGTAGAAAAACTGATAAAGTAGCCTACTGAAAAAGGGAAATGAAAGGAAGAAAGAACCGGCTATAATGCAATTCATTAGGCTGTAAGTTTAGATGTATGATGCGTCTGTTAGTCATGCTGACGCCAGCGGGAAATAAACCAGCTCTTAAGGGGCAGTGTGATCTGCCAGAACCACCAGCTTCGTCATATAGAAGGTTCTGCCAATAGAACCGAAATGCTTTTATCTTCTTTTCCTTAAAGACAGATAAAGGTGCAGTGCCTGGGTGGCTCAGTCAGTTAAGCATCCTCCTTCAGCTCAGGTCATGATCTCACGGTTCATGGGTTCAAGCCCCGCGTCGGGCTGTGTGGTAACAGCTAGCTCAGAGCCTGGAGCCTGTCTTCCGATTCTGTGTCTCTCTCTCTCTCTGACCCTTCCCTGCTCATGCTGTCTCTCTCTTTCTCTCTCAAAAATAAATAAAAACACTTAAAAATTAAAATAAATAAAGACAGATAACGGAAATAAAAGAAGTGCTTATTGTTTTATGTATATGCACATCTGCAAATGGAAACCAATGCCTGCATTTGTATATGACACATGGGAGGGCAGCTCTGCAGACAGAAAGATAGGCTCTAATGTCCTGCAAGTCCAAGCCACCCTCCAGGTGGTGCTGACCACTTGTCGCTTTAGAGAGCTGCTCCAGGTAGCTGGAGCCCTTCTTCACTTCCTCTATGATTCTATGTAATGTGTTACTTCACTTCTTATGATCGCAATAATCTCAGATAGGACAGCATCACGCTTATCTGCTGGCTTCAAATGTGGCGCCTCTAACCTCCCACCTGTTTCTGATTTCCTTTCTGAGGGAGATTCCTGGGTTTTTGATTCCTAGGAAGATAGAGACCCCTTATTAGGAAGTTTGTGAAAAGGTAGGTGTGGCATTTACTCCAACTGCCTCCTTTCCCTACACTGAGGTTACTGTTTTCAGAAAGGCACTGAAAACTAGGGTTGCTAGTCCCTGACTTCTGAAGTTTCCTAATGGGGGGGGAATCACACTCAAAGCTTAGTGAAAGGTTGTTCACATTTTGAAAACATTTATAAATATAAGAAAAGCCCAGTATAGTGCATCAAAATCATAATCATTACAGATTTTTCTTTTTTTTTAACATTACAGATTCTTCTAAAAATTTTGTTTTTAAGCCCCAGTCTTATTCACAGATGGATTTTATTTTTTTTTAATTTTTTTCCATAATATTTTATTGTCAAATTGGTTTCCATACAACACCCAGTGCTCTTCCCCTTAAGTGCCCTCCACCATCACCACCACCTCCCTTCCCCCCTCCCCCTTCCCCCTCAACCCTCAGTTCATTCTCAGCATTCAATAGCCTCTCAAGTTTTGCATCTCTTTCACTCCCCAACTCTCTCTCCCTCCTCCGTTCCCCCTGGTTCTCCATTAGGTCTCTCTTGTTTTCCTGCTAGACCTATGAGTGCAAACATATGGTTTCTGTCCTTCTCTGCCTGGCTTACTTCACTCAGCATGACACCCTCAAGGTCCATCCACTTTCCTACGAAGGGCCATATGTCATTCCCTCTCATTGCCACGTAGTACTCCACACAGATGGATTTTAACTAGACTACACCAAGTCTTGTTTATTAGTTTACTTGATCACTTCTTTTCTCCATTACTGTTCTAGCAGATTTTAAATGTGAACTTTCAGCTCAGTGGTTCTCTCTAATTTATGAAGAGGTTATGTTCCTTAAAGTATCAAGCAGGTAGTTGTTAAGGACATTTTTCTCACAAGAACGCCACTTCAAGAGGTGGTCAGATTATCCTGGGAGGTTGCAGGGAGGTGGTCATCACTCAGAAAAGACACAAGGGATATCATGGAGTTCGAGGAATGCTCTTTTTTATCTTGATCTAGATATGGATGGTCAGAGAGGTCTATGTGTGTACATTAAATGCAATCAAGCAATGCACTTAAGATTCATGTCCTTTAAGCTATACATCCAAAAACAAATTTTTAAAAAACATGGTTGGAATCTCAAATCCAAAGACATCCACTTAACTTTTCTGCCTTAATATTGCATAGCCTACCTAAACTCTCCCTACAATCAAGTCATTCCTATCTACACTCAGACCTCTTTCTTGCACCAACATCTAATTGATGTTTTTCTACAGCAATTAGACCAAAGAAGAAATTAAATAACTGTGGACAGTAGGTATCAGCTGTGTAATTTCAAATGTGCTTAAAATACACAAGTTACCTCTAGTCATTGTTGAGTTTCCTGCTGTGAACAACAAAAGAGAAGGGAGAACCCAGTTGAACTCTGGGCGCAAAGCTGAGGGCTGCCTTTGGACGTGCGACAGAACTTTCCATGATGATGGGAAGGTCTAGTACCTGTAGCCACTAGTGACACATAGCTACTGAGAACTTGAGATGTTGTTGGAGGGGAGGGGGACAAAACATAAGAGACTCTTAAATACAAAGAACAAACTGAGGGGTGCTGGAGGGACTCTGGGGGGTGGGCTAAATGGGCAAGGGGTATTAAGGAAGACACTTGTTGGGATGAGCCCTGGGTGTCATACATAGTGCATGAATCACTGGAATCTACTCCTGAAATCATTATTGTTCTACATGCTAACTAACTTGGATGTAAATTTAAAAATTAAAAAAAGGAGAAAAAGTGAAATGTGGCTGGTGGAACTTGAGGAATGACATTTTTCTCATCTCATTTGAATTCTCTCTGCTTCAGCATGCTGCTGTGGACGGCACAGTACTAGAGAAAACTCAGAGCAAAACTGCACCACGATACTACTGCCACATTTCCTCCCAGAAAACCTACTCCTGTTTATGGGTAATGTGTCCAAAAGGCTTGGTGCATTTTCCTCTCCACCTGAGCTATCCAGAGTCAAAATCTCATAAAGTCAAAATGAAAATAACTGGCAGCTTCAAAATCATTTAAAAAGATGTAGATAAAGCATGCTAACAAATCCTTTTTTTGTTTGCAACGCTAACAAGATACTTTTCTACAGCTACATATTTGCCCAAGGGGGCTATTTTCGAACTTGAGGAGATCGCTGCCACTGAACTGAAGTGTCTCGCATTTGCAGTCATACGTTCTCAGCCAAACATCGCAACTTAACAGGATGGCACAGAAAGACAGAAAGCCTTGTCACCTGATCAGAGAGTGTAAGTGGAGAAGAATATCCAATCCTACAGCCATAGGTAAAGCAGGATATCTCTGCTGTCAGTTCTAGCACATGAGCCAAAGGTAAGTAGCCAATGTACGTGTCCTTTGGTCTAAAACAAAACAAGAGAAACATTTCAGCCATCTGAAAAAAGGTGTGGTTAAGTAGAAACATCAACAGCCTTCTCGTTTCTACATAGATCTAGTTTAGACAATGTCAAACAGGGGCTCTCATTGAGAAAAAGAAAGTGGAATGATTCTCTCTTACCCCAGCCCGGGAATCCTCTCACACTGGCCTGTCATTCCAGCTATCAAATTGCTATGGTGCATCATCACTCCCTTGGGCCGGCCAGTGGAACCACTGGTATACATGACAATAGCCATGTCAGAAGGAGTAGGTCTGTTCGGAGGAAGGCTCGCTAAAGAACAAAAAAGCACCGCGTTTTCTTCAGTTTAGAAGTTCAGTCGCTTACGTGAAGATTAAGACTTTTTAGATTTTTTTTTTTGCATAATGATAAACCACATAAAACAAATGCTCTCTACTGACAACCAACCCGAAAAAATGGTGATTGAATTTCTGATTCCTGCACTGAAAGTCCTGAATGCTACTGTCGCCCGTTTACTAGGTGTTGAGCCTAACCCTGGTCTACTACTGCCTGGCCCAGTGCTGTCCACACAGCAGTGCTGTGGAAACCCATCCAGGACTTTGGAGACTCAGGGAGATAGACTATTATATGCAAACTTCTCAGGCCTCCATTTGCTCATACTTAAAATGAGACAGCTAGGCCTGATTATGGTTCTCAACCACTTCGGGGCATGAGAATCACCCGCAGAACTTAAACAAAATACACTCTCTGTCTCTGGCCCCCACCTCTGAACATTCTGTGTCTGGGATGGATCAAAGGCTCCACAGGTGATACTCATACACAGTCCTGATTGAAAGCCACTGGACTTGGCATTTTCCCAACTATTTATAAAAATAATTTCATTTAATAATAACTGAGCCATGGACACTGAATTAGATAACCATTATACATTTAACATATTATTTTAAGATTACATTCCAAGCAGTACGTATACATTCCAAGGAGCATATATAATCCAAAGAACACCAAACCAAAATGATCTTTTCTACTGTTTTTAGTGCTGCTTCTTAAAATCTGTATAGGAAATCATTTTTTCAAAGTACTGAAAGTGTACTTAGATAAAAATAACACCAAGAGGTCCTCTCTCTTTTTCTCTCTGACTCACTCATTCACTCCTGTAGTTATAACACTTGTTATCTGTCTGGCTTAGGGATTCTTTTGGGTCTTCCAGATTTAGTGCCTATTGCCCTATCTGTATTGGACCATACTTTGATTCTGTCTAATCAAGATTAGACAAGAATTGTCAGATACCAAGAGAGAGATCATGTGGAGGGATTTATAAACGCTTCATTTCCTATCAATGGTAATATCTAAATAGTATTAAATTTCACTTCTCCTAGCCCTCTGTCTGAAGTTAGGAATGTTGTTGTAGTAATTTATTTTATTTTTGAGAGAAAGAGAGTGTGTGCATGAGCTGGGGAGAGGGGAAGAGGAGGAGAGAGAGAATCTTAAGCAGCCTCCAAGCTCAGCGCAGAGCCTGATGCAGGGCTCGATTCCACAACCATGGAATCATGATCGGAGCCAAAATCAAGAGTCAGATACCCAACTGAATGAGTCACCCAGGTGTTCCTGAAGGTAGGAATACTGAATCATCTTAAAGGTCCTGAGCTCCAGTGTCGTGTTTGCTTACTGAAAGACTGGGGGAGGGAGATAGAGAGGTCTTCCCAACAGATTATATCCAGCCATCTTGAGCAGGGATCGGCAGACTCTTTTTTGTAAAGGACTAGACGGTAAATATTTTAGGCTCTGAGGGCCATACCATCTCTGCCAAAACTACTCAGCCATAGATACTTGTTAAAAACTTGTAATGGTATTCCAGTCCAACAGACAGCAGGCTGTAATTTGCCAACTGATGCACTAGAGTTGTGCTTCTCAAACCATGTGTTGTGAGGACCTTTTTCCCCTAATAATTTATGGATGAATGCTTTTGTAAAATACAATAAAAATGTATTGGAAAAATGAAATAAACATAACACATGAACTTAAATTTTACATTAGGGGCACCTGCGTGGCTCAGTTGGTCGAATGTCTGACTCTTCATTTCGGCTTAGGTCATGATCTTGTAGTCCGTGAGTTCAAACCCCACATCAGGCCCTGTGCTGAGAGGGTGGGGCCTGTTTGGATTCTTTCTCTCCCGTTCTCTCTGCCCTGCCCCACATGCGCACATGCTCCCTCTCACATCAAATAAACATTTAATCATGCATGGTCTTGATAAAAATTTAAAAAAAAATTTAGTGCAAGAAGTTTATAGTTTTCACTTGCATTACTTCCTTTCCTAACCTACTGAAACAACAAACCTTAAAAGATGAATAAATCTGTTTTATTGGCTTTACTTACAGTTTTCTGGCTTGGATCCCAACTCTTCTACTGATTGCATGCTGTGAATCTCAAATCCTTCAGGGTATTCTGCTTTATTGATAGTCTTATTGTCCACATAAATGATATGTCTAACACAATTGATATCTAACAATGCAGTCTGTTAAGCAGAAAAAAGATCCAGCTATTAAATATGGGCCTGCAATAAACTCAATTATTGGACATTTTCATGGCCTGTCAGATAACACTACCATGAATTAAAAGAAATGTTTTTATTTACCTTAAGTTTACTTTCCAGAAGTTCCACACTAGTAATCAGATAGGTAGCCTCAGATTCATTTAACCCATGAACTACAGCTTCTTTGCCAAGTGTGGCATATAAAGTCACAACTACATAGTAAAAAATAAAAAAAAAATGTGAAATCATTAAACATTTAGGAGGTACATTATTTAAGCTAGCCTTTTATGATAGGTACATTCATGGATGCACACACATCTTATAACAATTTCATTTCATAGTCTCTGCCATTACCTTTCAATACTGCCTCAAACTTCCAGGTAGCCCAAACTTTTCCTTATAAATTTGCAAGATTCTAACATCCTAAGAAACCCAGAAATACTGAAAGTGCCACAACTGTTCAAAAATTAGGCAGTCAAGATTCTCGAGGCAAGAAAGTTTCTGACTGACCTTCTAATTCAGGTCAGAGCTAGCCTACCTAGGATTACCCTGTGATGCACATGTTCATTGGTCATGGCACCAAAAACTGGATAAGTCCTTGAGAATCTTTAGACTAAGGATCTCAAGTCAGAACCATGTTCTTGCTCCTTCTAGGGAGTTTTTTTAGTGGGCCCAACATCCATGTTGATTGGTGACCTTCTAGCCTTAATTGGGTGGCCAAAGAGATCTAGTCTTTAGGAGCTACCTGACAAAGGAAATGTGAGCTAAAACCAGGATGAATTAGAATCAAAGGACATCTGCTAAACTTAGGTCAGGCTGGAAATTCAGCTCTAGGCTCGTAACCAAAACAGTGATGTGGTTAAGAAAGGGCCACTTTTCACAAGCTGTTGATTGCTGAAGTTGGGTGATGGGTACATAGGGGATCATTTCATACTCATTTCTGTTGGTCTGAAATGCAAACTCCTGATTCCTACACTACACCTACACTGTTTTACCTCATTTAGTAACTAACTGAGGTTCTAGTACATGACAGGCACTATTCTGGACTTAGAATTTTTAAAAACAATTTAATGCAAAATGGCAAAAACAAATGCTTGTGAAGCAGGTAGACACCCAATTTTACTTTCTGGCCAAGATATCTAATGTGCTCATTTCACATGTAAAATGGAATAAGTGAAATGAGAGGCCCTGGAAGTAAAGCAATGAACTAGAATTATCCTAAGCCATTATATTTTTGTTTTAATCATTATTTTGTGTGTCACTTCTTAAAAAACACCCCCAAGCCCCAAATATTTCAGGCTTCCAATTGAAAGCAAAGTCCTAAATTCTGTACATTAAGCTGCCAATTAATTCCCACGCTGGCTCTTAGAAATTACGTTAACAGGCATTATCCGATATCTTTTAAGTACAATACATACTGCGTTATGGATATAATGGATACAGACAAAATGCTAAAGAACACTTACCTTGAAAACAATAGGATCGCAGGACAATTTAACATGTTAGTAAAACCCTTCTGTCCCCCTCCAAAAACACAAGGCACTTACGAGGGAAGTTGTACTTAAAGCAGGTCTGTGCCGCAATCATCCATTCGGCCCTGGTCTCACAGAAAATGGCAATAGTGTTCTTTGGTTTTAGTCCCAATGCAGTGAGTCCACTACCAAAATTATTCACTCTGCGGTTCACTTCGAGATAGCTCATCCACTTATAATTCCCAAGAATTAACTGTTAAGGGGAGACATTCTCTGAACATTAGTATATTCAAACAAGCAATTAAAATACCATCCAAGTGTAGAGCTCTAAAATTGCCTTTAAGTGAATATACAGAAGCCATGAGCACCTTCTAAGAATTGGTTAGGCCAGCATATTTAAATGGAAGGGCAGCAGCATATTTAACATGCATTTGATTTATGATAAAATAAAAACATACCTTCCCCTTAAAACAAATGAAAAAGCACAGAAATGCTGTACCTTCTTAAAAACCTTTCCATTTGGCTGCATTTCATTTTCTTCACTTAGGATCTCTCTGGTCCCAAGGCTGTCCTTCTTCCCAAACTTGGACACAGCATGATCAAATAACTTATCCAGAGTGTCTGCTCCAGGGATGTCTATGACAGCTAGCGAGTCGAAGTGCGTGACAGAGCGATATGGACTTCCAGGTTTGTCTGAAGTGGGCTTAGCTTTTATTCTCTTTGCCATAGCGTTTCTCTTCTTGGCATTGGTAAGAAAATACCATGGAATAAATATAAGGGCACTGTATATGATTATTAACAAGTGGACAGGCAGCAAAATAATGGTGAGCACGTTTAGCCTAAGTTTCATAGTGGCAAGGCTTCTAAAATGGCGTTTATTTCTTGTTATTCTTTGGCTGCAGAAAGCCTTATTTTGCTGAAGAAGGCAGTAATGGAAGCAGCAGTAAGAGGAGCAGTATAGCCAAGGCAGTTCAATTTTAATGATACAGATAAAAGTTAGTAATCTTTGGAAGCCGACAATAAAGTACACCTGTGGGTGAAGACAATGAACCAGGCAGAGAGCAGGAAAAAAAAACACACAAAAAAAAAACACAAAAGAATATTAACAAGTTGATAGCAACATTGATTTAAATACTCAGGTTTTCAGTAGTTTATATAATTGATTTGATATAGCAAGTTGAAATAACTGGTCTGAAAGACTGGTATTTCCCATTTTAATCATTATTTACATAAACTTCTCAATTTATTTATTTATTTATTTATTTATTTTTGGTTTTTAGGTATATTGTATTCTGCCCATCACTTTGCAAGTCACTTGAGTGACACTACTTCAATGCATACATGAATGCATGGACGTGGTATTTCAGCTTGGCTAAACTTCAGGAATACCAATAATGAGGTTGCTCTTAAGTATGCACATGTAAACCAGGTAGTTTTAAACAGGAATGGGTTTTGTATCCCAAAGATGAGAAATCCACCAGTTTAGGCTTACTTCTCAATGCTCAACCCAGAGATACTATTCTGAGTTCTTCATTAAGATAAACTTCTACAGTAATGCTATGCATTATCTCTAATCTCTCAAATTAGAAAAATACAATCAAAACATCATTTCCTAAGTGTCTGTCCATTTTGTGCTCAAAATTGTACCCGTTGTCTGGGAGGAGGAGGAGGAGGGGGAAGGAGGTCCGAAGTAGTTTAAGTCCCAGCCCTTACTCATTACCAGTTACCAATAATGAGGCCATCTGCACACAAGACAGATCCAGTATTTTTCAAACGTTTTGGAGGGAGAGGGGCAGTGAAACAAACCACTCCTTTGAATAAAAACGCCTGCCAACATCCCACACGTGCAAAGTGGAACTGCTCTGGCTGAACCCAGGGGTGTGGGTGTGCAGAGTCCCATCCCAGACTTCCCGGAAGCCCGCTCCCAGAATGACTACCAAAGCATTTCCAGTGAAAAGCCTGCCGGAAACACCTAAGTGCTGTGGCATGTGGTACAAACAATCACACGCCAACATCCATCACGAAGAAGTGCAAAATGGCCCACGGTAAGTAAGGGGAGATCTGTGGAGAGTAGACTTTTAAACTGGACGTGATGTTGGGGATCTGGAAAAGGAGAAAGAATGGACAGCATTCCGGCCGGGAAACCACATGGGAAGATACAGGGGTGGGACTGAAAGAGCTTTGGGAGAGTAGTGCCCATAAGGATCCTAGCCAGACTGGACCATAGAGTGAGTACATGTTGGCTAAACAGGCTCTGAGTAGTACAGGATCTGATAAATCAGACCAAGTAATTTTGACCTGATTGTATCAGACAGAAAACTGGGGGCCACTGCAAGTCAGAAAAATAGTGCCAATTGTAAAGGAATGGTAGAAATGGACTCAGGGATGATCATACCCACAGGGAGCTTGCCTTCAGCTGAGAAAGCTATTTTGGTGAGTGGCAGCATATTTCAACTACAGAAATTAAAGTAATAGTTCGCTTCGAGGAGACAAATTGAATAAAGCCCATCCTTCTGCAACTCATGTGGAAATAGACTATTGAACCCAGGACAGTTCTTTGTTTTTACACCAATTACCATAAGGTGGTTAGTTTAATCCTTCCTCCATTTTAGCTCATGCTCTGCAACTGAGTGGGGTAAGATGAGCAAGAAACTATGGGTTTCTCTGTCACTAACTAGCTCTGGAAGCTTGAGCCAAACAAGCTATCTGAGCTTAAAGTCAGACTAGGTTGGTAGCCCTTAACTTCTTAGAGGTGATGGGCCCTTTTGAGAATCCAATTGCGGACTATAAACTAAGATATGCAAATGTATATGTGGTTTTAGGGGGGTTGTAAGTTCCCTGAAATCCATCCATAAACCCCAAAGGGTAACACCAACTCTGAACTAAGAACTGCTGGCTTAAATGATGTCCTGGGGTCCTTTTGACTTTAAATTTTGGGATTTACCCTACCTAGAAATTGCTTCTTCGGTCTGACAAGTCTGGTCATTCATCTCTTCAAGACAAGGTATGCCAAGTGTCCATCGTGGTGTCTGGTCCTCAATATGCAAGATCCCCTCTCACAATCCTCTATCAACCATTTCATGATGACTCAAATCCACAATAATCTTTCCTTTTTCTAACTTCCTACATCACTTGAAATGTCTACCACTCATTTTGATCCTTGATTATATTACCATATTCCAAACATCTAAGCCCCTAAGTCTACAGCAGGGACCAGTAGTTCTCAATCCGATCGAACCTAACACTTCTTTCTTAGAACAAATATTCTATAATACTCTTATCAATCTTGAAACATAGTCACAGATGATAATCTACTTATATACATAGTTTTTAAAAATAATTCCTTACTGATAATAGAAAGGAATACTAAAAGGAAATTAATTCAAGACACAACAATACTTATTTCAATACATAAATTCTCAGAGACAGTACCAGAATGCCCCGCGCCCCCGCAAAAGTCTCCAAATTGATATTATGCCCTAATGAGTATCACCTCATCTTCAATTGAGAAATTGTTAGACTTGGGGCTGAAGATATATAAAGAAGACAGCTTTTGAAGGGTTTCTAATCTAAGTGGATTAGTTACATTACTCATTTTTTAAAAATCTTTTATACATATTTGCATTAAGCCTCGGAAGTAGGTAAATGGGATTAATTACTTAATACTTGTAATATAGAGACACTGGCATAAACACACACACACACACACACACACACACACACACACACACACACACCACACATACATAGTAGGCAAAGAACATTCAGGTGAGGAGAAATCAGAGATATTAGTTAGTCCAGGAATTTTCAAATTCTTTCTGGTGGTGATGAGGAAGGCCTGGGTCATCCATCTGAATGAAATCTTATGTGAACATGATAATATAAATACATATATAGATAAAAGCAAAACACAGAGCTGCTTGGGGGGAGGATTGACAGTCCCTGACAGGACTCCTTGGAACCCCTAGTTCAGCTGAATGCTTAACCCACTGATGTTGTCAGTGAATGAGTGACAACTGGGGCCCGTCCCCTGGACCGGTGCTCATTCAAGCCCACTGGCCAGCCTCTGCCCAGTGTCACCTGTCATCTGAAAATCTTTCCTTGCCAAAGGTCTTCCAGAGTTACATTCAGGTCTATTGATAAACTGATTTCAAGAAAAGAGAACGTCTACCCTGTGAACGTTTTGAGCCCTTATAACAAAGATGAGTAAAGCATGCACACCTTAATGTTTTATATGCATGTACATATGTGTTCATATGTATGGTAAGGGGCAGGGAGATCAGTTCACAAATATATAGAAAATGTAGAATGTAATATATCCGACAAGAGAGGCACCTGACTAGCTCAGTTGGAAGAGCATGTGACTATTGGTCTTGGGGTCATGAGTTCAAGCCCCACATTGGGTGTAGAGATTCCTAAAAAAACAAATACCAATAAACTTAAAAAAATGTTTGTGTGTGTGTGTGTGTGTGAACATACACCTATAGTAAAAATAAAAGGCTAAACATGTTCCAAAGGGAGGGTGGAACTGCATCCAGTCTGGGGGGAAAAAGAGATGAAGGAGTAAGTAGAACCAGCTGGAAAGATTTCACAAAAAACATAGTAGTTGAGGTAGGTGCGAAGGATGGTATGTTTTCACAAGGAAACGAAAAAGAGTGGAGAATGAGGACAGTCCTATTGGAGGGAACAAACGGATGAGCAAATGGACGGAAGCAGAACAGCACAAGATGGAAGTGAGAAACGGCAGATAGTGTAGCAGGCGCCTAAGGCTATCAGTGTAAGATCCTGCTCCATGTTTGGGATCTAAGTCAATGGGAAAGCAGCGTTTTTTTCAGAGTCAACTTCACTAGCTACACTTTAAGAGTCATGTGCGTACAATGATTTAGCAATGTTCTCTGCAGAAGAGAAAGGCTGACTTTCTGGGTGACAAATGGGCTAAACTGAGGTAGGAGATGTGGGTCTCACTGCACATGTGCTGTTAAGTGTGACTCTGAACAGGTCATAATACCTCTCACTCAAAACCTCTGTATCTCTGTACAAGCTCATGGATAAAACAGAAATACTGCTTGCACTATCTACCTGGTAGCACTGTTGGGAGAATCCTTCCCCATGGTCAGCTTACGTTCCATGGGCAATAAAAATTAGGCTCTGGAACACACTCTCAAATGTCTTGCCCCTCTCCCACTTCGCTGTGCTTCTTCAGCTACACCACACCCAGGTTGAATCCAGTCCTCCACTGAAGTCTGCACCTGCACCCATGCAGCTGAATTTGGCTGGAGAAAAACTGGACTGTGCTGAGTGTCTCCCCTTTACCCCTGTGCTGCTCCACTGACTCCTCCCTCACCCACCCCATTCATTTTCCCTGCTTGACTGAATCATTTCCAGGAGCACTGTAACAGGCTGTTACTTCTCTCACCTTAAAAACCATTCCTTCTCTCAGACGTTCTTCTTTGTCCACAGCCCCCCTTCCTCTCTTTGGGACTCATTGAGAGTTGCCTATACCCTATATCTCTCAGTCCTTTTGCCCTATTTCCTCTGGAACCTACTACTCAGGCTTTTACCCACTACCACTCCACAAAATTGCTCTGATGGAGGGCCCTGGTGATTTCCATATTGTCACATCCCAAGGTCAGTTAAGGCTCCCTCATCTCCCTCAATTCGCCAGCAGCCTTTGACACAGCAGCCCCCTCTGTGCCTGACTGAAACAACTTCACTTGGCTTCCAGTAGACCACAGTTCTTCCGGTTTTCTTCTGACTTCCCTCGCTGTTCCGTCTTCTTTGCTGCTGCTTCCTCATGTCCCTGACCTCTAAATGCAACAGTCCTCAGTCCCTGCCCTTCCTCTCCTCTTTCTCTTCACCCACGCCAGGGGGACCCCACTGAGTCCCACAGCTTCAGATAGCATATATATACGGTCATGACTTCCAAAGTTTGTCCCTTAGCCTGGAGGTCTTCCTTAAACACCAGATTTGTGAATCTGACTTTTTCCTCAGCAGATCCCTATCAGTTAAGTATTTCAGACTTAAAATGGTCAAAGCAGATCAACCGGCCACACACCTGGCCCACCCAGTCTTGTCCATCTCTGTAATCCCAGCTGCTCTGACCCAAAAACCCCTTAGAGATTCACTTCCACTCTTCTTTCTCACACATTGCACACCCATCAGCAGCAAATCCTACCAGCTCTACTGATAAGACACATACTCAGTTGAGCTGCTTCTCACCACTTCCACTGCTACTGTCCTGGTTTCAGCCACTATCATCTCACCCGAACAAATGTGTTTGCCTGTCTGATCTCCCTGCTTCCACTTTTATAGCACATTCTAAACTCAGCAGCCAGAGTGGTCCCCATGCAAAAGTAAGGTAGATTACGGCATTGCTCTGCTCAAAGCCTTTCAAAGGATCCACAAACGGACCCCCTCAGTTAGTCCTCCCTCTGCCCAACGAGATTATGTGATCTTTCTCCTATCTCTTAAATTCATGACTTCCCCTCCTATGCTTTCCCCTGTCTCATCTGCTATAGTTCTACCTGTTCTTGCTGCTCCTGGAATACACCAGGCATGACCCTGCCTCAGGGCCTTTGTACATACTATTATCTCTGCCTGGAATGTTCTCCCAAGATACCAGCATAGCTTATTCTCTCACCACCATTTTGTCTTTACACAAATATCACTTTCTCCAGGCATCCGAAAATTGCACCCCAATAACCGCAGTCCCTTTCTTGCTCTGTTTTTCTCCTTAGCATGTATCACCAATATGATATATGCTTTCTTTTTCATATTTGTTATTGACATCCCCATTAGAACATAAGCTCTATGAGGCAGGTTTACAGTTTGCTGCTGAACCCTCAAGGACTACAACAGTCCTTCCATGCATTAGCAGTTAAATAATTTGTTAAAAAATAAGAACACACATGGAACTGCTCTAAAATAATAAAATAAAAACCTATGCAAGGCCCATGGCCTGAAGGTCACCAATTTTAGTCATCTTTAAAAAAGAAAATTTCTCTCTCTCTCTCTCAAAAATAAATAAGACATTAAAAAAAGAGAAAGAAAATCATGGGGGCACCTGAGTGAATCAGTGGGTTAAGCGTCTGACTTCAGCTTAGGTTATGATCTCACGGCTCATGAGTTCAAGCCCCACTTCGGGCTCTGCGCTGACAGCTCAGAGCCTGGATCCTGCTTCAGATTCTGTGAGTCTCTCTCTCTCTCTTTCTCTCTCTCTCTCTCTCTCTCTCTCTCTCTCTCTGCTCTTCCCTGTTCACTCGTGCGCTCTCTCTCTTTCTCTCTCTCTCTCAGACACACACACACACACACACACACACACACACATAAATAAAACATTAAAAAAAAGAAAATCAGGGGGGTGCCTGGGTGGCTCAGTCAGTTTAGCATCCGACTTCGGCTCAGGTCATGATCTCACGGTTTATGAGTTTGAATACTGCATTGAGCTTTGTACTGACAGCTCAAAACGTAGAGCCTGCTTCAGATTCCGTGTCTCCCTCTCTCTGCCCCTCCTCTGCTCACTCGCTCACTCTCTCTCAAAAACAAACATTAAAAACAATTTTTTAAATCATTTGTCTATGCCAACCTTCTAAAAGAGGGTATCTACTTAAAATCCATGGTAATTACAATAAATTTGAACAGGTTCTTAGTCACTTAATAGAAAATATGGGGACATTTGGGTGGCTCAGTCAGTTAAGCGTCCAATTCTTGATTTTGGCTCAGGTCATGATCTCACAGTTCTTGAGTTCAAGCCAGGCATAAGGCTTCATGCTGGCAGCCTGCTCAGGATTTCTCTTTCTCTCTTTCTCTTTCTCTTCCTCTCTCTCTCTCTCTCTCCCCCACTCCCCAACTCACTCTCTTTAAGGAAATAAACTTAAAAATAAAGAAGAGCATGAGGGCTGGACAATTGGTACTATGTGCTTTATCACCAATGCCTTTCACAAAGGTATGCTGTCCTTCCATGTACAAAGAGTGACACTGGTGCCCTACCATTAGGAGGACATGAACTCTCAGCTGTGCTTCCTTGATATCAAGTAATTCATTTCTATGGCCACCAGGAAAGGAGAGGCCATCCTTTTCAGTCACAAAACAGTTCACTGTTCCTGCTGCTGTTTACCGTTCCACATGGCAATCACATTAATAACCACACATAGAGCACTTACTACAGGCTAGGCAGTGTTCAATCCTTTACATGCATTATCTCATTTAATCCTTCAGGAAACCCCTTTGAGGTAGTCCTCTCACTTTACTGACGATATTAACAGTCTCAGAGAGATAATATGCCCCGGGCGACACAGCCAAGTAGGGATTTTGACCCAGCTTTAATAGATTTTAAAGTCTATGCTTTCAGCTATACTGTTGGTGACCCTGGTCATACTGGTATAATCCAAATAGGTGAGAGTGACAAGCTTTGTGTATGAAGAAATTCTGGCAGCAATTTTGAGCACTGATCTGTCCTACATCCTAAGGCATTTTTATGGGTGGGGAAAGAAAGCCCTTTAGGCATCTAGTAAGTCCTAGAAGTCTTAGTGGAAAATCAGATAAAATTTTCTTTTATTTTTTGTCCTGAGGTCAAGTTTAATGTTAAGTATTTCATTCCAGTTACTTCAAACACTCTGAGATAGTTAGGTTAAAACACAAAAAGCATTAGTGATACATTTAAGCTTTAGTATGCAAAGTAAACACACACTACATATTGATTAAAATCTGAATTTTAAAGAAGAAATCATCTCCCCCACAACCATGTGACACAACATCAATTTAAGAATGAAAGAGAAAACCTCATAAACTGAAGTCGATTAATGCCAAGACATTTTTTTTTCAGAAGTTTGAGAAAATGGAGTAAACCTAGCAAGGATCCGTGCATTTGCCAAGCTGAAACACGCAATAAGGACAAATTAACTTCATCTTTCCTTGCACAGGACCTTATCAAAATGTAAAAGGCATCAATTTGAAAACCAATGATGAACTGTGTGAGTGCTACTTGAAGAAATCACATTTTCAAGTCACACGTCATTTTAGGATAATTTAAATACCAAATCAAGAAACAACGTGCCTTCTGAAAAGGAGTAGGATAGCCACTAAACATTAAATCGGGAAACAATGATAAAAGTTCCAAGAGATAAACAGATCAAGCCTACCTGTGGCTCTTTAAAAGATCATATTTCTACACAGATGTTGCATCACCAAGACTTTTGTAAAGGGGTGGAGTGCTTTTATTAAAATCCTATTTTCTTTCACACACTCTTTAAAAAGTTCCAAACGATATTAATATACAGGAGAAAGCTCAAATACAATGTGAAAAGAATAGCTGCATTTGGTTAATGAAATCACACTTTACAGGAGCTATATTACAATAGAATTCACTTAATATTTTAATAGTAAAACTTAAAAATTACTGTTTTAAGAAAATAAAAGGCGTTAAAAGAATAGCTAGTAGGATTTTTTGCTGTTAGTCTGCAAGACTAAATCATCATGTGAAATATATATATTCATCAGCCCCTTGTTAGTGTCACCTGATTCAAATTGACAGACCAATCTAATCAATATGGCATATCTATACAACCAAGCTTTAACCTTGATACACAGCAATTAGAATATATTTGAAACCTGAAAAAGCAAAAGAGAAACAGAACCCTAGGGTTTTGTCCTTTCCCAACACACTGCACCTGTGGCTAGCAAGCTATCTTTGAGCAGCAGTGTCTCACAACTACAGCTGATCTTTGGGTGCGTCTCTAACAAGATTAACCCAGCCTGTCTACTTCATCACCTGGAGAGTTATTAATTCCTGAAGTCGCCATCCTGCCAGTTTCTTCCCAGCTTTTCCCAGCAAAGAAAGCACTTCAGCTGCCATGGTGAAGATGCTCGTTCACACTGCAGCAAAAGTTCCCTCCCATAATGCCTTAAGAACATCCCCAGCATGCATCAGATTATGTTTTTTCTAGGTCATAGGATCTTGTAATTGGGATCCTATCTATATGTGTTGAAATAAGGTGATCTAATGTGTTGAAATGAGGAGATCTGGGAGCCAATGTTGCTGCCTACACACTTCACATATATTGTGTAATTATATATCTATTCCTCATTTAAGTGATCACCACACACTTGATTTTTAAGTATGAAGTTTTCAAAACTCAGGAGTTGGTTGTATGGATTTCATCCAACGCTTGCATTTAAGGTATGTGAGGATAAACCATGCTAGTAATGGCCACATACTGATAGAGCACGACTCTACTTGATCAGACATCCGGAAAAAGGGAGAAACTTAAGTTCCAAGAGGTATGTGTTTGGAGAGACATAAAAAAGGGCTCAGGTCCAGAAAGGGGGAGTAGACAGCACAGCGCCCATTTCAAGGTTCTGTGGCTTCTGCTGAAGATTAACTGCTACAGATCCCTGTAAACAAAACCTTGCTGCTAAATTGCAGCATGGTGTAGCCTTTAATTTTGTCTGTAGTCTTCTGTTGCCTAGGTATTTTTTTCTCCAAAGGAACACAGTTATGGTTTTTAACAGAAGCTAATCAAAAACAATTGGGTTACAGAATTTCATTTTAAAATTAGGGGTGCCTGGATGGGTCAGTCAGTTGAGCATCCAACTTCAGCTCAGGTCATGATCTCATGGTTCATGAATTCGAGCCCTGTGTGCTGACAGCTCAGAGCCTGGAGCCTGCTTTGGATTCTGTCTCTCCCTCTCTCTGCTGCTCTCCCCTGCCTCAAAAATAAACAAACATTAAATTTTTTTTAAAAATTAACTTGCAGCTATAATAAATGTATTTTGTCCAAATGAGAGATACACAGACTATCTCCAGTTGTGTTAACTACTTGTCAACAATAAAGTAATAGATAGAAAAAAAAATCTCTGACCAGCAATAATACTTCCCATAGTAATAACTTTGTGTACCAGGGAGAATTTTGCAACTATACCTTTTTTGCCACATGACCTACCCTCCACATTTGCTAGAGGAGCCAGTCTAACAGGTTAGCTCTTTGTTAATGTTGTTACCCTGTGCTTTATACTGTTAAAAATTATGCAACAATGTAATCTTAAACCATTTCTTACAAAATGGCCAAATAAGTCACTAAAATTCAGCCCCATAGCCACCATGTGAAACTGGATAATGCTGTGTTTCTTAATGCTCACTCTGCTCTTCAGTATTAAATATACCTTGATAAGTGAGACTAGTAAAAGACCTCAAAGAATGAGCAAGCTGTTGAAGACTAAAATCCTATAGCCATTCAGTCAACTTGCCAATATTAGCACTAGTAAAGAGAAGAGCACAGATATTGCAATGACAGCAGATCATTCAAAATGTATGTCTATTCTTAATATTTCAGTATGGGGTGTCTCACATTTTTAGAAATTAAAGCATGTATTTATGAAGCTCAATACAAGAAGCTATGGAAAAGTACTCATAGAGTCAACGTCTCCATACTAGGGATGAAGAATACTTTCCATTCTGCTCTCTTCACATTCATTTGTTTACCTGGCCCACGTATGCTTCACTGCGGTGAGGGAGGGAGGGAAAGGGAATTCAGTATTTCTGTTTTGAATTGTGTTTTGGGATAGGCAAGGCCAAGCTCTGCCAACTGAAGAAGAGTCTCTAAAGTGCCAAAGACACTCCTAAGTACCTGTACACACTCCCGAACGCAACTGGCCGTATATTTCTACTATGCTTTTGGCAACTCCTACTCTTTGCCTTGGAAGTTTTTTCTCTTACATATCTAGATGGGCTATAGGCCGACTGCTATAAATGTTTATGTATGTTTGTAGGGTGTGTGTCTGTGTGTGTCAGTGTGTGTGTGTGTGTGTATGTGTGTGTGTGTGTGTGTGTGTGTGTGTGTGAGAGAGAGAGAGAGAGAGAGAGAGAGAGAGAAGAAAGACGGAGGGAGAGAGGGAGAAGGAAGGGAGGAAACAGACTGTGAATAAATAAATTAACTACCGAGGTCTGGATGCTAATGGCCCTCACAATGGAACCACAGTCTATTTCCCAAAGGAAACACTAACCTCAATGATCTCTTATTTCTTTGATCAATCACAGGATAGGGTACTAAGTAGCTGAATTCAGAGATAGTGAATTTGGGTCTCCTCATGAAACTCTCTGGCCACGTTTAAGGTTTTTCTAATGCAAGCTAATAATCAGTAGACTTTAGCACTGAGCTGTACAAGAACATCAAGTCTTGAATTTCTTTACACTTGCAATTTAAAAATAGTTATTAACATGTAAGAGCTACCAGCTCTTCTGTTTCAAGTTTATAACCTATTCTAATTAAAGCAATTTGCAGAAAGACCAGAAATACAAGAGAGGCAGCATCGTATGCAGGGTTTGGGTCCTGGTTCAGTAGCTTTCTGAACTGTAAGTCCTTGAACAAATTAAATAACCTCTTGTCTGTTTCCTCATCTGTAAAATGAGAAAGCTGGATTCTTATTTTAATATATCACAGGCCAGTAAATGTTTAAAAAAAAGGATGGTGAGAGGGGCCTTTGGTGGGGGGCAGGTATGGACATTAGAAAAAAAAACCCTATCATTTATCACCATAATTTCATAGAAGATAGAATGTATTTAATGCCCCCAAACTAGATGAACAGATCTTATAATAATAAATAATCATGTACATGCGAAGAGTTTAGCTTTAAGAAATAAATAGCCCATTGTCCTTACTTACCTCCCTTCACAGTGGACAAGTAAAAACTCTTCACTGACCAGCATTTGTCTGAAAATCAATGTTTGGGAAATGCTGGACTAGGTAATTTTCAACATCCAAGACTCAAACACTGTGATTCTAATTTTAAGTGCTCTGCTGTATTTCTTTTATTCCATGCTATGGTCTAGAGTAGATACTCCAGTGAAGGACAGGACTAATACTTATAATTCTGAAAATCAGAAATATATTTAAATCTGTTTTGAGAAACAGTAACTAGAATAAGCTTTAAATTATTAGGGAGGGTATACACTACTACAGATCTAGCTTATCAGTAATAATGAACCTCATTACAGATGAGGAAATTGAGGCAAAGGGAAGCAAATAGCTTGTCAAAGACACTCAATAGCCTGTAGGCCTAAACTGTCAGAACTGGAACTCTAATCTGCGAGTCCATGTTTTGGTGTTACTCAAGGAAAAAGATTTTATGAATATTTAAATTGTCAGCTGCCCTATTATAAATGAATGATGATGGTCTAAATTTTAGAAGTTGTACAGGATAAAAAGTTTTCCCATTTTAATTTCTAAATACTGTCTTTTTAAGACAAACATCAAAGGAAACATTAACTAGTGCAGTGTTTTTCCACTACAAAATGAGTCAAGATTCCTGTTAGTATTGTTAAAACTTAATTCTCTCCAAGACTGGTAAAATTACAAAGTTAGAATTTTTAAAGAATACTTACAGATTTCCTTTTTCTCTCAAGAAGAACACTTGTATCTTCTTTGATTTCAGTCTGCAATAAAAGACAACACTTCTGGGTACAATGACATGAGGAAAGAACTCCTTAAAAAACAACTCAAGTGCTATTTCACATTACCTGTGCACCTTAGTTCACAATGAGCCAGGTATCAAAGGAAAAACAAGAAATGACTAGAGATGATCATCTGGCTAGAAGGAGTGCTATTAGAATCTCAGAAAAGTAATTGAGCCTGATTAGTAGTAAAAACTCTGTGGGGAAAATAGCAAGATTAAAAAATGGGCAGAGGAGGCACCTGGGTGGTTCAGTCGGTTAAGCATCCAGCTCTTGGTTTCAGATCAGATCATGATCTCGTGGTTCGTGAGTTTAAGTCCTGCACCGAGCTCTGTGCTGATGGTGTGGAGCCTGCTTGGAAATCTCTCTCCCTCTCTCACTGCCCCTCTCCCACTCACACACACACATACACACACACATGCACACACTCTCAAAATAAATTAAAAAAAATTTTAAATGGGCAAAGGAACCAAATAGACATTTTTCTGAAGAAGACATGCAGATGGCCAATAGGTACATGAAAAGGTACTCAACATCACTCATCATCAGGGAAATGCAAATCAAAACCACAAAGAGCTATCACATCACACCTGTCAGGATGGCTATCATCAAAAAAACAAGAGATAACAAGTGTTAGATGTGGAGACAAGAGGATGTGGAGAAAAGGGAAGCTTTGTGTACTATTAGTGGGGATGTAAATTGGTGCAGTCATTATGGAAAACAGTATGGTCGTTGTGTAAAAAGTTTAAACACAACTATTCTACGATTCAGCAATCCCACTTCTGGGTATATGTCCAAAAGAAATGAAAACAGGATATCAAAAATATATCTGCACTCCCATGTTTACCGCAGCATTATTCACAATAGCCAAGATATGGAAACAACCCAAGTGTCTCCCAGTAGATGAATGGCTAAAGATGTGTCACTTACATACAATGGAATATACTCAACCTTGAGAAAGAAGGAAAGCCTGCCATTTGCAGTGACACGGATGGACCTTGAGAACATTATGCTTAGTGACATAAGCCAGGCAGAGAAAGACAAATGATGCATGATGTCACTCATACATGGAATCTAAAAAAGCCAAACTCATAGGAACAGAGTATAATGGTGGTTATCAGGGGTTGGGAAGTATGGAAGGGGAGACTGGGCAGACGTTGTTAAAGAGTACAAATCTGCAAATAGAAGATGAGTTAAGTTCTGAAGATCTAATGCACAACATAGTGATCATAGTCAACAAGACTGTGTCATATACTTCCAAACTGCAAAGAAACTAGATGGTAAATGTTCTCACCACCAAAAAGAAATGATAATTATGTGATGCAAAAGAGGCATCAGCTAAAGCTACGTGGCAATCATAACAGTATATAAATGTATCAAATCAACATGTACGCCCTGCACAATGTTATATGTCAACTGTATCTCAATAAAAAAAATTTTAAAGTAAAATAAAAAGAAAATGGCAAGAATCAGGAGTCATGCTCTTAACAGTTTTATTTGTATTTCTTATTCCTCCCTCCACTCCCCCCCATCCCCAGTCATGACAGGAACCAAGTTCAGAGACAGAGACAAAGTCTGACCACAGGAAACTAGTCAACCTAGGTAGATATCCCCACCCCCAAGTGCCTGCAGATGCCTAACAATTTCCCCATAAAAACCCAAAATGAACAATTTCCTTTAAACAGCATAAGGTTCTTTCCAAATTAAAATATAGCCCTGGTCTAGGTAAAAACCTAGAGATATTTTCATCTTTCCTCAATGAATATACAGATCAGTTTCATGATGTTCTTCAAGATGTATATGCCATGAAGATTTAGGGTCAGTTTGCAGCTGAAGGTTAACATAATTTGTACAATGCAGGAGATAAGGATGTACAATCTGAATACTCAGAATGGTAAAATAAGGTCCTTCAACAATCTGACATTGCCTACTTACATATTTCAACACTACTGGGGTATCCTGGGCACAATGATGATTTTGAAGAAATGAGGTCTTATTTCCACACAGTAGTACTCAGTACTACTTAAACAGGACTACGAGAAGGACCTTTCAAAAAAATTTTTGAGGGGTGTCCAACTTCAACTCAGGTCATGATCTTGCAGTTTATGGGTTAGAGCCTGACAGCTCAGAGCCTGGAGCCTGCTTCAGATTTTGTGTCTCCCTCTCTCTCTGCTCCTCCTCTACTCATGCTCTGTCTCTCCCCTCCTCTCTCTCAAAAAATGAATAAACATTAAATTTTTTAAAAAAATCTAGATGCTCTAATGGAAGTCACAAACATCCACAGGCCTAATCACCATACTAACTAGCTGGTATTAACTCAGTTCACTGTCTCTTTTGCTACCATCAGAGAACAATGAAGGGAAGGATGATATATACCAGGACCTATCACTAACAGAGCATGCCTTTTGTTTTGTTTGATAGAACTACTTTTCAAAGTGGCAAGCGAATAGCCACAATCTACTTTTGGGGAGGAAGTGCTAGGGACAGTGTTCAGTACATGTGTGAACATAGACAGTTAAGACCACTTATAAACAAACGACATACTACTTAACATTTTCTTATTTTTCTCCCACAGGGCTAACATTTGATATCAGCACAAGTAAAGTAAATCTCTGCATATACATATTAATGTCCAAAAAGCTCAGAAAGAGAATGATGGGGAGGGAAAACTTCATATTTCTATATACAGATGGATAGATTTCCCCCACAGATAAATTCAGGCAACTGATAAATGACAAAGACCAACCTTGCATAAAATCACTGAAAGACCTATGGGTGGCAGGAGGAAATACATTTCCAGTCTCATAGCCCTCCATCAATTGGGCAAGACAAAGCAACTCTAAGAGGTTCTTGAATATAAAAGAAAATATAGGTACTGATTTTTTTCAGTACCTATAACTTTAATGGACATTATTTCATCACTTAAAAAAAAAGCAACAGCTGGTCAGCAGTTAAAAGGGAACTAAATCACATTTCCTAACATGGCCTAATTTTTTCTGCACAACAGAAAAACTGACCCTGAGCTTAAACTCTCTCCTAGCCTCCCTCCTACAAAAATAACACTCTGCTCCTAAATCCATTCTATTAAAATATATTGAAGAAATAACTTCATATAAAAGCACTAAGCAGATTGTCACCACTTGGGCTCTGTTTACAAATGACTGTGACCAGGGATGATCTGGCAGAAATTAGAATGCAAAGTTTGGACATACTTTTCAGTTCACATGTACATGCAAGGTTTTGTAACACAGGGAAGTTGGAAATCCTTCTTCACAAGGCCAATTTTTAACAGACTAAACCATATAATATAGTTTATTTCCACTTAATGATCACCTGGTGGCATGAAAAAAGAGAGAATACAGCATCTAGAGTTTATCATCTTTCAATTAGGCAATGAGGCAGCCCTGAAAAAGCCTTGCTCACCGAATACCATGCAGCTAATGGGACAGTGATTAAGGAAAAAGCCATACAAATACAAGGCAATACTTGCTATTCAAGTCCCCACAAAATCCTCATATTTTGAGGCAGGCTTAAAAACAAACCATTAATGTGTTTAGTTTTGCCCTCTTGCAAATAAGTTAGTCTGTTAGCCAGCATTTTGAAAACATTCTTCTAGAAGTAAAGTCAATACAGAACTTGTGATAGCATCCGTTGGAAATGTTTAAAGCATAAGGAATCTTCCTCCCATAATTTACATCTCAAGGACCTATCTTCGTAAGTTTAAAAGAGAATGTTTCAGAAAAGAGTGGAAAATATTAACAAAGTCCTGAGCAATTAGTGTTCAAATCTAAAAGTAAATTCTGGTGAGTCCCTTATAAAACAATTTCTTAAGCAATGGTCTTGCTTCGGATAAATACATGTAACTCACATGTTGATAACTGCTAGTGAATGAAAACTGCCAGACTAGAATACAGTTCAAGGGATAGAAATGTTGAAATCAAGAAACAACACAGGTACAAAACGGTACGTGTGAATCCATTATATACACATATTTGAGTGGGTAGATATTCATAGAAAAATTAGCAAGAAATGTACCAAATATTGATGCTAGTTAGCTATTGCTGTGTGGTAGGATTACCGGTTGAGTTTTATGTTTTAGTATTTTCATATATTTTTATATTCTTTGTGCTGATTTAATAGCTTCCAAAATTCCTGTAAATGTTGCTTATTTCAAAAATAATTTTTTAAAAGTCATAAAGGAAGAAGAAAATGACATTTAAAACAGGCCTACCTACATGACTATCACAAGTCAAACTACAAAAGAGCACTGCCCAGAATCTAAGCTATAGTAGAATATTTTCTTTTCCCCTTAAGAATATATTTGAGTATGAGTGGTCCAAGAATCTTAAATGTTTCATAGGATTGTAGGTCACTTGATTCATAAACTAAAATGTATTAAACAAATCTTATAACGTAAATAAAACTACCCAAAATCTATCATGTAATAGTGTAAAGAGTATGGAGATAATTCCAGACTGTCACAGACTAGAATGTCGCTTCATGGAAAAGTTAGGTAGCCTAAAACAAAATATGTTTTAAAAATATTCATGATACCTCAATAAAGGGAAAACCCTCAAACATTAGACAATATAAAATACAAAGTGAAAGCATGTTGTTTATTCAATTCTGTAGAAATAAGAGCTTTTAACAGTATGGTGGGTACCCCTGGGGACATATTTGTAAGCATATTCTAATACACTCATTCATGCACAATTTTTTAGCAAAAAGTGAATCATACTACCTATACAGGTTTGCAACTTTGTGAGTTTGAGCCCCACATCTGGCTCTGTGCTGACAGAGTGAAGCCTCCTTGGGATTTTCTCTCTCTCCCTCTTTCTCTGCCCCTTCCCTGCTCTCTCTCTCTCTCTCTCTCTCGCTCTCGCTCTCACTCTCGCGCTCTCTCTCTCTCTCAAAATAAATAAACTAAAAAAAAAGATGGGGACATACCAAAGGAACACAGGGGCCAACCCAAAAGAGCTCCCGCTGGTCAAATCTGGGACAATTTGAACAAATAATGATAGTTATTAGACTAAATCCCCAAGAATAAGATACATATCCATGAGTCCATACTAAAAAAATAAAAGATTGAATAAATAAGTACATAAGGGATAAGGAACAAATCTTCCTTATACAAAAATTCTAATAAATATGGAAGGAATAAAGGAAATAGAAAACTTCCATTAGAACACTATAGTAATAATTGCTGCATCAACTCATTGATGGAGGCTAACACTGGTGAGGGAAAGTTTAAAGCTGAAATTGGATATATGCATGGTCTCAAAGTATCACCCCCAAATATGTGTCAATACAATAAAAAAGTAGAAGCCTTTGTAATATTTATGAACTACAAAGAGAAAAACTATAACTTTACTGTGGGAAAACACAATAGACATCACCTTAACTCAGTGATAAGGTTACCATCATCAATAATAGGGCACATCAACATCACATACCCCTGACAGGACGCACTTAGGAGGCTACAACATTGCTTCCGTGATATTCTTGCCCAAATTACATCATCTCAATCTAAACAAGAAAAAAAATTATGTAAACCTAAATTAGGGACATTCTACAAAGTAACCAGTATTCCTCAAAGTTGTCAAGGTCATGAAAGACAAAGACTGAGGAACTGCCATGGATTAGAATAAACTAAGGAGAGCTCGAATCTTATGCTAAATGAAATACATCAGTCAGAGAATGACAAATACCATATGATTTCACTCATATGTGGAATTGAAGAAATAAACAAGCAAAGAGGAAAGAATGAGGCGGGGAAGGGAGGGAGAAGGAAGAACCAAGAAACAGACTCTAAACTATAGAGAACCATCAGATGGTTACCAGAGGGGAGGTGGGTGGGGGGCTGGGTGAAATAGGTGATGGGGATTAAGGTGGGCACTTCTGATGAGCACAGACTGATAAATGGAAGTGTTAAATTACTATATTATACACATGAAACTAATAAACACTGTAAACCAACTGGAATTGAAATAAAAACTTAAAGTTAAAAACAAATGGAAGAGACTAAGGAGATACGGCAATTAAATGAGAACCTAGATTGGATCCTGGAACAGAAAAAAAGATGTTACCAGAAACACCGATGAAATTTGAACAAAGTCTGTAGTTCAGTTTATAGTATTACCAATATTAATTTCTTAGTTTTTACTAACTGCACTATAATTACATAAAATGTTATCATTAGGAGGAGCTAGGTGAAACATCCATGGAAATGATGTACTAGGTTTTGCAACTCTTTTGTAAAAAAGTTTAAAATGTATTCCCCTCAAAAAATTTTAATGCTCTCTAAGATAGAATATACCAGTTCACATTACCACCAGGAATGTGTTAATATATCCATTTCTCCACATCCCCTCCAACACTGCATTGAATTCTGTTCAACAGGCACCAAAAATAATTTTTCATATTTTCAATGGGTATATTAAAATATTACTTACAGTATTCACTATATTTGAATTTCTCATATGGATGAATATGAGTCAAGTCCTTTGCCCATTTTTTTCACTTTATTATTAATTTTCTCTTAGTGATTCATAAGAGCCGTTTGTATATTAAGGAAGTAAACCTTTGTCTGAAGTATTGTTCCCAATGTAGCTTTTCTCTTGTTTTGGTGTTTTGGGCCAAATATTGGTTTTCACATTTTAAGTAAGTCTTTCAGTTTCTGGGTTGTTTTGCCACCTCAAGATTATAAAAATTATTTCTTCATAGTTCCTAAAAGTGTGATTACCAAACAAAGACAGATTGAGAGGGAGAAGGGGTGGGAAAGAAAAATCTTAAATATAAAATCACTTCACAGAAAGGCTATACCTATTTATACTCCTTTCAGCAACATTAAATATTTTACTATGAAATAATTTTTTAATATGAAAACTACCTACCTTACCTGTATTCCACCCAAAAGAAACTATTTATCACCTTGAAAAAAATGTCATATTCACATTCTCTGGAATTCTCCTGTGTCAAAGACTTCATTCATGCCCTTCTTTCTACCCAGAATTCTGCTCAAAAGCCACCTCTTATGGGATATCTTCACTGATACCTTGAGCTAACATTTCTTGCCTACTTCTGGAACTTCTATAGCTTTTCTCCAACAGCTTAAAACTTCCATTACATTACCTTGTACTATTTATGAATTTGCCTTAATCACTCATCTAAACAGTAAGCTCATTCAGGGCAAGGAGTGCATCTTACTACCTCCATATCCCACCCTGGCTTGAAAATAGCATCGAATATTTGTTGGAATGGATAAAATAAGTAATCTAATGCTTGCCAGAGAATACATCTGGTTTAAGTAATTATTTTTCCCTTTACAATTAATATCAGCCTTCTCTTTATTTGTAACTATTTTTTTATTATTGAAGTATAGTTGACAAAATGTTCTATTGGTTTCAGGTGTGCAACCTAGTGGTATGCCATTTCTATACTATACTAAAGCTAGAATTTCTGTTTACATTATCATCTTCAGCAGATAGTTGGTAACAGAAAACTACCATTATACTTTAGAATGATCATAATCACTTTTAGCCAAATAGAAAGTCCTTTGTTCTAGTTTTAACTCAAAAATTATTCTTATTGTACCGGGAAGAACATATAACCTGTATATCCATGACAACAATGGATATTTCTTCTCATAGATAAATTTGCAGTATTCTGGGGTAGTTTCTTTGTTTTAATTTCTTGGTTTTGAAGCAATGCTTATGTATGCTACACCCATTGCTTTTACCCAAGCTCATACACAGAGTCTAGTTTCAATGCCAAGAGAAATACTCCAACTCCATGTTACCACCCGTTTTGTTATATAAATTCTCCCCCTATAATTAGTATCTTTACACACACACACACACACACACACACACACACAATTTAGTTTTATCATTAGTAGGATGAACCTTATACAAACACACACACATCTATGTAAATTGTGTGTGTTTTAAAAAATAACAAGTACCTGACCTACAACATAGACCCTAGACTTCAACTGAGACAGTAAAATAAACTAGACGTATGTAAACTCCACTCCTTACTTATAAAGTTGTAGATTTTTCAGAGCCAGCATGGCATTAAAATGAGAGTAGTGAACTATTCTCTAAAAAGATTCTCTTCTTGGGGCACCTGGGTAGCTCAGTCAGTTAAGTAGTGACTTCGGCTCAGGTCATGATCTTGAGGTCTGTGGGTTCGAGCCCCATGTCAGGCTTGCTGCTGTCAGTGCAGAGCTCACTTCATATCCTTTGTCTCCCTCTCTCTCTGCCCCCCCCACTTGCACTATCAAAAAACCAAAGAAACATTAAAATACATATACATAAAAAATTCTCTTCTCCCTCTCTCCCCTCCAAATGACCATGGGAACTAAAATAAAGTCTACTTTCTAGAACATTAGGAAAGCATCTTATGTGCTTCCCTATGCCGGAGAATTAAGAATTCCTTCCTCATCAGTATTGATTATTCTTTACTCTTAAATGAATGTGAGACATTAGAAAACAAAGGCACCTAGGTCAATCAGAAGGGCATGTAACTCTTGATCTCAGGATCATTAGTTCAAGCCCCACATTGGGTGTAGAGATTACTACTACTACTACTACTACTAATAATAATAATAATAATAAACTTTAAAAAAGAATATTAGAAAACAATTTAAAAATGGACTATTCCTATCCTTTCTGTTACCTAGGATTAAATTAACAATAGCATCAAGAGGGAAAAACACATTTTCTTTAAAAGGTCTCAAAATATCAATTGCATTTAAATAAGAATTTCTTTAAGTAACAAACACCAATAAATCCTACTTGTAAGGTCTGCCTAAACAACCACTAGGGGAAAATGTTTTAACAGATGAAAATTGCTTTCACACTGGTAATTCCTGACTTGGGACCAACAATCTTATATAATACTGATTTTTTATACATTTTGGCCAAATAGAATGCATCATATCAAACATTTGGACATACCAAATCTCATCCTTCCAAGTTTATTCAAGAGATGTGTTGATACACAGATGATGCTGGATGTATAAGGCTTTTATTAAAATACTAAAGGCCCAGGGGTGCCTGGGTGGCGCAGTCAGTTAAGAGTCTGACTCTTGATCTCAGTTTGGGTTATGATCTCACAGTTCGTGAGTTCAGGACCCACATTGGGCTCTATGCTGATGATGTGGAGCCTACTTGGGATTCTCTCTCTCTCCATCTCTCTCTCTCTGCCCCTATCCTCCTTGTGCTCTTGCTCTCTCTCTCTCAAAATAAATAAATAAACTTAAAAATTTTTATTTAAAAAAATAATAAAGAACTGAACACTTGAAAGGAGTGCTTGTTACTTTAAGTGGTTCACACCGGAAAGTACTCCAGTGTAACAACCCAAACTTTCCAAAAATTCATATAATTTTTGCCAGAAATTACATTTTGTTTTTAAAGACAATAAAAGAATGAGTCTTAATAAACAGTAAGCACAGAGAGGGCTAAGTCATAAATGATAAGCACTTACGGAGCAATACTTTTAGGAGAGAAAAACCTAGAACCTTCCCCTAAAGCTGAGATAAACTACCTGAGGAAGGAAAAAATATGTTTTTAGAAATATGTTAAAATATGGCCTATTTTGATGGTTCTCAGGGCCACCAGCTCCTTGCAGTATTAACTGTTAATATTTTATACCCACTTTCATTTTACCAGGAATAACTCTTATTTACTAGAACAGCAATGTGTGGAAGTCCCATCAGAAGGAGTGCCAATTAAGAATAAAGAAATTAGTCAGTACTGCCAAATATATACAAAAAGGCACTTTATATACTGTTGACAGAAGCATAAATTGATACAAGCTTAACAGAAAGCAATTTGGAAATACGCATCTTACACCATACCTCCCAAACTAGTTATTTCACTTTGTGCTTCTAGGAATATCCTCAGGAACTAATCAGAGATCCACACACAAACAAACATAGACAAGACTCATCATTGTTATAAAAAGAACATAAAGATGAAGAACTAATTTCAAATACCCAAATGGATGGATACTGGTAAAATAAAGATGCATCAATATGATTAAATACTACACTCTCATGAAATGAAGCACTGTCAAAGCATATTTAAGGATATGTTCAAGATACACCCACTTTCACTGGCTTAACAAGAAACTTGAACAATATCAACAACCTATTCAAATGTATGCAGGCTACAAGCTGAAATGTTAACCTCTCCTAAAGTTGTAGAATTATCAGTGATTTTTAGTTTTATCCTTATATTTTTCCTACTCTTTCTAAAACTTCTGCAGTGAACATATTAGTTTCATCATTTAATAAATAAGGAGAGAACAGAGCACCAGTCTTTCAATTAATTCTAGTGTGTGTCTGTGTTTATGTGTTGATAAGTGACAATGAATAAGCCCCCTAAAGGCATTTGCTGCTACTCAAGTGGCAAAGTGACACTGTAAAAGGATCCAGAAGTTGACTTCAACTGCTCTACCAAAAGATTAGACACTTTTGTTTCTAAACTAACTAGACTCAGAATAAAAGAAATTTCTTTTGCTCATGCAACATAATCAACAAAGCAGAATAAAGTTCCTTTTTTCTTGCTGTAACTACAATGTTAAATGTTTCCTAAAGCTAACTAACTGTCCTTTTTTTGGTTCCCTATGCCAAAATGTGACTAACAACAATTGACTACTATTGGCAAATGAATGGATAATATCAAAAAACCAGACAATACTGAGGGATTCTACGTGGAATGAAATACAGATAACTTCTCAAAAGCCCAGGGTTCTACTCGCTTATCCTATTAAAATAAGCAGGAACTCAAATGCCAGATGATATCTGCATAAGGTTTAATAGCCATCCTGTCACACTTGCCAACTCTTCTGCCCCCACAAAGGAAAAGGGTTTTCATATGACCAGAATCAGCCCTCTAGGGGGAATCAAGGCCTTCTCTCAGAAAAGGTATCATAAGCAAAAGGCATCAGGTGGGGATCACCTCTCTGCCTTCCACTCAGGTGCTAAAAAGGATTTTGACGTGAGGGCATTTCAGAAGTGAAGTCTCCATCAGTATCCACTTGTTTACTGCCTCAACTCTGGGACCAACTTCTCTGAACTTCAGAGTGTATCATGTTACCTAAGACTGTCTTGCTTCAGACATTTCAATCAACTGTGATATCACATTACAAATGCGTACTTGCTTCAAAAAGAAGCAGGCAGAAAAGGCTGAATCATTTCTTTCCCTCAAAGTTTTCATTTCAAAATGTTTCGGGTAACAGTAAAGTATCATTAAGTAATCTCACTTCCTGTAAGGCCCAGACAGCGAGAAGCGTGTCCTGCAATAACCTCAAAACGGCCCAGCAGCACAGAGTCCACAAAACTACACACTATCAAAAGAAAACAGCTGATACACATACGATTGCACTGTAACATACAATACAATATCTACTTGAAAATTAATGTTTTTACTCTAAAGTCAAGGGAAAGCGATCTGCGGCTGCTGGTTAACTCAACTGGGTTTAGCCAGTGCTTGTGAAGTTAAGCCCACAAATTTGATGCTTATGTGAACTAGTTCACATGATGGTGGTCAAACTTACCAGTCTGCCAGAGTCCGTCCGCTGGTTTACCTGTTGGCCCAGTGTAATTATTGTTAGAGTCCTCACCCCTTTTTTGGCTAAAACATCCCTAGTAGTAACTCTAGTGATAACCCTGACTCTGGTCCCACAAGAGAACAAGGCAAGAATGTATGCTACATCTGCAAAAGCCAACCTTCACTAGTGGAGAGACATATGAACTGCTGATTGAATCCACTGTCTCGTACGAATGGACAAGTAATTGAAAGTACCAGCTTTGTGCCATTAGGCATACATATGCATACACACATGCACAATTCTTTATTCCAAGTGTTTCAACAATGTAAAAATATGACAATCACAGTTTACATACAATGGAATATTTATAACCCAACTTCTAAAATCTAGATTAAAACCTTAATTGATAGGGGTGCCTGGGTGGCTCCGTCAGTTAAGCACCCGACTTCAGCTCGGGTCATATCTCACGGTTCGTGAGTCTGAGCCCTGTGTTGGGCTCTGTGCTGACAGCTCAGAGCCTGGAGCCTGCTTTGGATTCTGTGTTTCCCTTTCTCTGCCCCATCTGCACTCAGTCTCTTTCTCTCCCAAAATAAACATTAAAAAATTTTTTAAACCTTAATTGATAAATCCAAACTTAAGTATTCAATTCCTCATTGTACAAAACACATGCTTGTATTTTAAGTACATAAAATAAGTCAGATCTCTTAAAAGATCTCTCCATATAGGTTCTTAATTTATGACTTTTAAAGACTATAATCCCATTTAAGAAGTTGTATTTACCCTTTAACTTTAAAAGTCAGAGAAAAAGATATTTCCAAATTAACTTTAGCAATCAAGCAAAAATTCCAGCCTTGCAGGGATACATATTTTATTACTCATTTTTTTTACAAAATAATGCAAGTAACTATAACTTCCCATCTATGATTTTCTGGAAAATACGGGTTAGCAACCTTAGAGCTGCATATCAAATGAAGTAATTGGTTCCCAATCAATGGTGAAAGACCAAAGCAAGCCAGAGAGTTTCTGGCCTAACCCAGATGCTGTAAGCTTAAGGAATTTTTCACATAAGTTCAGGCTCTTAGAATAGTCTGTGCCTAGTACACCCTAATATTCAGTTTACTAAGAAAAAATGTATTTCACCTGGCGAATCTGAAAAAGAAAGACTATAGATTAACAGGATATGGTCCTATGCTTCATCGAAGGCTAAAGAAATAGACCATGAAGTTCCAATGTAACACAATGCCCTGCTGAGAGGCAGTCTACCATGGAAGTTAGGAGCCAAAATGCTGGAGCCAGATGGCCTGGGCCCAGCTCCTGGCTGGGCCCCTTACTAGTGCTGTGACCTGAGGCAAGTTATTTAACCTCTTTACCTCATTTGCCACACTCTAAAATGAAGGTAATACGATTACTACCTGTTGTGAGGACTTTTGTGAGACTCAAATCAAGCTGATCTCACAAGCTCTGGCCATTATAAACTTTAGTTTTTCAAAAGCACCAAGTTTAATCTCTCACCTCAGACTCTAGCACATACTTTTCCTTCTGCCAAGGATATTCTCTTCTCCCCTTTCCTGGCTTCCTTTAGGTCTTAGTTTAAATAGCACTTTTAAAAGCCTTCCTTGACCTCCCCACATTATGTCAGGTATCTCTGCTATTTGGTCTCTGGGCACCCATACAGCACAGTACTTAAACTTGCTCAAGTTTCTGTTCCCTTGCTGGGCTGTAAGCTCCTTAAAGGCAGAGGTCATACCCATTGTGATCCCCACTATAATCCACAGGACCTAACACAGTACAAGTACACTGTAGATGCTTACCAGATGCAGAAGGGAAGCCAAAGAATGACTTCCAAGTTAAATCTTTCACTCTTATGTAGATGTGTATGCCTCTTCAAATCTGACCTATATAAAAGCACTTCCTCTCATAGAACTGAGAAGCTTGAAATTAAACAGAAGTGCCATATTCTAACAGAATACACACTTGATGCCCATTTTGGGGAGGATTCAGGACTTTGAAAGCAGACCAAATAACAGTCTGTTCAGTGTGTTTATTTATTATTTCCTGTCTCGTATTCCAAAGCCTTTATTTAAGTAAGGATTATTACAGCAAAATTATATAGCTAGTATATCCCCCTGAATATTATCAGCTAGGCTAAATGAAACCCAGAAGTGCCACTGGCATAGGTGGGGAGAAGAAAAGGAAGGGGAGACCATGAACATGGAAGTGCATAAAAGAAAGGGGAAAGAGTGAAAATATATTTGGTATTCTGGAGGGTGGTAGAGCAACATCAGCCGCTCATCTATAAGGCACCATTGGGTGGCACCAGTGTCCCTGGCTTTCCAGTACAGATCTGGAACTAGGAGATAAAGCTGTCAGGCTATGTTGCAGAGAGCTTAGGTTGAATGTTCAGAAGTCTATTTTCCATATACCAATAGGCAGATGCAATTTGCTAGATGTGCAAGTTCTCTGCATATGCCGTCAACATTCAACACACCGGTCATCAGGATCCTGTGTTTATCAGAGACACCTGAGGGGGAAGTGTGTGACCATTCTTGACTGACAAAATGTGTCCACTCACTATTCTAAATGCAGACATACTCAGTAGAGTAACGGGACAGGAATTCTCAGATGAATGAGCATGGGGGGATGGGGGGATAGGGATCAAAATAACCTAGAAAGCTTTTTCTTTTCTTTCTTTTTATTTTGGAGAGAAAGAGAGTACACAGCAGGGGAGAGGGGCAGAGGGGGAGAGAGAGAATCTTAAGCAGGCTTCATGCTCAGCACAGAGCCCAATGCAGGGCTTCATGTCACAAGCCTGAGATCATGACCTAAGCTGCAATCAAGAGTCAGCGCTCAACTGACTGAGCCACTCAGGCACCACCTGCCCCCAGTTTTTTTTTTTTAAGAAAGCTTTTTCCAACTATTAGGCTGACCCTTATGAAACTGCAAATAGTCAAAACCTGCTACATAAAAAAAAACCCAGCAATTTCAAATGGTTCAACCTAATACACAGATATTTAGAATCACTGGCTTAATGAGCCATCGTTACTGAGAAGAGTGTCATATTTCTAAAGTTTATGGGTGAGGGGGGTTGAGGACGCATGCATAGTTTGGCCTTAAGTCATGAAAAATTAACTAAGCTCAGAAATGGAAACAACCAATTTCTTAAGGGTAGGGAATAAATTAAACTGTTAAAAACATTAGATGAGGAAAGATGTAAACATAAAAAAATTTATATTAAGTGTAAAAAAGCAAATTACAACACAGTTTGTAACTTGTCTTTTAAGGATATCTACATAGTTTTTTTGGTGGAGAAATGTTCTATAGGGAACATATTCTCTAGAAAAAATATGGAAGGATGTGTACTAAAAAATATCAATAGCTGTCTCCAAGTAGAAGGATTACATATTTTGTCTTTTTATCTAGACAGGTTTTATACAATAAACATGTATAACAATTTTGGATTCTGGAACAGAATAAAAAAAGACTGGTAGAAGAACTAGAGAAATTCAAATAAATTGTATAGTTTAGTTACGAGAATTATACCAATGTTACATTAAATGTTAACATTAAGGGGGAGCCAGGTAAAGATACACAGAACCTGTGAACTTCTTTACAAATCTGCTGTAAATCTAAAATTATTCCAAAATGAAGCACTTATTTAAAAAAAAATAAGCCATCTACTAAGATCACATTTGAAAATCTAGAAGAAAGAATGCATTTGGTTAAGAGATCCCGACATATAAACAAGAATATGTTGGAAGAAAACTTTTTTGACAGTAAGTCCCCATGCCCTCTAGCATGACAGCAGAAAGCTGTGAAGACTATTACATATGGCCTCTCCTGAATACGAAAGTGATGTCAGCTTATTAGACACAGACTCACTGAAGCAGGAAGCAAACGGTTAAGTCTCTCTCTTCTTTGGTTTTATAATCACCATTGCTGAAAACTAACCACCATAACATTTCTATTTGAGGAAAGGAATTAAATATAAGATACCTGGAACAACCAATTTCCTTTGTAATATTTTTTAAAACCCAGTTTCTTAAATCCTGGGTAGAGGCAGGTGCATGTACATGCATCTGTTCAAAAAGTATTCCATGAACATATACTATGACCTGTACTCATGTATCTATTCAATAGATATTGTAAGCAGACATCAGACTAACACTGAGACCAGACATATAGGTAGAATCAAAAAGGAGGGTCACCTGTGAAGGCAACCCTTTAATAATAGCCCAACCAGACAATTACATACTTCTTTAAAATCTAATAATAATAGCTACCCTCTATCCAGTTATGTACCTATTACTGCTTAGGTATTAGTTGTCTTGCCTAAAATGTACTTTTGAAAAACTTCTGTCAAATACTAGGGCAAAGAAAAGTTTTCAAAGCCAAAACATGAAAGTGAGGTTCTGAAAAACAATCAAGGAAAATGCAGAGCTGGAAAACACAAACCAGAAACTGAAACTCCAGATCAATTTCACCTGCAGACCACTAGCCAGATGTTAAAAATGACACTGCCTTCTGGCTACACCACTATTCTGGCAAACATAAAATTTGGAATAGGCTAGTTCCACCGTGGAACATATCTAACAGAGGTTTTATTACTTGGGAGGTTTCATTACTTAAGAATTTAAAATGCCTCAATATAAGGCAATTTTGCACAGGATGAGATCTGCAAAAGGCACTTAAAAAAGAGATTTAAAGGGGCGCCTGAGTGGCTTAGTTGGTTAAGCATGCAACTTAGGCTCAGGTCATGATCTCCCAGTTCATGGGTTGGAGCCCCGCATCCGGCTCTGTGCTGTGAGCTCAAAGCCTGGAGCCTGCTTAGGATTCTGTGTCTCCCTCACCCTCTCTGCCCCTCCCATGCTCACCCTCTGTCTCTCTCTGTCTCTCAAAAATAAACATTAAAAATAAATTTTGATGGATATAAAGAGAAGCAGCAAAGCACTAAAAACTCCCAAGCAGAGCAGGAGTCTTTTTCCCATCTCCGTGAATCACTACTGTTTAAAGAGGGGGACAATGTATCATATACAGGTCAGCTAAGAAACTTCCTACTAACAGGTACTGCCTTTTATCACTGAAGCATTTAACTTCTGCTGCATCTGCAATGTAATTAATGCGCCTATAAGACACGCTGTTGCAATTATTTCTGAAACATTTAATCTAAAATGTATCATCATTTTTAATGTTTTTTAAAATATTTATTTTTGAGAGACAGAGCACAAGCAGAAGAGGGACAGAGAGAGGGAGACAGAGAATCCACCAGGCTGAGCTGTCAGCACAGAACCCGACACAAGGCTTGAGTTCACAGACTGTGAGATCATGACCTGAGTAGAAGTGGGATGTTTAACCAACTGAGCCACCCATGTGCCCCTAATGTTTATTTATTTTTGAGAAAAAGGGAGAGACAGAGTGCAAGCAGGGGAGGGGCAGAGAGAGAGGGAGACAGAATCTGAACCAGGCTTCAGGCTGAGCAGTCAGCACAGAGCTGAACATGTGGCTCAAACTCACAAACTGAAATCGTGACCTGAGCTGAAGTCACACACTTAACTGAGTCACCCAGGTGCCCCTGTTTTGCTTTGTTTTGTTATGATGTTTAAAATGTATCAGCTTTAAACTAGGTTATAATGTAATCCTCCTTCAAGCATCTGCAACCAATGTGAGCAGCAGTAAAAGGTAAGAAGGCAGTTTGCTTTTGTACGTACATGGGCCAATCTGCTGTTTACTCTTCCTCAAAAGCAAAACCAAGGTCAGCCCAGAGGAAGGCTTGAATGCAACAGCTATCTGTTACTACACATCTTCGGGTGTGATAGTTCTGTGACAGTGGCTTACAGGCCAGATCTTTAAAGAATAAGAAAAGGGATTATCCTGATAGTTTCAACACCTCCATCTTCGGGTTTCCAGGGTTGCCGTGCCAGTAAGTAGAAGAGGAAGGCACTGAGGTTCAGTGCCTGGTGCCAAGCCCAGGCAACATCCTGCTCTTTCAGCAGCAATGGGGCAGTGACGGTAAGAGCAAGAAAAAAAAATTTTTAAAGGACTAGCAATAGCAGAATGTGGCCCCAGACCTGGCCAAGTACCAAGTTCATCACAAATTCTCAAAGTTTAGAAGATCATTTCACAGAACAATCTTATGTGACCCAAATATGTAACTATGACACTCTGAAAGGTCACTGATTTTCTTTCACACAGAGAGAGAGAGGTCAGCAGCAGAGGAAACAAATCTTAAGAACTGATTTTTCATCCTAAACAAAGTCTGAATCACTCTCCCCAAGGCAGAAGAAACTTTCTCATAATCTCATTACAAAATGTTGTAACATCTAGAGGAAAAGGGACACAGAAAATTACCTTAGCATTACATTAGACAGGAAGAAATCAAGTCTAGGTTGAGAAACAATACTCTGGCCAAAATAAGCTGCTTCAAAAGAATCGCTTGTGTATAGCTGACAGGTGGTAACTAGACATTGTGGTGATCCGTTTGCAATGTATACAAACATCAAATCACTATGTTGTACACCTGAAACTAATACAATATTGTGTACAACTACAAAAATAACAAAATAAGGGATACATCTTTGATTACCTATTCAATGAATCAATAATCCCACTTTCGAAAAAAGAGTTTTGACTCAGTTTTGCAGATTTCCACTGGAGACTGTGGTATCACCAAATTAAACACGGTGAGGCTTCTCAATATGCTCTTAGCTTAAGGAACACCGTAGGCTACAACTTGTTTTTAAAATATGTCTTTAGGAGTGCCTGCGTGGCTCAGTAGGTTAAGCATCCGACTTTGGCTCAGGTCATGATCTCGCAGTTGAAGGGTTTGAGCCCTGTGTCGGGCTCTGTGCTGACAGCTCAGAGCCTGGAGCCTGCTTCAGATTCTGTGTCTCCCTCTCTCTCTGACCCTCCCATGCTTGTTCTCTCAACAATAAACATTAAAAAAAATAAATAAACAAAATATGTCTTTACAGCACTAACTGGAGTTGAGATTCCTGGTTTTCAAACCCTAAGGCACACTACCTACTCCCACTCCTTTGGCAATGCCCTAGTATAGGATCCATCTCCTCTTTCCGGCCTATGGTGCCCTAAGTGACAGGTCCCTTCAATCAAAGGTGGGGAGGGAGGTGTCCAATCTTCCCCAGTTGAGGACAACTAGAAACAAAATTATATATAAGCACTTTCTCCCTAAGAGGTTTTAAAAACTGCAAGACAGCAGGGTTAGACCTTGGAGAGAAAGAGATCAGCTGTCTGAAAGCTGTATTAGGGACAGCTCCCTAATACATTTCACCAAATGTTTCACTGCAACCACAGGCCAATCACTCCACACAAACATTTCATGTAACCAAAGAACAAGGACATAAATACAGGCTACCATAGAGATAAGAAAGGTTGTGGGTAGCTATCTGGGCACCGGTATGCTTCCTCTCAAGGGCCAGGGTGCCATCTTGCAGAGGCTACGGCAGCCTCCAGGGTGAGCCCACTGAGCTAGAAGTCAAGACAGCTAGCAGGGCTGGTGCAAGTGTTGTTTTAAGCCCACTGAGTAATCTGTACTTCTGGGGTCGAGAATCACCCCTCATTCACTTCTACCCACCCAGTACCAAAACAAATGCTGTGAAAGTGAGGTGGGGGAACTCTATTTCAAAACAGGAATAAAAAGAGGCAGAGGTTTCATGAAGGCTTCCATTTTGCAGCTGTCTCTTCTAAAACTACTTTATAGGAGGGTGCCTGGGTGGCTCAACTGGTTAAGTGTCCGACTCCTGATTTCAGCTCAAGTTATGATCTTATGGTTCTAGAGCTCAAGCCCTACATTGTCAGGTTCAATGCTGTTAGTCTTGGGATATTCTCCCTCTCTCTCTCTCTCTCTCTCTCTCTCTCTCTCAAAACAAACAAATGTAAAAAATAAAATGCCTTTAAGGGATACCACTTTTAAAGAATAAATTCTTTGGGGGATATTTCCTAAAGAAAGCTACTGCCCTACAAACATTTTAATACTCAACAGTCTCTTGGAGGTCAAGAGAATATTAAAATATAAATTAAAAATCTGCTTCCACATAAAAATCCTGGCCTTTATACTGGCACTAAAAACAAAATCTAGGAATCCAAAAATTTCTGGGAGGAAAATTTAGAGTTGTACAACATCTTTATGAGTTTAATCATTTTGCTTAAAAATGTGTAATGTAACTGTATTTGCATGGATATGCTAATGCTTACATTTCTTTCTATTTGGGGAAATAAACACCACATAGCTTTGCATCTGTGGGTTGCTGTAATTCACCAACAGTGAGCCTGAACCCTGCAACTTTTCTAGTTTCCTGGTTATGGAAACTACTTGCTTCACAGAAATTCTAACAGAATCCTGGTAAGGAACTGACTGGGCACCAAGGGAAACCTAAATGCTTTCCAAAGACTTTAAACCATCCTAGATCAACATTGCAAATGACCAAATGCTGAAGGTTTCTGTGGATCCAGGTATGAGAATATCGATTTTCCTGGCCTGCTTTTCTCTTTTCTGCTCTACTTGTCTGAAACACATTCAGCCAGTTCTGGCCAGTTTGACCCCTTGGTCCAGTTGTGATTTTTTAACTATTCTTTTAAGCTTCTTCTCAACTTAGTATCTTCAGTGGTCATGTGGAACATAAGATCTTTTACTTGGATTCACACCATGAGATTAATGAGGGTTGTGTCTTCTGTTTTCAAAGCCATGACTGAATTTTAAGCTCATTCACCAAGATCCTGTTTCCTGTGTGAGGGAAATTTTCAGTTTTCCGTTCGAGAAGCAGAACAACTGACATATTCCGAGCATAGTGATGATCACCATCTTAATGCTAGCTCTCCAGATTTTCTTTGATGACTCATCACTCAGGTACCCCAGGGGAGTGGTCCTTCAAAACCCTGTCATTATTTTTTTATAGCATTAAAATACATTAACCACATATTAAAGGTAATAAACAGAATACCTAAGAGAAAACACTAATGTTTCCAACACCCTCTGTAATAGTCAAATTTCACAAGCTCCTCTCTCATTAATCAATACAGAACGTCTATTCTGACTCCTCTGTAAATCTGCTACCTTGACAACCGAGATGAGAGAAAAATCCTGGTGCTGCAAAATCAGTTCCCAAAAAGCCAAGATGCACAGCTTGCAAGAACAGGGATGTTGTTTCAATCGCCATAACAAAAACATGAGCAGGTACACACTTGGTCTTGTCATTCACACTACTGTATACAAGGTTGACTCTACTTTTTTTTTAAATTTTTTAATGTTTTTTATTTATTTTTGAGAGACAGAAAGAGACAGCACGAGCAGGGGAGGGTCAGAGAGAGAGGGAGACACAGAATTTGAAGCAGGCTCCAGGCTCTCAGCTAGCTGTCAGCACAGAGCCTGAGGTGGGGCTCAAACCCCCAAACTGTGAGATCATGACTTGAGCCGAAGCCGGACTCTTAACCAACTGAGCCACCCAGGTGCCCCAAGGTAGACTCTACTTTTGTTACTCTATTGCTTTCGTGAAAAATGGCTAAAGTATCAAAAAGTATTCAGTGGAATGTAAAGTAAGGTATTTCCACCTCTAAATCTATAGCACAAACCCAGAGGAGGTTATAAAGGAACCTTTGGTGGATGTGCTTAATGAATGCTTCAGGACGGGGCACCTGGGTGGCTCAGTCAGTTAAGCCTCCAACTTTGGCTCAGGTCATGATCTCGCAGCCTGTGGGTTGGAGCCCCATGTCAGGATCTGTGCTGACAGCTCAGAACCTGGAGCCTGCTTCAGATTCTGCATCTCCTTCTCTCTCTGCCCCCCACCACTCGCACTCTGTCTCTCTTTCTCAAAAGTGAATAAACATTTAAATAAATAAATACATAAATGCTTCAGGAGGACATGAAAGAGCAGAATACAAGACATACTTGCTCAAATCAAACTTGATCGTCTAACACAGTCCTCCTAATATTCAAGGAGACTTTGTGACTGAGATGCCACAAAAATTCACACTGCTACAGATAACCTCGACTTCACTTTCATAGGTTGTAAAAGAATACAAGTATACTCACACCTTTACCAAAAATTAGAGCAGTTGGGTGTTCTCTGAGTCAAAGCAACTGTTCAAGCTCAGTTTGAAAATCTTATTAAAATCAAACTCCACCCAAGAAAGACTGCTAATGACATTTTGATATATCACACTTACACACCACTACTAGTTAACTACAATTTTAAGAATATGTTCATGGTTAAATTCAAAACAGAACTGCAATGGTTCAACATTGAGAATTTTATTTTTTTTCATGTTTATTTATTTTTGATAGAGAGACAGACAGACAGACAGACAGAGCATAAGCAAGGGAGGGGCAGAGAAAGGGGGAGACACAGAATCCAAAGCAGGCTCCAAGCTCTGAGCTGTCAGCACATAGCTCAACGCAGGGCTCTAACTCATGAATTGTGAGATCATGACCTGAACCGAATTCGGACACTTAACCAATTGAGCTACCCAGGTACCCCAAACACTGAGAATTTTAAAATTCCTTGGTTGTTTTTAATTTTTTGAATGTTTATTTTTCAGAGAGAGACAGACAGACAGACAGCATGAGCAGGTAAGGGGCAGAGTGAGGGGGAGACACAGAATCTGAAACAGGCTTCAGGCTCCGAGCTGTCAGCATAGAACCTGACAAGGTGCTCGAACCCATGAACCATAAGATTATGACGTGAGCCAAAATTGGATGCTTAACTGATTGAGCCACCCAAGCACTCTGAAATTCCTTGGTTATTTACTTTGGGTGACTGTGGCTTTTTTTTTTTTTTTGTAAGATTACAGTTTGCCCTAGAAACCAGTTATTTTAACTAGAACATTGTATTTACATGGCAGTGTTTTTCTTTTCTCAACTTATTCATAATTACCAATCATGAAAGATGCTCATACAATAATGCCAAGTTGAAGAAAGCAAATTACAAATCGGTATATACAGTAAGAACCCAAGTGTGCATGCAAGTGCCCATACATGTGTATACACAGTTTATGTGTACAAACACACATACCCAAAAGTTGATAATAGGTCTCTCTCTGGGTATGGAATTACAGTGACTATATTCTTTATACTTATACTTTCAGTGCAAAAAATTTAGAAAATACAAATAGTATTTTTAACAAATGGAGAAACTATAAAAAAAAATACCAGAGTGCTCACTAAACACAAGGCACCACAATTCTAGCATAGCATCATTGTATAAGGCATAATAACAGGATCGTGAGTATCCTCCAGTGTGTAAATGTTTCATACTATTATCTGTATAACTTTATCAAATTCACTAGAATTTTTCAAATTCAAATTTAGAAATTCACTAGAGAATTGTACAGGGTACAAAATAAAAGTATGCCTTACACTGCCTTCCGTTAGCAACACTGCCTTTTCCACCAGAGATAACTACTCATGGTACATATCAATCGACCTTTTTGTATTATCCATACACGTAAGGAAGGTTCTGTTGGTTTTTAGATAAGTGGAATCACGGTATATGAATAGTGCAGACTCCCTCCTTCAACAATGTACTTTGGAACTCCTGTGTCAGTTTATATAGCTCTGAAGGGGTTTCTTTCCTTCATTGCTCTATAAGTCATTCCGCTCTTGATGGATATTCACGTTGCTGTTAACTTTTCACTGGTCATAACGTGTAGATATTTCCCGAGTTTCCTAACAGTATTGCTGTGTCAAAATATACTGTACATTTAAAAATATATATATGTACATTTTAAAATGAGAGGATTTGGGAATTTTTTTTTAACAAGAAGCCATACAATTTGTACTCTCAGAAACAAGGTATAATGGTGCCCATCTCTTTGCTAAAAGTGGATATTATATTTAGTTTTGCCAATGTACTTGTGAAAAAGGGTTTTCATTTCCTTCATTATGTGACCTGAAGACAAGTAAACAGAGTATACAGTAGAAGCCTTTTAATCTAATGTTATTTAGTTGATTAGTTAATCGAGACAGTTTATTAGTTAATAGAAAAGGTCAATTAAGATAATAAAAAAATATGCACATGACAAACATTTCATTTTATCTTCACTTCATGAGTAGTAAATGTACACTCATCAAACTTTTGATAGAGGGCCAAGAGGTCAAGACTTTTTTTCTTTAACTCTAAGCTCTCTGATTCTGAAGAAATTTAAACTGAATTCTTAGAAGAAAATGTAAAACTTTGAAGAATTTAAAAGATAGTTACAAAGCACTATGAGTGAAGAAACCCTTAGATTTTTATACTTATTTTATATGAATCTTTTATCATCTCATTCACACCTAACTGGACAGTAGTAACTTGCTTTCATCAAGTCTCCAAAACACTGGATTTGTTTTGTTATAATGACCTGAATGTAAGTATCACCCAGTTTCAACAACTATTCACATGTGCTGAATTTTCTTTCTTTTACGTTAGGTGCACTCTGCACTTCCACCCTATCCCCCATATAACTGGAAACAAATCCCTCACATTGTATCATTTCATGTGTGAATTTTCACAGGTTAAGTAACAAAGGCATCTGTTCTAATGGTGGGTCCTCAAACATACCGGCACACTGGAGACCCCCCTACTAATCCCAGATGTTCAGTGCAGTGTATTTTATATAGGGAATGAAGAGCATCATGTAATGTGGTGGGTCATTTTAAATAGAGATCAATTAAAGTTTCCGCCACATATGTAAATGGTATTTTCCCCTAGTGTGTCTCTTGCATTTTTACTTTGTTATGGTCGTCTTATGCTTTCTGGAAGTTGTTTTTTAAATATATACTTAAAATTTAAACTACATCCTTAATTTCTTTTTGTAGATGATGTGAAGCAGGGATCCAGTTCTTTTCAATGTCCAACTGTCCTAACTCAATTTCCATTTTCAACATTACCCACAGGGCATTTAAAAAAACTAAAGTGTCAGATTTCTACCTGATAAAAGAAAGCTATGCAAACAAAACAGTAAACCAACAGTCTAAGTTTAGCTTGCTAAACGCAAACTCCGATGTATTTAAAGGTTTGGGAACCGTTTTGGGAACCAGAACAATACCTGGCTCTGTCATTACCACTCTGGCTTACAGGTAGGATCTCCAAAGAACATCACAAAGGCGTGCACCTCTCTCTGAATCTCACTGGTTGCCATACCTCAAAATTTACATCACATTGAAATAGCCCAGTTAAGAACAAAATCAACTTTCCCAACCCTCTGTCCGTTCCTTAATGCTGCTCCTAGACTCCAAAGCCTTGTGGACATAGTAAAGAAAACGAATACTCTTCTGAACCACAGTTTCCCACAGAAGTGTAACTAAAAGGTACTAAAAGACAAGGTGAAATTTGTTAAATTTCCTTTATAACCCAGACACGTGATAATTCAGAAGGTTGCTTTATCTCTGGGCAAACTCTTTCTGTAAAGGACCAGAGAGTACATAGGCTTTCAGAGCTAGACATTCTCTCTGACTCCGATGTTGCATTTTGGATGCAGCCAGACAATACATAAATGAATGGATGTGGTTGTGTTCCAACAGAAGTTTATTTATAAAAATAGGTGGTGGGTAGAATTTGGAGATACCAGCAGTGTTTTGCCAGCCTTTGACTTATACCAATGATTGACCTTTATCAAATAGGAATCCACTACCCTAGCTGTCTACTCTTTTGAGCAGATACGGTGACACTGAAGGGACAAGTAATTATTTCAGTACCACCTTACAGAAATGAATACTCTCATAATTAATCACTAACCTTTTCCTGTAAGTTCTTCTCATAATATGAGCACATCCATTGTTCATCTCATAATATAAGCACATCCATTTTTCAAAGTGTCAAATTATAAGTCACCTTAAAGCTGATGCTTATTTTTAAACAAAATGAACAAGAAATAGTTACTATATAAGGAAAGTAACAGTCTAGACATACAACTTCAAAAGTATTTTTATTCATTATTCTGAGAATCAACAGTGAGTATAAGAAGCCTCCTATGTACATGGTCATGATTTGTGACCTCACTACTCAGAACATAGAAGTGAACTTTTAAAGGACACTTAAAGGAGAGCCCAAATTTGTTCTTTGGATCACTTACCAGAAAGCTTGATTTAAACATTATATATACTCTTGCCCCGTTTCAATTTAGAAAGTGAAACCAAAAATTGCCTTGGCACATCAGCATCTCTTTAATTTTAAAATATTAATTTTAACACTCCACAGCCTGGTTGAGGCAGAAATTATATTTTCAAGGCACAAACAATGGCAGCCATGTTAATATAGCAAGAGCATGTGTGAGTATGTATTCACACTCGAAGCCATCAAGGCAACTTGTTCACAGAATGCATTTGAGCTCCAGAATTGCTGAAAAGGAAAAATGTTCACACTGCTTCCAGAAATACTGAATATTATGCAGTCCAACAAGGAATAAAATTAAGGGACAAAGGCACACAAGACCCTTGGACACCCAGGGCACCATCCACAAAAGGATAAATTGATAAACTGGACATCATCAAAATGAAAGAGTTTTGTTCTTTGAAACTCCCTGTGAAGCAGCTGAAAGGCAAGCTATGGAGACTGGGAGAACATATTTGCAAACCATGTACCCAACAAAGGACTAGTATTTAGAATATATAAAGAACTTTTAGAACTCAACAGTGAAAAAAAAATCCAACTATAAAATGGACAAAATATGTGAACATATATTTCACCAAAGAGGATACAGAGATGGCAACTCAGTGCATGAGAAGATGTTCAACATCATTCGCTACTGGGGAAATGCAAATTAAAACTATGACAAGATATCACTAGACAGTAATAAGAATGGCTAAAATATAAAATAGTAACCACAGCAAATGCTAGCAAGGATAAGAGCATTCATATGCTGCTGGTGGTAATGTAAAGTGCCACTCTGGAAAACAATTTGGCAGTTGCTTTTAAAGTGAAACATATGGGCGCCTGGGTGGCTCAGTTGGTTAAGTGTCCGACTCTTGATCAGGACAACTCATGATCTCTCTTGATCAGGTCCCATGAAGTGGGATCGAGCCCCATGTCAGGTTCTGTGCTGGACATGAAGCCTGCTTCGGATTCTCTCTCTTCCTCTCTCTCTACCCCTCTCCCGCTCAAGCTTGCGTGTGCTCTCTCTCTAAATATAAATAAAAATAAATAAATAAAAGGAAACATGCAACTCCCTTAATAACCAGCAACTGCACTCTTGGGCATGTATCCCAAGGAAATGGAAATCTATGTTCACACAAAAAGCAGGACACAATTGTTCACAGAAGCTTTATTTATAATAGGTTATAAAGGAAAAAAAATAAAAACAAAAAACCAGGAACCAACCAGATGTCCTTCAACCACGGAATGGTGAAACTGGGGTACACCTACAACATGGAATATGACTCAGCAATGAAAAGGAACTGGACACTAGAGTCCCTACATGAATCTCCAGGGAACTACCCTGAGTGAAAAAAAACCCATCTCAGACTGTAACATATGTCTGATTCCATGTGTATACCTTTCTTTTTATTTTTTTAATGTTTTATTTATTTTTGATACAGAGAGAGACCCAGCATGAGAGGGGGAGGGGCAGAGAGAGGAGACACGGAACCGGAAGCAGTCTCCAGGCTCTGAGCTGTCAGCACAGAGCCTGGGCTCGAACCCACGAACGTGAGATCTGACCTGAGCCGAAGTCGGAGGCTTAACCGACTGAGCCACCCAGGCGCCCCTGTGTATACCTTTCTTGAAAGGACAAAATTATAGGCATGGAAAACAGATTTGTTGCTGCCCTGGCCCAGCGAGTGACAGACTATTGTGGCTATAAAAGGCAACACCAGGTATCCTTGAGGTGATGGAATTACTCTGTATCTTTACTGTGGAGGTGGTTACATGAATTTACCCATGTGATAACACTGCACAGAACTAAATACACACGCCCAAATGAGTGCATGTAAAACAGGTGATCTCTGATTCAGGTGGATAAACTGTATCTATTTCAATTACTTCATTGTTATATTATACTACAGTTATGCAGATGTTACCACTGGGGAAAATTAGAAAAAGATTATTATTTCTTACAACTGTATGAGAATCTACAGCCATATCAAAATGAGCAGTTAAAAGACAAAGAAAAGAAAAGAATATATAAGGCCAGCCAGTGATAGGAGTGGAAAAATAAAGCTTTTATTTTTGCTAACATCTCAGGAATTAAAAGTCAAGGAAGAGGGGAGGGAAGGAATACTAGGAAGAGAATCCATAATACAATCACCTCCTCCTCCCCTATGGAGGTTTAAGTTCCCCAGGATTTTATGCCTCTGATTTGAATGTTGTTGTTGTTAATAAATATAAACTGTATATACATCTATGTCTTCACAGCCCCACCACAACCATTCCAGACTATAAACTTGTGAAGAGGGTTTTCTTAACCATCATATCCTGGTGGCCTGGCACAAAATAAGGGACAGCTGAAGGAACGAGATAAGTTCAATGAGTGATAAATGAATGAATGAGATGCCAGTATATTCTTTAAAGTTCTTAGCCAATTAAAGTTACAAGGCAGTATGTATATATATTCACTTTCAAACTTCCAAAAGACACAAATTTTTTTGTTAAAAGTGTTATGCACACATTTCACTCGCAAGCAGAAGTTAACAATACCCAACTTTTGTAAAATGTCTACCAATTTATAGACTTCCACATGTACTAACTCATTTGATAAGATGGATTATGAATTATGCACACATCAATAGGAACAAGCATATGCAGATGTTTGAGAAAAACATTCTCAACAAATGTTATAACTAAGAACTTATGGCACAGTGTTAGTGCTACTTACTTCATATAATCACATATCTATCAATATAAGAACAAAGAATTCAAATCAGAGGACTTATGGCTCACTCTGCCAACCATCTGCTTTTACAGATGCAAAAAGCAAGAGAGGTTAGGTGATTTATTCAAGGTTATACAGTTAGCTAAGGCTGGATCCAGAGCCTCTCCAGAGTCCCAATTCATTTCTCCTCTTAAATTGAATTGAGCAAGACTCTCATTTCTCCACCGGTTCCATCCCTAACCAAAACACAAACAAAAATGTTAATGTGATTCACGAATTTTTTAATAGGGTTTTTAGGAGAAATGCTTTTAATTGTTAAAGTACACCTTCTCATGGATTTTTAAGTGTCAAATTACTTGTCATATCAGAACAATATGGTGCTTTACTCTATGGTGCGAGTATACTAATGGTTTAATGTTTCATCCTCCACCTGAATGGTGGAGAAGGTGTTAACTCCAACAGGAGTCTTACAGGTCTTAGAGTTTAGTAACTTCAATCAAAAAAGAGAGCTATTTTGCAATTCAAGAGGCCTTATGCTATAAAATGCTTGATTGATATCCTCATTGATGAACCTGTAATTGAATCTCCCATTGCATGCAGCCTTAGGTACCAAGAACAGTTAGAAGTGTTAAAGACAGAATATAAGAAAAACTAAAGAGAAGAACAACTACCAGGAAATGGGACTTTAATTAGGTTAAATCTCTGTTACGCAACAAGATGTAAGTAAGCATTAATTTAGAGGTCCTAGAATCAAAACACTAGAGGAACCTGATTTGTGCCCTAGTCCAACATCCTCATTTTTGTAGATGTAGAAACTGAGGCATTGATTAAGGACTTGACCAGTAAAGCACCCTGCTTACTTTTTCATAGGGATTCATTTTTTTAAATGTCATTTTGCCCTTATTCTGCATCTCACTGTCGTTTCTCGAAGCGATGGCTGATTTTTTTTAAGGTGAGAGACGAGAACAAAATTCATTTCAAGAGAGTGGGGGAAATGCCTTTGAAGGCGGAGATGCTGGAGTGCGAGTAGATATGACGTCCTATTTAAAATATGTAACCGCTTGATGGCGGTTAGGCAATGAATCATCTTCTCCTCGATTTTTCTATGTACTATAGACATCAGCCGCAATTCTTTCCGTAGGGTCCTCAAATGAGAGGAAGAGGAAGTGAATGAAGCTGATGCTAAATATAAGGCATTCGTGAGGACAGGGATGTAGACGGAACAGGGAAAAAATAAGAGCACGCTTCTGCTAGAATTCGGCCGTTTTCTAACGTACCTAAAGATACGGAAGCTAAGAAGAGATCGGACCCCAGGGCATCCCTCAAATACGAAGGGCGGATGCTGCTAGGGCAGTGGGGACCCCAGAGCACTCGGAGACAGAGCGACCTCGAGGGGACAAAATGGAGTTAAGGTCTAGGGGCGCCCTAAAGGTCGTTTGGAGGTTTGGCAAGCTCCTTTGGATAGGGTAATGGCAACGCACAGTAGCCTGGTCAGGAAGATGCTTCTGGCCCTCGGGGGATGGAGGGCGGTGGGCAGCAAGGAAGAGAGGGAGGCCGGGCTCTCGAGGACCCTGCACTTCTGCGGAGGAGAAACACTGAGACCCCAGGGAATCTTCCCAGCCCCAGGAGAGAGGCGGGCGGGTATATCGGCCGGGCTCCCGAAGAAAGCGAGCCCATTCCGGGAACTGGGACGTCCCCTCCACCTCCGAGGGGCTCAGGTGAGGGACAGCGGCGCCGCGGGAGCTGGGCCCCCGACTCCAACAAGGGTCAGCAGCCGGGGCTATCCTTACCAGAGACGCGGTCCACACGGCGTCTTCAAGCCGGCCGGCGCCTGGCACCCGGGAAGTACACGTTAGAACCGCGTGCCCGCTAGCGCTGGGGCGAGGAGGGGCGCGCCACGGAGGCCGGAGAAAAAGCCGCAGCGGCGCGCGCGCACCCGGACGGCCGGTGGAGGCGGGACAAGGCGCGGCGCGGCGCGAGCCCGGAAAAGACGCGCCCG
>NC_043717.1:74554597-74635996 GCF_006229205.1 Suricata suricatta
GAGGGGCGGGCGGAACGGGGGCGCGCGGTGGTGTGGCTGAGCCGGCCGAATCGCGGGCGGCCGACGTCTCGGCCCACCCACGCTCCCGCCTCCGCTCGCCCCGGACGTCAGCCGAAGGGGCGGGGCCGAACGGGCTTCCCGAGGCGAGGGAGGGGCGCTGCGGGCTAGCCTAGACGACTAACGGCTCCCTGCTGGCTCGCCCAGCCTCTTGCTCGGGCTTCCAAGTTGCCTGGCGGGCAGGCGGGCTGGCCGCGTTATCAAGTGTGTTTTCGGAAGGGCCTGGAGCCTATCTGATTTCAGCGAGATCTGGGACGCGCCCACGCCCGCACCTGTGCTAGCTTCCTAGGACTCAGCCCGGGGATGAAAGTTCTCCGGTCATCTTCCAGCTGCCCTTTAAAGATACTCATCTTTGGACCTAGCCTCTCTTTCTTCAGAGAGAGAGATCCTATTCTTTGATTAAAGGGATCCTGCTCCACCAAGCTTGAGCCAATGCTCCTGGTTCCTTTACCCTCCCTTTTCACTGCGTTAAGACCCCCGCTCTCTCCCGCTTATGCAATAGCACAAGGATGGCGGGGAAGGGGGGAGGTCACTTAATGCCTTTACTTTCCACCATGGTGTAATAGCAAAAGAGCCCACAACTGATAAGGAAGAGTCACCGCGGCATTTTGACATTTTACTGGCTCATGAGCCAGTCCTACAAAGACCTCTGTCAAGAGATTCACGAAATTGCTGTTAAAAATAGAATTCTGGTGAATTGTCTCAGGACTGCAAAAGGGACAGACCATAATTGTAAATGAGCCATGACAAACTGCCAAGAATATATCACCAGAAGACATTAAAAGCACCAACATTCTTCCACGCTCCCTGATGCATAATGGAGGACTAACTTCCTCTTCCTGCTAGCAATGGACATTTCATTTCACTTGCTATTTCTCATCTTCCCATAGAACTATGTGTGTGTGTCACCCTACAGGCTAGAGTCATTCTTGAACTTTACCATGCATCCAGATCATCTTAGTTGCTTGTGAAAGTATGGATGCCTGGAGCTACAACCTCCTGATACTCTGTTCAGGATCTGAGTGGGGCTGAGAAATTTTATTTTTTTAATAAGCATCCCAGGTCCCATGGTTGTTGGAAGCCCACATACTTATTCTGAAGTGGGATTACTCAGCCAATTTCCAATAGGCCCACCCACTTACATATAATATGCCTACATATATTACTGTGGCAGTCATGAACTCCCTTTTTCGAGATTTACCTAGAAAGTTCTGGACTTCAAACAAGTTTCTCATGTTTATTTTGTGAGATCTTGTTGTAATACCAGAAATAAGTCATAATTTGTCAGCTATATAATTCACTGGGTGCCTGCAGTGAACGAAGCACTGTCATCCATAGCAGGATTAACACAAATGAAACATAAGGAATGATAATCCCTGCCATCAACAAATTTAGTGTCTAGTCATGAAATTAAAACACAGGCACAAGACAGACCCAGTACAGCACATAAATCAATCTGTTGGACCAAGAAGAAAAAGAACTTATAATTAAAGAGTACTTGGTCCATTTCCTTCACTATCAATCATTTAGCTCAGACCTCTTCAACTAGGTAATCTCCTCTGAACAGTGAGACCTCAGTTTACTGAAGTTCCTCCAACTTTACAAGGTAAAAAGGAAAGAGCCTGAAGCTATCAGGTTTTGTTGGTATGTATGCCTATGCATTTGCATATGTGTATAATACAGATACAGATATATTTATCAGACCAAGAAACTACTTGAATGTTTCAGGATCTTTATCACTTATGTTATTCATTGATGCAGACAGTCCTGGCTAACTTTATCACCTACCAAATCTTCCCTTCTGCAGTTAACTACACCCCAGATGAAGCCGGAAAAAGACCTACATCTCCAGAAAGGAAATTAAGTGTATCCATACTATTTCTAACTTTCCTTTCTCACTTTGTCAAGGTCCAAACAAACCTTGTTTAATTTCTTGTCATCAGAAACCCTCAAGCATTCCTTCCCAGGAACAACACATTCCCCTCACCCTGCCCCTGCCCCGCCGCCACCAGCTGCCTGACATTTTAGAGAGAACATTTGCACAATTGTTTACTAGCTAAGAAGACTGGGGAATTATTATCCCTATTAGGTGGAGAAATAGATGCAGGTTAAATGACATGTCCAGTTACATAAGTAACTAGTAACAGAGTCTGGATTTCCTAACCATGGTTCTCATGTCTCCTAGACTACTGCCTTCATGACTACATGAGGTTTCCTGGGTAGTAAGTCTTCCCAAGAACTACCAATTCAATTAGAAACAGAAGAGATAAACATATGGAAGTGGCAAACATAGTGCGACTGACAGATTCAAAATACAACATCAAAGGCAGTAAAAGCATGAAAATTAGACTGTTTGAAGCCAAATGGAATTGAACACGGCAGCTCTCCTAGCAGGTACCGATATTTAGGCCTTACTCATTTTACTCTCCTGTAACAAGAAGCTGAAAGAGATAGCCACGCTGCTCCTGGCATTAGTTATTTATGGAACGGCAGAAAACAACCGTTCTTCAGGGACTGTGTAACAAGCCTTTGCGTGTTAAACATACTTCACAGGTTTGTAAAATAATAAGTTCCTCCAGTTGTCCAACTACACGCAGCAGGACTTTATCATAATATTTGCATAGACAAGTTATGTTATGTTTTGTCATTAGTAAGGCCTTATTTTTTTCAGGCCCCATAACCAAGCCAAATAATGTTTTCAATGGTGTGTCTTTAACAACTGGTAAAATCAGAAACCTAGACAGGAGATGATCTTACTGTGAACATGAAGAATAGCCCAAGCTACTCTTGGTTATGGTCAGCAGTGTACTAGCTAGATCTAAATGTTATCTTTCGAGAAAGGATTCTTTTATCTTTTTATCCCAGGTTTTTATATGAACTGAAAAAATAAAACAAGCAGAAAAACCTCCAATGCATCTGAATGGAAACAGATAGTCTTATGAAGACTTGATTCTTCCCAAATTAATCTACAAAGTTGATACAGTCCAAATCAAAATCCCAGCAGGGTTTTCATGGAACCTGACTTCAGTGTCTCTTACTAATTCCTTCTTTGTCCTTTTAAAAGTGAACTCCTTTCAGGGCACCTGGGTGACTCAGTCGATTAAGCATCTGCCTTCATCTCAAGTCATGATCTCACAGTTTATGGGTTCAAGTCCTGTGTCAGGCTTGGAGTGTGGAGCCTGCTTCGAATTCTGTCTCCCTCTCTCTGTGTCCCCACCTCTCAAAAATAAACATTAATAAATAAATAAACATCAATAAAACCAAAAACATTCCTCTCCCCCACAACCTATGTGTTTTTTTACTACATTTTACACTGTTTTTCCACATATTTAACTCTATTGTTAAGTTCCTGTAGTGCTAAAGATTATGTCTAACTTATTTTTATATCTAAGAAATTGAGCTATCTGCCTGGGGTAATCTACAGCTTCAAGCATGGATGTTGACACTGCCAAAATTCTCTATTTGATTGTCAGAAGCATGGCAGAGGTCAACATTTCTCCTTTCTGCCTATACCACCAAAAATGAAGGCTCTTATATGTTCTTCTTTGGTCACATATAAAGTATTCTCAAGGCACCTGGGTGGCTCAGCCGGTCAAGTGTCAGACTTCGGCTCAGGTCATGATCTCGTGATTTGTGGGTTTGAACTCTGTGTTGGGCTCTGTGCTGACTGCTCAGAGTGTAGAGCCTGCTTCGGATTCTGTCTCCTTCTTTCTCTGCCTTTCTCCTGCTCACACTCTGTCTCTCCCTCAAGAAAATAAGCATAAAAAAATTTTAAGTGAATTTCTATCCCCTCTAAATAAAAGCCTCCACACTATCCTTGCAAATTGCTTTAGCAGCCTTACTGAAGGTGGGGACAGAACAAAATATTAAGATTATCCATAAAAAAAAGATTATCCATAAGGCCAGAGGCAAATGAAATTGGCTGTGATTGTCATCAGATCTGCATGGAAATTACCTTTAGTATATTTTTGCCCACTTTCTGTAGTGATTCTAGCCCAATAAGGTTAGGGGGAAAGATGGGTCATCAGTATCAAAACTCACATTTAATTTCATTTTCCTTTCCCTTTCACATACAAGAAGATTAGATTTCATCTCCCATTCTTAAAAGACAAGTCAAATCACAACAACATTTTCAAATGTCCCTTATTCAGAATTATTGACTACTAGAACCAGGAGGCCACTTAAAGACAGACTCACAGGATTGAAACCATATGGGCTTTGGACATGGACCACACTAGACCAAGTTACATAATCTCTTCAGAGCCTCAGCCTCCTGGTCTGTAAATTGGGGATAATAATGGTCCCTCATTCATAGGGCTCTTATGAGGGAGGTTAAATGAAACCATGCCCATAAAAGCCTGGTTTATGGCAAGCATGGCGAAAATGGTGGCTATTAATTACCAAGTTTGACCTCCTCAGTTTACACACGAGAAAAAAAGGAAGCTGGTACCAAAATTCACATCTCTCCATTAGAACACACCTGTCTTTCTCCCGATTCTCCGATTTACTGACTTTATTTTTTTTTAATGTTTATTTTTGAGAAAGAGAGACAGAGTGTTAGAGGCAGAGGAGCAGAGAGAGGGAGACTCAGAATCCAAAGCAGGCTCTAGGATCTGAGCTATCAGCACAGAACCTGACACAGGGCTTGAAGTCGCAAACTGCAAGATCATGACCTGAGCCAAAGTTGGACACTTAATGGACTGAGACACCCAGGCGCCCCTGACTGACTTTCTTTAAAGTCAAGGGTGGAATTCCTTAAGTGGTCTACAACCACCACCTTCACTTTCATTTACTAAGTCACTCTCTAACCTCCACACCTCAATCCTCTAAATACCCCCTTTGCTAGTGCCTTCTATGAAATGGACAACCCCCTTCATTATAACTAGATATTCATTCTGCTTAAACCTTGAACACTTATTCAAAGCAATCCTTCTCCAAACTACAATGCTATGATAAAACTATCTCCTCTGGGGCGCCTGGGTGGCTCAGTTGGTTAAGTGTGCAACTTCGGCTCAGGCCATGACCGCCCAGTTCATGGGCTTGAGCCCTGAATGGTCTCTGTGCTGACAGCTCGGAGCCTGAAGTGTGCTTTGGATTCTGTGTCTCCCTTCCTCTCTGCCCCTCCCCCATTCATACCCTTGTCTCTCTCTCTCTCTCTCTCAAAAATAAATAAAACATCAAAGCAAATTTTCACATAATAAGCCCCACTGATTGTCTATTATTATTTTGCTTATAAAAAAGTACATGTTTGCTTTGTTCAAATAGAAGTTTATAAAGTAAAAGAATCTGTGATCCTGCTCAATGGAGATAATGACAGCTGTGAACAACCTGATATGTATCTTCCCAAATCTTTGCCATGCACATATATGGTCACAGATATCTATTTTTTCAAAATGAGAATATATTACACTCATTGCTATACAAATTGCTTTCATCCACTTAATAATATATCACAAACATCATTCCATGTTATTATATTTGTATGTAGATACCTAAATCATTAAGCTTCATTTTTTGTTTTTACTGCTAAAGTCAGTATTCCGTAGTATGGGTGTATCATAATGTATTAGCTATATCCCTATTGATGAACATTTGGGATTTTCCCCTAATTCTTCACAATGCACAGTTAATATCCCTGTGCATGTATCTTTGCATATTTGTTCAAGCATTTCTATGTAGTTGAGCTGGGTAAGTGGTAATGATGTTGAGTCAAAGAGTAGGTGCATTTTATTTTATTTTATTTAAGCCTATATATTTATTTTGAAAGTAGAGAGAGAGAGAGATAAAGCAAGGGAGATGCAGAGCGAGAAGGAGACAGAGAATTTCAAGCAGACTCAGCACTATCAGCTCAGAGTTCGAAGCAGGGCTTGAACTCAGGAACCTTGAGATCATGCCCTAAGCGGAAATCAGGAAACAGTTGCTTAAAGGATTGAGCCACCCAAGTGCCCCAAGTACATACATTTTAAATTTTAAAAGATACTGTCAAGCTGTCTTTTAAAAGGACCAAATCTGGGGCGCCTGGGTGGCTCAGTCCATTAAGCGTCCAACTTCGGCTCAGGTCATGATCTCACAGTTTGTGTTCCAGCCCCACATTGGGCTTTGTGCTGACAGCTCAGAGCCTGTAGCTTGTCTCAGATTGTGTCTCCCTTTCTCTCTGCCCCTACCCTGCTTGCACTCTCTCTCTCAAAAATAAACATTACAAAACAAGTTTAGAAGACGAAACCAACCTAAACTCCTACATAGAGTATATAAGTGCCATTTTCCTCATATCCTTCAAAGCTTTGAATAGTATCAATCCTTAAAAATCTGGCCAATCTAGGGACACCTAGGTGGCTCAGTCAGGTAGGCGTCTGATTCTTGATTTCGGTTCAGGTCATGATCTCAAGGTTGTGGGATTGAGCCCTGGCACTGATAGCCCAGCAGTGATAGTAAGGAGTCTGCTTGGGATTCTCTCTCCCTCTCTTTCTGCCCCTTCCCCATTCATGTGTGTGCACACGTGCATGTGCACTCTCTCTCAAAATAAGTAAATAAACTTCAAAAAATAAAATAAATAAAAATCTTGCCAATCCCATAGGCAAACAATGCTACCTTATTATTGTTTAACTTCCTTTCATTAAAATGTTCGAGGGACACCTGGGTGGTTCAGTCAGTTAAGCATCTGATTTCAGCCCAGGTCATGATCTCACAGTTCATGGGTTCGAGCCCCGAGTCTGGCTCTCTGCTGTCAGCCCACTTTGTGTCTTCAGTCTCCCTCTATTTCTACCCCTCCTCCACTTGCTTTCTCACTCACTCTCTCTCAGAAATAAACTTTTAAAAAAGTTTGATAATCGTATATATTCTTCTAAAAGTAATAACTATTCATTAGAGAAAATATAGAAATCACCAAAAATATATAAAGAATGCTCTTTACATCCACAATTCTGATGCCCTGAAACAGCCACTAGGAATATTTTGATGTATTTTTGCCAGGTTCTTCTTATGCATATTTTTTTTTCCAAATTTGGAACCATTCAAATATATTTAGTTGACCCTTGAACAGCATGGTGGGAGGGTAGGGGTGCTGGTCCCCCATGCTGTGGAAAATCCACATATAACTTTTGACTCTCGGGAAACTTAACTACTAATAGCCTGTTATTGACGGGAAGCCTTACAGTAACACAAACAATTGATGAACACATATTTTGTATATTACATGTATTATACACTATATTCTTACAAGAAAATAAGCTAGAGAAAAGAATGTGTTATTAAGAAAATCATAATGAAAAAACATAAGGAAGAGAAAATGCATTTATACTTCTGTACTGCATTGAAAAAATTAGATATATATGCTGTTCAAGGGTCAACTGTATAGTTTTGTATGGTTTTATTCTCTTGACATGTAATGTCAGCCCTCTCCCATACTATTAAAACTTATTTAAAAACCGTGTTTAAGGCATATGGATGTTACATAATTTATCTAACCAGTCCCCTGTTGTTTGTGGGGCATTTGGGTTGGTCTTTAAATTTTTCTAGTCCTATAACTGTTGCTGTTCTAAACATCCTTGAATATAAATTTGCATGTCTCTGAAATTAGTTTCTTGAAATAATTCTTAGAAAACTACTGAATCAAATGATACATTTCAAGGTAATTGACTAGAATCGCTAAAACACTTCTCCTGTAATTTTCAAAAGCAATTGAAAAACAATTTGCAGTAATAGTCCCATTGATAAATAGACCCCAATAAGAAAACAAACATGTGCAATGATATGCTGTAAAATCGTAAAAGTAATTTTAAATTAAATTAAACATTATGATTCTTGAAATGAACGACCTGCACAAAATAGTGCCTGATTTGGGGTAGACAATTTGTTTCTTTTGTTTAGGATTTGCGTTTGGGGAGTTTTTTTTGCAGATGTACACTATTTTAACATGCTACTGGAGAAAAAAAGGTGGGGGAAAATAGTTTAATTGAGCTGAACACACTCACCTTAAAAGCCTTTCAGCTTCAATTACACCTCCTTCCCCTAGACCTCATACTCTATCCTGTTCTCAGCCTTTAACAGAAGTCGCTGCTTTTTTGGAAATAAACAAGCTGACCTAGGGCTGAAAGAAAGACTAAATACAGAAACCCAAAGAAGACACAAATGCAAAGTATGCTTGCAAATTAACAAAAAAAGAAATAGCCAAGGGGTAATCAAAACATCAAAAACACATCTTCAGAGAATGGAGATCATATCACTTCCCTGATCAGGTTATGTGATAGTAAATTTTGATAGAGCTTTTATCTGATCTACTACTCTTCTTAAGTTGAGAAAACCTCCAAAAATGGAAATAAAAAGTAATGCAAAGACCATGCCTTTATTGTTTTCATTGGTTCTGTGTTTTATTTATTTTTAAGTTTTTTTTTTTAGTTTAAATTCCAGCTAACAGACAGTGTAATATAAGTCTCAGGCATAAATGCCCAGTGCTCATCACAACAAGTGCACTCCCATTAGCTCTGTATCTTAATTCTAAGATTATGAACCAGCTTGTGCTGTGTTGTACCTGAAATGGAACATAGCCTTCCCAAATAGATCTTAAATTCTTGACTCCTCATCAGGGACTAAAGTTGCTAATTGTACTCTCCTGAAGAGCAGCCCCGAACTTGTGTTAGACTGGCTGAAAGGAGGGGTATCTGAGTGGCTCAGTCGGTTGGGCGTCTGACTGGGGCTCAGGGCATGATCTCATGGTCCGTGGGTTCGAGCCCTACTGTCAGGCACAGAGCCTGTAGCCTGTTTTGGATTCTGTGTCTCACTCTCTCTCTCTGTCCCTCCTCCACTCACATGCACATACTCTCTTTCAGTTTCTTTCTCTCTCTTTTCAGAGATAAATAAACATCAAAAAAAAAAAAAAAGAAAAAAGAAAAGAAAGACTTCCTGGAGGGAAGCCCCTATGGTGGCAGGGCAGAATCCCCTTCTCATTTATTGTGACTTGCCCTACAAATGAAGGGGGGGAATATTTCAAAACCCAGTTCTCCCTGTGGAAAATAAAATGCATCATCAGATGAAGTGAAAGTCAAGGTATCTTTGTTTGAGGTCACAAAAGAATGAAAGACTGGAAAGGTTCAGATGAGAAATATTTAGTCACTGACTAGGAAATAGTGCAATGTCCTGTCTGAGTCAGTTACACTGTTTTGATAAACAAACATCTAGGACACACATTGCAAAACGAAGATTAAGAAACGTTAGGGCAGAGGGCAGACCATCACACATGCAAGTGTACCAAGGCACTCGGCCAACATACACATAGGAGCCTGGCTTCAGAACTTGGAAGTCTGGGACCCTGGGCCTAGTCTTTTCCGTTTTAAACTTATTCTGTTGATGTGGGTTTGAACCAAGTGACAGTTTTCATTTCTATACATACAAAGAAAGAGATGCATTTGTCTTTGAACTTTAAAGTCCATAACACATGAACTTGTAACACATAACAAATAGAATCTCAAAGGACTTTTAAAGATTATCAAGAGTCCTATCATTCATTTACAAATGAGGAAACTGGAGCTCCAAGAGGTCAATCACTTATTCAAGGTTACAAAACTAGTTATTTTAGAACTGAGGGCTGGGACACAGATCTCCTGACCATCAGCTCAGATCTCACCCCACTTTGCCACATTGCCTACCTCACCTCCATCTCCCAGAGGTTTGATGGCCTAACCGTAAGCACAGTTACCATAATCACACTAATTAAAGTGCTCTGAATTGCTTGGATTAAAAAAAAAATCAGGAATAGCTAAGGAAAACAGGAACATAGGGTCTGTTCAATTTATGAAGAGCGTGTCCGAGAAAGCAAGCAGAAGTTTTGACGGGAAAGATAGTTTTTTTCTCATTTTCCTATCTTGTTAAGGAAATAAGCCCACAGATGTTTCCCAGTACACTTGTCAATTATTTGTGTGCGCTCAGTAGACTCTGCAAAAGATCCATTTCAGGTTGCAACCTCCTCCTTACCCCATGGGCAGAGGAAGTCAGCCTCCAACTTGTCCTGTCTACCATTGCTTTCCTTATTTACTGTCTGCCACTTTTATGACATTTCTGCTATTTCATTTAACTGTATCAGCAAATATTCAAGGTCTCTATGACTTGATATCAGAAAGGAAATTTCCATTGTTGTGGAAAATGTGACATTCTCAGGGGACGGGGTCAGGAAGACATTTGGGGCATCTGCCAAATATAATTTAGTAATGCTAGCTCTCTCATTCCTGTTTGCTTCTGATCTATCTTCAGAATAATCTTTCAGAAATATTCTAAAGTCGGCAATAGTCTACATTGAAAAAGACCAATAAATACATGGAAAAATGCTCAGCATTATTAGTGTTTTGGGTAATGAAAATCAAAACCACATTGAAGTACCACTTCCCATCTACTAATTTTACAAAAAAGGGAAGGGGCTCCTGGGTGGCTCAGTCAGTTTAGCTCCCGACTCTTGATTTCAGATCAGGTCATGATCTCGTGGTTGTGGGTTTGGGCCCCACATCAGGCTATGTGCCGACAGTGAGGATTCTCTGTTTGGGATTCTCTCTCTCTCCCTATCTCTCTGCCCCACACCCAGCTTGCTCTCTGTCTCTCTCAAAATAAATAAATAAACATTTTTCAAAAAAATTTTTAGGAAAATAACAAGTGTTGACAAGGATATGGAGAAAATGGAAACGTCTAATATTGCTATCAGGGATGCAAAATGGTACAGGTACTATGAAAATGAGCTCAGCAGTTCCTCAAAAAGTGAAAACTGGAGTTATCATTCAATTCAGCAATTCATTTCATAAGTATACATCTAAAATAATTGAAGACAGATACTGAAACAGACACATGTACACCCATGCTCATAGCAACATTATTTATAATAGCTAAAAGTGAAAAAAGCCAAATGCCCATCAATTTATGAACGGATAAACAAATGTGGTATATCCATACAATGGAATATTATCTGTCCATAAAAATGAATAAACACTGATACATGTGGCAACATGGATGAATCTTAAAAACAGACTTCTAGAGGCACCTGGGTGACTCGGTCGGTTAAGCGTCTGACCCTTTGTTTCGACTCAGATCATGATCTCATGGTTTGTGAGTTCAAGCCCCGCATCGGGTTCCATGCTGACAGTGTAGAACCTGCTTGGGATTGTCTCTCTCTCCCTCTATCTTTCTCTCTTCTCTCTCTGCCCCTCCCACTCTCAATCTCTCTGACTCTGTCTCTCAAAAATAAATAATAAACTTAACAAATTTTTTGAAAAAAAAAAGCCTGCCAAGTGAAAAGGACAAGACACAAAAGGCCACATATTGTAAGATTCCATTTGTACAAAATTTTCAGAATATGTAAACCCATAGGAACAGAATGCACAATACTGGATGCCAGAGGCTGAAGGAGAAGACACTGTTTAACGGGTATAGGATTTTACTTTGAAGTCATGGAAATGTTTTGAAACCAGGCAGGGGCCATGGTTGCACAATACTGTGAATGTGCTAAATGCCACTGGGCTGTATACTTTAAAAGAGTTAATCTTATGGTGTGTGAATTTCACCTCAATAAATTACTAAAAATCTGCTTTGAAAGAACAACACCAAAGATTACAAACTTTCTGTTTTCAAAAGTACACAGAATGGAGCATCAGAGGAGATGCTACTGATAGTAATATCTCAGAAAATGACACTGGATAGAAAAAGTTCCCTGAGGGTAAATTTATGTCAGTGAGTTGTGGGATGTTTTTCTTGCTCACTTGTCTTGGCTCGTTTTCTAAGACTTAATGTTTTCTCTATCTGCATGAGACTCTTAAGTCCTGAAAACAGCTTCAGCACTGAGGGTTTCTTCTGTTTTCATGGGGTTTTCTGCTTCTCTTGAATGGGGAAAAAATCTAGGGAAAAATGTTAATTATTTAAAAATTTTTTAATGTTTATGTTTTTTTGTTTTGTTATGTTTTGTTTTGAGAGGCAGAGAAAGCGCGAGCAGTAGAGGGTCAGAGAGAGGGAGATACAGAATCTGAAGCAGGCTCCAGGCTAGCTGTCAGCACAGAGCCCGATGCAGGTCTTGAACCCATGAACCGTGAGATCATGACCTGAGCCAAAGCCAGATGCTTAACTGACTGAGCCACCCGGGTGCCCCTAATGTTTATTTTTGAAAGAGAGAGATAGGAAACATAAGCGGGGGAGGGGCAAAAAAAGAAGGGGACAAAGGATCTGATATGGGCTCTGTGCTGACAACAAAGAGCCAGACGTGGTGCTCAAAGTCACGAACCACAAGATCATGACCTGAACAGAAGTCAGATGCTGAACCAAATGAACCACCCAGGCACACTTAATTATTTTTTAATTCAATACCATATTCAGAGTTACTTGAATAAATTCTTCATTGACATGCAATATAAAAAACGTTATGATGATTTTGTGACTTAATGAAATTAACATACTATGTAGTGTGTTCCTAAATGATGAGGCATTCAAACTACAAATGTTTTTTGAAAACATTCCAAAGTTTGAAAATTAAGTCCCTAAGTCCCATTTTTTCTTCTTTTTAATAATTTTTAAGTATATTTATTTTGAGATAAATGAAGCACAGGCTGGGGAAAGGCAGAGAGAGAGAGAAAATCTCAAGCAGGCTCTGCAGAGTCCACGCAGAGCCCAACATGGGGCTAGAACTCACAGACTGGGAGATCATGACCTGAGCCAAAATCAAGAGTCAGACACTTAACCAACTGAGCCACCCAGGTGCCCCTCGCCTTTTTTTCTTAAAAGATTAATGAAGTGAAACACATTCCCTATGAATTCAGAATTTCCAGAAATTTAAAATATTTACTACAAAGTTCTTCATTCATCCATTCAGTCATTCAACAAATATTTATTTAAAAAATTTTTTTAATGTTTATTTATTTTTGAGAGACAGAGAGACAGAGCATGAGCAGGGGAAGGGCATAGAGAAAAGGAGACACAGAATCTGAAGCAGGATCCAGTCTCTGAGCTGTCAGCACAGAGCCTGACAGGGGGCTCGAACTCACAAACTGCAAGATCATAACCTGAGCTGAGGTCAGCTGATCAACTAACTGAGCCACACAGGTGCTTCCAACAAATATTTATTTAACTTGGACTCTGTGCCAGACTGGGTGTGGGCACACAGATTCAAGCTGAGCTGAAAAGACAAAGTCACTGCTTCTAGGAAGCTTACATGGTAATGTAGAAGACAAACAAGATAATTCCAGAAAGTGGTAACTGCTACAGGAAACATGAAACTATGAGATCAAGAGCATGTTTGTGTGTGCTTGGGGGGTGTACTTTAAATGTTTTGCCAAAAAAGTAATGTCTGAGATGAGCTGAGAATCATAAAAACAGCCAGCCATGCCCACCCAGGTCTGGAAGAAGAATAGTCCAGATAGAAGGGATCATCAAGTGCAAAGGTCATAAAGCCAGTCTGGCCTTGGGTCTTGTACAGCTGGATGCGTCAAGAGAATTGAGGGCAGCAGGTCATGGGAAGAAGACATAACGGTAGGGAAGGCCTCCTTTTTCAGAGTTAGGGATAAAAGACTAGGGATAAAAGTTTGGTTTCAGTTAGGTATACTTGTGCTCTGAAATGTCTTTTAATACCAATGATAACCTGGCCAATGCAGTAGCTAGTGGTGAAACAGACACACACACACACACACACACACACACACACACACGCACACTTAAAGTACTTAAAGGGGGATATACCAAGACAATTACACCTCTCTCTGGTTATGAGAAATTAATGTGATCAACCTGAAAGACTTTCTTCTTGCCCACTAGTCCAGGGTTTCTCAACCTTGGCACTATTGGCATTTAGTGTACATAAATTTTTCTTAATTTTTAAAATGTTTATTTATTTTTTTGAGAGAGACAGACATAGAGCGTGAGTGAAGGAGGGCAGAGGGAGACACCCACAGAATCCGAAGCAGGCTCCAGGCTCTGAGCTGTCAGCACAGAGCCCGATGCAGGGCTCAAACTCATGAACCATGAGATCATGACCTGAGCCCAAATTGGACATTTAACCAACTGAGCCACTCAGGTGCCCCTAAGAATTCCTTATCTGGGGAGCTGTCCTGTGTACAGGAGCATGTTTAGCAGCATCACTGGTCTTCACCTATTAGATACCAATACTCCCCTCCCTTAAGGTTGTCACCCCTCCTAAACATCTTCATATATTGACATATGTCTTGGGGTGGGTGGTGCAATATTGACCTTGGTTGAGTACCATTGCTCTAGTACAGGGAAAGAGAGTGAAAAAGTGCCATGTAAAGAAGGAAGACTGGAGAAAATGGCATTTTTTAAAAAAATTTCACCTTTCCTACCTCCAGACTCATTCCAAAGTCTCTCTTGATTCCCAGAACTCATCCAGTGTGTCAAGTAAATATTCAGTACATTCATTCAATGCAGACTACCAACCTGTACACATTGAGCCAAAATTTTTCTTCAACAGCAGGGTGGTGGGTGCAGAATACTACTACATTTGAATAGTCTGGGCAGCTGCCTCAACTTTACAGCTCATTCTGTTTATATAGAACCTTGGAGAGACAAATCTCTTACTTTATGTTCACATGACACCAAAAGAATTACTCATTTTATGCACTCCAACAAAGTTCTTTGAAAACACAACTTTTATTCACTGACTTCAGTGAGCCTGCTTGGCTCACTCAGTGGAGCATGCGAGTCTTTATCTCTGGGGTTCTGAGTTTGAGCCCCACATTTGGTGTAAAGCTCACTGAAAAATAAAATCTTAAAAAAATTTAAATGTCTGAAATATATATCCAGGAATGCATACTGGTATAAATGAATGATGAATAAATCAACATGGGAGAAGAGACAAATCTCCCACATGGAATTCCAAATAATTTATATAGATATTCCCCCTCAACGACATGGAGCATAACCACTCACATGGCAAGTCAAGGTTGCACACTTGCTTCCAAAGAGTAGAGTAATGAAAGGGGTGGGGTGAATAGCATTAGAGCAGACAAATCTCATAAACACTATCTTGGACAGGTGGTCAAGATTAACAGCATCAGTGATAAGTCAGGCTGGTAGCCCTAGATATGTGATGAGAATAGCACTTGACCTCCATTGTCCTTCCCCTTAAAAACCCATAATCACAATTTAACCATGAGAATAACATAAGAAAAATGGGCATTCTACAAAAGTTCTGACCTATATTCCTGCAAACTGTCAAGGTCATCAAAAGCAAGGAAAGTCTGGGAAAGTGCACATCCAAGAGAAGCCTAAGGAGTCAGGACAGCAAAATACAATGTGGTTTCTTTGATGGGATCCTGAAGCAGAAAAGAATAGTAGGTAACAACTAAGGGAATTTGAATAACGTGTAAAGTTTAGGTAGTAATAATGTGTCAACATTGTTTCTTTAGTTGTAACAATACACCAAACTAATAGGGGGAACTGAGTTGAGGTAGCTGGAAGTCTCTGTACTGGGTTTGCAACTCTTTGCAGGTCTAAGACTGTACTGAAATAAACAAGTTTATTTTTTTAAATGCCTGCAGGCATCGCCAAATATCCTCTAGGAGGCAAAATCTCTCCTAGTTGAGGGCTACTGCTCTAGGTCCATGTAACCATTCACTTTTTCTTTATAGCTTTTTTCAGCCTTTATATTTTACTAAACTCCCAAGTTTTTCTCCATCTTGGCAACAACCCTTGATGGTCAAGAAATTTTCTTATGACTTCAGGGTCTCCTGAGTTGTCACCCACAGCTTCCCCAAATTTCCTCTTCTCTAGTTTTGTCTAGCAATTCACAACATGCCAATTGAAGTGGGGGTTCATTTTCATTTCCCTTATGGGTGACAGTATCTAGTTAATCAGGTCTATAATTCTTCTACTTCCATAGTTCACCTATTTGTTTCTTTTGTATGATTTTCAGGGTTTGAAAATCTTCATGGTGAAATGACTAACTAAAAAGGGCTACTTGAACCTCACTGCTACAGTAACTGTAGTTTGAAAGCGATGCTGTGTTCATATTAAGGTTGCTTTGGCTGGAGAGATATTCCGCTGATTTATGGAACAGAAGCCTTCAGCTTTGGACATGAAATAGAATTAACTTAAGGCAAAGGGGTGCACCAAACTCAACATCACCAATCACTTCCATAGCATTTCATGATAAAAACCCACCTTAATTAGTGGTTGTTTCAGCTATGGATGCTAATTAATGTCTGTCCTCTTCTGGATCTAAAGATGAAGGAACAAAAGCCTTTCACTCAATATTGAAATTAAGCCTGAGAAAATTAAAAAGGGCAGTAAGAAAGAGTGACAAAGGGAGTCGGGGTTCTTTCAGGTTTAATTCTTTGTCCGAGATGATGGTTCCTTTCGTATCACTGTTTCCTTCCTCTGATATGCTCTTCCTCTTCCCACTCAGGCCCTGATAGAAACATAGCCTTTGTTTTTATCATACACATAACAGAGTGTCTTGGCTGGGCTCAACCTAGTACTAGTACTTCACTGGAAAGAGATCAGGTGATAGTTTTCTTTACCCATTCCTTTACTTATTGGCGCAAGTCTGTGTGCATGGAGACTTTGGAATTGCGGCTGAAGGAAGAGGGATAAATTGGTGCTTTTTTTCTGGAGCACACAGAAGATCTGTAAATATAGAGAAAGCAGAGTGTTGATGCTTTGGCTAGCCGTTTGGGTTCAAGGCCTAGTGAGGAAGATAGAGCCAAAAGCTGAAGGCACTGTTTTTCTGAAAGCCGTTCTGTAATCCAGGGCTCTAATTATGCTGTTTAGAGCCAAAGTGACAAAATCTCTATTAACTTGGGTGAAGGGCCCAGATCTTAATACCTCGAGGACTCAATATTCTGTGCTTTTTACACAAAGTGTATCAGCAATGGAAGCAATGATGAGGTGCCTTGACCAGTAGTCTAGACTATAAGAATGTGACTGAGATATTTACAGGCACATGTGGCAACAGCTCCCCCACCCCACCTCCCCACTGACAGTGATCAGAAATAACTGGAGAGTCTTTGGAATGGGGTTAAATTCCTCTGTGAGCAGGTGGGGCCTTACAGCTGATGAAATTTGGATAGTAGTGTTCATGTGATCTCATTTCACCAGCTGGAAAAGTCTCGGATAGTTGTGTTATGTAATTCTTATTTTCCAGGGCTCACTGCTAATAAGAACTGGGAGTTCATAAGCCTACCTCCATTATAGAATACTACTGCTCCAAACCTAAGCTATCATTCCCCTCCCAGATCTGAGGGAATTCTACTGCAGTTTCCACTAAATCCTTTGAGCTGTCTTATCTAACATCATAGTAACTGGCTACAGCTCTCATCCTCTGTAAATCCCCTAGAGTTAGTCTTCCTGAGATAGTCTTTTAAGTCAACAAGGACAATCCTCCTGAAGAAGAGTCATTTAGCTTTAGCCACCTTGGTAAGCTCTAACTATCCTTTTGTAAATACATCCCACAGGGAGCCACTTGCTTCTTTCAATGACCAATGATTTTTTTTTAAAGTAGACTCCACACCCAGCATGGAGCCCAACATGCGGCTTGAACTCACAACCCTGAGATCAAGACCTGAGCTAAGATCAAGAGTCCAACCCTTAACTTACTGAGCCACCCAGGCACCACTGACTAATGACTCTTGTTATGAAAGTGAGTCTCTTCCCATCATTACTTTACTGAAGGTCTATACTTTTGTAACACTGGGGGAAATGTAACATTATTTTGCTCTTTGTCTCATTTTTGTAACTGTTTATTGATATGGAAAGCAGGTATTCTCGCTCTTTGCATTGTGACGGATACAGAAAACAATTAAGTGAACATCAAGATTTCTTGAGTATATTATCAACTGACAAAAGATTTGTCATACAGTTCCTGGACCTTAGCCACATGTCGTGTTGCTGATTCATATACAATCCATGTAAAATTTTGTAATAATATGGTTGGTTGTACTGTAGATATTGGTATCCTGACCTCTATGAATATGAAAAGATAGGAAAGAATGTCATGCAATAGGTTCATTTTTATTTTTGACAACCAGGACTAACACAACCCAACAAGGAATTTGGACACTAGTCTTGGGAGTAAGTTTCTAATCTACTTCTCAATTAATACGTAATTCATCTAAGATTCAAGTGCTCCTGTAGTCTGTGAACAAACTGGAAAATATTCACCAGATGACATGCAAAAGATCAAGAAAATATGGGGCTCCTGGGTGGCTCAATCAGTTAAGCATCTGACTTCAGCTCAGGTCATGATCTCACAGTTTGTGAATTCCAGCCCTGCATCAGGCTGTGTGCTGACAGCTCAGAGCCTGGAGCCTGCTTCAGATTCTGTGTCTCCCTCTCTCTCTAACCCTCCCCTGCTCACGCTCTGTCTCTGTCTCTGTCTCTCTCTCTCTCTCTCTCTCTGTCTCTCTCACAAATAAATAATAAACATTAAAAAATTGTTAAATAGAAAATGCCATAAAGTTAAAGTAAAGCAAAGCTCTGAGGATTTTCCCATTACTATATTATTTCAGGCATCTATAGCAGTAGGCATGCCAATATGGAAAATGACAATCAAGGAGCACCTGGGTGGTGCAGTCAGGTAAGCACCCAACTCTTGATCTCAGCTCAGGTCATGATCTCACTGTTCATGAGTACGAGCCTGTATCAGGCTTTGTGCTGATGGTGTGGAGCCTGCTTTGGATTCTGTCTCTCCTTCTCTCTTAACCTCCCCTGCTTGTGCTCTCTTTCTCTTTCTCTCTCCCTCTCTCTCAAAATAAATAAATAAACTTTCAAAAATTAAAAAAGATTTAAGAACCAAGAAAATGACAATCAAGTAAGTCATCAATGAGCAGAAGCTGCTATGTGTCTTATATACTGCTAGGTGCTGTGAAGGGTGTGAAAGAGACCTAATGACCTCTAACTGTGGAAGCAAGACTTGAATACATAAATCAGAGAAAGTTATAAAACAAAACAGATGAGATAAATGCAGTGGTACTGACTAAATATATCAGAACAAATCTTGGGGGGCCTGGAAGGCTCAGTTGGTTAAGCATCTGACTTCAGCGCAGGTCATGATCTCACAGTCTGTAGGTTTGAGCCTTGCGTGGGGCTCTCTGCTGTCAGCACCGAGCCTACGTCAGATCCTCTGTCTCCTTTTCTCTCTGCCTCTCCCCTGCTTGTTCTCTCTCTCTCTCTCTGTCTCTGTCTCTCTCCCCCCCCTCACCTCTTTCAAAAATAAATATTTAAAAAATGTTTTTTAAAGTCTCAGAACAAGTCCAAAAAGGCCAAGGTAGTGGAGAGTTTTAATGAGAAGTGTGGATTTGATCTGTGCAGACAAGGAAGGAGGGCAGGAAGGATAGCAGAGTGCTTCCTTGGATGAAGGGTCAATTTGAGTGAGAGCATAAACTAAAAATGAACGTCTCACATCAAGGAGAGTCTGGAGACTGGCCTGATTTGATGGGAGCAGAATATTCATGTTGGGGAAGAGTTGCAAGGCGGTTTGGGAGAGACAGACTGAAAAGTGGGATAGACCTTGAGAGGTACGAAATGTGAAGGGCCACGGAAATGGAGGTTGGACTTCTTGGCACATAAGTTACTACATCACTTATGAGACTTTTCAGCCACTCTCTCATGCATGGAGGACTCTGCCAACCATGGCATGTTTTAACAGTACAAAAGGAAGTGATGATGATGCAGATATGGAGTAAAGTAAACATAAAAAGGAATGGCTGGGGGTGTAGTCCCTGTCTTCTGAAAGTGAACCATTATTACTCCACTCATTGAAGTTGAAATCATTTTCTTACAGAAAACTTAACTTTTGCCTGGGGAGAATAGAAGCTATTTGATCAATTGTACAGTGAATACAAAATACAGTGCCTCTCTTTGTGCCCTGCAGGCATTTCAGTAAGCAATAGTCTCTTTAACACAAATCAGATTATGGAGCATTTAAATGTCTGACTTCAGCTCAGGTCATGATCTCATGGTTCATGAATTCGAGCCCTGCACTGGGCTCTGTGCTGACAAGCTCAGAATCTGGAACCTGCTTTGGATTCTGTGTTCCCCTCTCTTTCTCTGCACCTCCCCCCCTCAAAAATAAACATTGAGATTTTTTTTTAATTAAAAAAATCAAATCAGATCACTTTCATTTAAAAACTTTTTTAAATGTTTATTTATTTTTGAGAAAGAGTGCAAGTGGGGAAGTGCCAGATGTGGGGCTCAAACCCACGGACTGTGAGATCATGACCTGAGCTGAAGTTGGACGCTAAACCGACTGAACCACCCTGGTGTCCCTGTTTTAAAATTTTTAATCTAAACATTGTGGAGATAACCTCTACATTGAAAGATGGCATTGGAAATGCAACAGGTACTTCTGGTTTCCTGTCCAGCATGCCAAGAACTTGGAAGTCACCCCTCCATCCTAACAAAAAGTAAAAAAGCAAACTGAAAAACCCACAACTCTTCTTAGATCCACAAAAGAAATGAGATCATAAGGCAAAATGCTGTCCTTGAAAGTAGAGAATCAGATAGGCAGATACAGAGAATCACAACTTACCTAAGCAGAAATTCAGGGCAGACACCTCCACAGGAACCAGTACTGGGGCAGAAAGACCTTAATTATAATTAATGAATTATGGGAGGTTTAGCATGGACAAGTCTGAGAGTTAAAGTTTTCAGGGAGGGGGGAGCTCTACATTTTTGTGAGTTTTATCTTCTGAAGCTCTACCAGGTTCTTAAAGTGAAGAAAAGAGGAAAATTCCCTCAAGCTCCTGCAGAGGGAGGAGAAAAGGAACAATTTCTAAATAGATCAGAGCATTCTGTTCTTCTTAACAAGACCTGACTTCTAGAGAATCTATTTTACCAGAGCCTAACCTATTGGGGTTTTAGCAAAGCCTAACTGACCTGGCTGAAAGGAAATAACTCCATTTCAGTTTCCTCTAGCCTTCCACAAAGGGGAAGGGAAGTATCCAACTCGAGCCCCTTCCAGCCATCCTGTCATAGCTAAGATGAGGGAGGAGGACCAAGGAACACTGGTAAAGTTTATGGTCCACTGGCACAGGCTTATTAAAAGACTGAAACCTGATCATTGGACAATAAACCCTTCCCCTGCCCCCACACTTTACCAGCATATCACTAAAGACCTATTTACTGGATTTTTTTTTCATTCAGTACATCATGTTTGGGTTGCAACAAAAAAAATTATGCGACATACTAAATGGCAAAAATACAGTTTAAAGACACAAAGTAAGCATCAGAATCAGACTCAGATATGGCAGGGATGTTGGAATTATCAGACTATTAATTAATAACAACTTGGGGGGTCGGGCGCCTGGGTGGCTCAGTTGGTTAAGCGTCCGACTTCGGCTCAGGTCATGATCTCTCAGTTTGTGGGTTTGAGCCCTGTGTCAGGCTCTGTGATGACATCTAGCCCAAAGCCTGGAGCCTGTTTCGGATTCTGTGTCTCCCTCTCTCTCTGACCCTCCCCTGCTGGACATGGCTGAGGAAAGAATCTCTGAACTTGAGGACATGACAATAGAAACCTCCAAAACTAAAACGCAAAATAAACTCAAAGCAAGCATAAGGAAGAAAACAATAAACATTAGAGAAGAAATCAATGAATGTAGAAACAGGAAACTAATAAATAAAATAAATAAAACCTTAAGTTAGTTCTTTAAAAAGATCAATAAAATTAGTAAGCCTCTTGCTAAGCTAAGGAAAAAAGAGATGATACAAATTACTAATACTAATGTTAAAAATGAAATGAAGGATATCATTAAGATCCTATGGACATTGAAAGGATAATAAAGGAATAGTATGAACAATGCTATGCCTATAAATTTCATAACCTAGATGAAATGGACCAATTCTTGAAAGATACAATCTGCCAAAACTGATGCAAGAAAAACTGAATAAATAATTGAACCAATAATTAATAACCTTCTAAAACAGAAAGCATCAGGGCCAGATAAATTCACTGATGAATTCTACCAATGATTTAATGAAGAAATTATACTAATTCTCTACAGTCTCTTTCAGAAGATAGAAACAGAGAGAATATTTTGTAACTGGTACCAGCATTACCCTAATACCCAAAACCAGGCATATATATTATTAGAAAAGAGAACTATAGATCAATATCTCTCAGGAGCATATAAGCAAAAATCCTCAACAAAATATTGGCAAATTGAATCCAACAATATATAGAAAGAATTCTACACCATGACCAAGTGGTGTTTATCCCAGATATGGAAGTTCTGGCTCAACATTTAGCAGTAAATTAGTGTAATCTATCATATCAACAGACTAAAGAAGAAAAATAATGTGGTCATATCAATAGATGCAAAGAAAAGCATATGACAAAATCCAATATCCATTCATGGCAAACACTCTCAGCAAATTAGGAATAGAGAGGAACTTCCTCAAGTTGATAAAAAACATTTGCAAAAACCCTACAACTAGCATCATACTTAATGGTGAGAAACTAAAAACTTTCTCACTAAGATTAGGGGCAAGTCAAGGATGTCAACTCTCACCACTCCTTTTCAACATCACATTGGAAGTCCTAAATAATGCAATAAGAAAAGAAAAATAAATAAAATGTGTACAGATTGGGAATAAAGAAATAAAACTGCCTTTGTTTGAAGATGACATGATTGTCTATGTAGAAAATCTGAGTCAACAAGAAAACCTTCTGTAACTAATAAGCAATTACAAGCAATTATCCTGCAACCCTATTAGCTGCAGAATACTAGATCAATATAAAAAACTCAATCAGTTTCCTATATACCAAAAATGAATAAGTGGAAGTTGAAATTTAAAACATAATATCATGTTCATTAGCACATACCAGATAATTACAATTAAATCTAATCAAATATGTACAAAGTCTCTTTGAGAAGAACATAAAACTGATAAATCAAGGAAGAACTAAATAAATGGAGCTATTTCATGTCCATGGATAGGAAGACTCGATATTGTCAAAATGTCAGTTATTCCCAACTTGATTGACAGATTCAACACAATACCAATCAAAATCTCAGCAAACTATTTTGTGGCTGTCAACAAACTGATTCTAAAGTTTTATAAGGAAAGGCAAAAGACCCAGAATAGCCAACACAATATTAAGGAAAAACAAAGCTGGAGAACTGACGCTAACAAACTTCAAGACTTACTTTAAAGCTACAAGCATTATTATTTTTAATGTTTATTTATTTATTTTGAGAGAAAGAGAGAGAAGGAAGGGGGGGGAAGGGGGGGGAGAGAGAGAGAGAATCCCAAGCAGACTCTGCACTGTCAGAATCATGAGATCATGATCTGAGCCGAGATCAAGAGTCAGATGTTTAACCAACTGAGCCACCCAGGCACCCTGAGAATGCAACTCTTGACCTTGGGGTCATGAGTTTGAGCCCCACATTGGGTGTAGAGATAACTGAAACCAAATAAATACATAAACTTTTTTTTTTAATAAAAAGATGCGGGGCACCTGGGTTCCTCAGTTGGTTAAGCAGCCAACTCTTTGTTTGGGCTCAGGTCATGAGCTCATGATTTTATGAGTTCAAGCCCTTTGTCAGGCTCTGCACTGGCAGCATGGAGCCTGCTTGGGATTCTCACTTTCTCCCTCGGTCTCTGCAATACCCCATTCACACTATCTTTTTCTCTCTTAAAATAAATTTTGAGATTTAAAATTTATTTAAAGTTTTAAATTTTAAATGAAAAAACTTAAAATAAGCTTAAAGTTTTTTTTTAACAAAAAAGAAAAGGTACTTCATGTCACTTATCATTAAGGAAATAAAAATTAAAACAACAATGAGTTATCACACACACCTGTTAAAATGACTAAAAATCAGAACCCTGATAACACCAAATGCTGGTGAGCATGTGTAGCAACAAGAATTCTCACTTTTTCTGGTAGAAATACAAAATGATACAGCTACTTTGGAAGGCAGTTTTGTAGCTTCTTACAAAACCAAATTTATTCTTAACATATGACCAAGCATTTGCACTCCTTGGTATATATCCAGATGAGTTGAAAACTTGCATCTGCACAAAAAGTGCACATGGGTGTTTATAGCAGCTGTATTCATGATTGCCAAAACTTGAAAACAATTAAGATGTTCGTCAGTACGTGAATGGATAAATAAACTGTGGTACATCCAGATGATGGAATATTGTTCAAAGCCAAAAAGAAAAGAGCTATTAAGCATGAGCTGATATAGAAGGAATTTAAATGCATATTACGAAGTGCAAGAAGCCCATCTGAAAAGACTACGTAGTGTATGATATCAAACTCTATCATATTACAGAAAAGGCAGAACTGTAGACATAGTATAACGCCAGTGATTGCCGGGGGTAGCAGAGGGTGGAGAGATGAATAGACAGAACACAGAGGCTTTTTAGGACAGTGAAAACACCCTGTATGGAACCACAATGGTGGATGCATGTCACCATACATTTGTGAAAACCCATAGAATGTACAATGCCAAGTGTGAACCTCAATGTAAACTATGGACTTTGGATTATTATAGTGTGACAGTTTAGGTTTATCAATCGCAACAAATGTCCCACTCTGGTTCAGGATGCTAATAGTGGAGAGAGGGGGGTGAAGGCAGCACATGCATGGGGGCAGGGAGTATATGGAACTCAATTTTGCTATGAACCAAAAATTGCTCTAAAGAGATAGTCTCTTTAAAAGGGGAGAAAACCACAATGGACCCAGTGTTTAAATTATTCTAATAACACTAACAAGGTGGCATTCTTTTCAATGGTTTAACATCAGAAACTCCAGTGGCAAAAGTCCCTCCTTTTCATTTCGCTGGCATTTATATTTATGGGGACTGTCACTCAGTCTATTTTTTGCCACCCTTGAATGTTTTGTTACCAAATGAAAGCAACTATTTGCAACTGGGCGTGGCTATGGAATCTAGTCAATTGCTTGAGGCAAGTAAAAAACTGAAAAGGTCCAGTATGTTTTCTCCAGGGAAAAGAAGTACTGGTCCAATGTACTTAAATCTACTTCGTCATTCGTTCAACATGGATTTATTAAGCGCTTGCTTTGTATCAGGCACATAGTGTGCGCTAGGTGCTAAGAATCCTATGGTAAGTTCTTGCTCTTGGGGAACTGACAATTTAGTGGTGAGAAAGACAAGAATCAGCTAACCATACTACCAAACTTCAAAAGGAACTCTCAGAAGTACAACAAAGGCTAGTACACAGTGGTGTGACACCTTTTATTCATTTTTTTAAGTTTATTTATTTTGAGAAAGAGAGATGTATGTGTACAAGTGGGCAAGAGGCAGAGAGAGAGAGAGATTGAATCCCAAGCAGGCTCCACACCACCATTGCAGAGCCAGATGCAAGGCTCAAGTCACCAACCTGAGAGATCAAGACCTGAACTGAAATCAGATGCTTAACCTATTGAACCACCCAGGTACCCTGCTGTGACAGCTTTTCACAACTGGAGTTGACCTAGTCAGGGCAATCAGGGAAGGCTACCCCAAGGGACTTACTCATAATGAAATCTGAAGGATGAATAAGAGGTGAGAAAGGAAGGAACAACAAAGAAATAAAATAAACATATCAAAGTCTGCAAAGGCGCTGTAGCACGAAGGAGCAGGAAGGGTGATAGGGAGAATGTAAAGACAGATGTGGCTATAGTGCAGAGAGTGAGGGGGTTCGAGGTGAGCCTGGAGAAATAAGTGTGTGCCAGGTCATGGAGCCTTGTAGGCTACCTTTACTAGTTTTGTGTTTTTCGTAAGAGTGGTAGGAAGCCATACAGCTTTTAAGCATGAGGATAATATGGCATTCCTCATGCCAAGACCATTCTCTGAAATCAAAAGAACAAATTAGAAGGGACCCACAGTGAAGCACCTGGGTGGCTCAGTCGGTTAAGTGTCTGACTTCAACTCAGGTCATGATCTCACAGTTCATGAGTTTGAGCCCCATGTAGGGCTCTGTGCTGACAGCTCGGAGCCTGGAAACTGCTTCAGATTCCGTGTCTCCCTCTCTCTCTGCCCCTCCTCCCACTTGTGCTCTCTCTCTCTCTCTCTGTCTCTCTCTCTCTGTCTCTCTCTCTCTCAAAATTAAATAAACATTAAAAAGAAAAAGAAGTCTAACTTGTTAAAGTATTGAGCCTTATTTGTAGGTGCGTAGGATTGATCCAATGAGAGCTGCTTTACTCTTCTGGGTGCCTGGCTGGCTCAGTTGATAGAGCATGCAACTCTTGATCCTGTTTGGCGTTGTAAGTTCAAGTCCCACGTTGTGGGTATAAATTGCTTTAAAAAATGTTTTTAAACTGGGGTGCCTGGGTGGCTCAGTCAGGTAAGCCTCCAACTTTGGCTCAGGTCATGACCTCATGGTTCGTGAGTTGGATCCCCATGTCAGGTTCTGTGCTGACAGCTCAGACCCTGGAAACTGCTTTAGATTCTGTGTCTCCCTCGCTCTCTGCCCCTCCTCTGCTTCTGCTCATACTCTGTCTCTCTCTCTCTCTCTCTCTTTCTCAAGAATAAATAAACATTAAAAAAAAAGAGAGAGTGCTCGCTTCAGCAGCACATATACTAAAAAAAGGAGAGAGAGCTACTATAGTATGGTATGGACAGAATGGTTTCTGTCCTGGTGGGGAAGGGTGGACAAGGGACAACCACCCTACTATTGTGATCTTCAAGGCAGTGGGGTCCTACATGCCCAGCCATTTTCTGAGAGTAGAGCTACACTATTAAAGTTTATAGTTTTTCAGGGGCACCTGGGTGGCTCAGTTGGTTAAGCATCTGACTGTTGATTTTGGCTCAGGTCATGATCTCACAGTTTGTGCGCCGAGCCCCGTGTCTGACTCTGGGCTGACAGCACGGAGTCTGCTTGGTATTCTCTCTCTCTCCTCTTTCTCTGGCGCTGTCTCCACTCATGCTCTCTAAATAAATAATCTTAAAAAGAATTTTAAAAAGTTTATAGGCTTCTGGTCAATGACTCTGCTCTGGGAGACAGATTGAACGAGAGAGAAAGCAAGGCCTGCACCCCAAGACCTGACTAAATTCTGTAGAATGTATTTTTATGCCCTTGGGAACCAAATGAGAGGAACAGGCTAATAACCCAGTCGATTTAACATTCTGACCTCTGAGTCAAAAAGTTATTCAATAATCCTTAGCATGGCCAATGAGGGGATGGTGCATTCAGAGTCAGGAGTCTGTGGTTGTGCTGCTGACTCACATGCTGGGTGATCATGGGGTAAACCATATCAATTCCCTCCGTTTCCATATCAGTTATACCGCCTGTTCCTCCTATCTCTTGGGGAGGTTATTAGAGTCTGATGAAACCACAGATCTGAAAGCATTTTGAAAATGTCAGATGTTATCACACCAAAAAAGTAAGCCATCAACCCCCAGAGCTAGGCCTTGAGTAAGATACAATTTTGTTACACCACATATGTATCAATTCCTGTTCTAACTGTCTTATGTCCAAATCATATTTCTTTTGAAAATAGGGCTTCTGAGCTATTGGGACGCTAGCTGCTTGTACCACCTTGACTAAATATCAAAATACCTAAAGACGACACTGTTATGTTAATCGATATCCCAGGTTGCAAATGGAAACTCTAAAAGAAAACAAAACAAATGTAAAATCCAAGGCTCATTTTGATTAAGATGAGTTCAAAGTCTTAGACTTAGCCCACTAGACCTTACATTATCTAGTTCCTATCTAGCTCTTTGACCTCCTCTTGTGCCACGTTCCCCTTCCCTCACTCTGTTTTAGCCCTTTAGCAAAGGCTTCTTTGTCATTCCTTGAGTAACCCAAGCACTGTGTTGCCCCAGGGCCTCTGCGTTGCTTCACTCAGAATGTAATTCCCTCTGACATCCCTCATCTCATTCAGGTCTCAGTGGATGTGGAGCCCTTCCCAGCCACACTATAAAGCTAGCCAGAGCACCCTACCTAAAGTTGCACACACCCCTATCACTTATCACCTTTGTCTCTCCTTCTCTAACTTCTTAACTTGCTTTATTATTATTCAAAGCACTTACAACAACCTGACATCCTATATTTGTTTTTCTGTTTTCCTTCCAACAAAAATGTAGGCTCAATGCTAATAGGAGATTCTTGTCTGGTTTGTTCCACTACTGTAACCTTAGCGCTTGGAACATAGTCTGGCACATAGTAGGCATGCAATAAATAGCTGTTGAATGAAAGAATGAAAAAAATATGTTCCCACTGCTCCCCTGGCTGGCAAAATCCTTTGTAATGCAGCACCTCACACTCAATGCACTCGAGGAATTAGAATGCAGGAATTAAGGAGCAAGATATTTCTGTGGGCATGATCGCTTGGTTGATTTTGCAAAAATATTGAAGGTGTTATGTTATTTGGACCTAACAGAAGTCCTTAATGCCACCAAACAGAACCAAGACACAGTAACTTTTGAGTAAATCCAGTTGCCTTGAAAATTCCTGTGGGTTCAGAAGTTCTCCGTCGATAGAAACAGACATCTCCTCTAGATGTCCCTGAAATTTATTACCTTTCTGAGTAGATTCATCAATAACCCAGCCCTAGAATGCAATCAGACTACTGGCATTGAACAACACTCATAGTTCATTATAACACAAACCAGAGAATAGAGGACACAGAAATGTGTGGCTGCCAATGCTGACCTGAAAGATTCAGTCATCACAGGAGACCGAAGCAAACTTTGGGCCTGATATGGCCTATCTGTTGGTGGGGTGAATCTCAGTTTTGTTGCAACTTGGGCATCTGTTGTTTAAGTGATCCCATGTCTGGGATCATATAACCACTTCAGTAGAGGAGGGAATGGTCTCCCAGAGTGCATCACATAACTAACCAGCACTCATAAGAATGATGAACAAGATTTAGAAAGAAAAAATAGCCATGCATTGTGTAGATAGCTATGACAGAACCGTTTTGAGGAAGTTTGTTAAATTATTTCATAAAACTGAATGAAATAGGTTAGAATTTTCAGTCACATTTCATTTAGTCAAATGTGTTCTGTGTTTTTAACTGAAGTATAATTAACATATAACGTAATATTAGTTTCGGGTATACAACAGAATGATTCAATGTTTGAGTATACTGCAAAATGATCACCACAATAAGTTTAGTTAACATCCATTACCATACACAGCTGCAAAGTTTTTTTCTTTTGATGAGAGCTTGCAAGGTTTACTCTCTTAGCAATTCAGTATTATACACCATAGTTATCATGTTGTATATTACATTCCCATGACTTATTTATTTTTTAACTAAAAGTTTGTAACTTTTTACCCTCTTCAGCCATTTCTCCCACCCTTCCAACCCCTCTGGCAGCCACCAATCTGTTCTCTGTATCTATGACTCTTTATTTTTAAACTTTGTAGAGTATGACTTACTGATTCAGCACTGTACTTACCACTTGCTTCTATTTTCCATTTTGTTTACAATAAAGAGCTAACAAAGTATTGACATAGTTCTACTTCCTCTCACATGCTCAGAGGTAGCGAGAACCCTAAGCAGTGACTCCAATACCTGAAACTACATAGTCATACATTGACAATGACCTAAGATGGGATGAAACTCCTAGTAGAAAATTCTTTGTTTTCATCCTCTTCCTCTTCAACGTCATCTCATGCCTAATGATAATACATTTACTGACTGAATTTTATGTGTCTGGTACTCTTATCAATCACTGGGATTTTAAAAGCTTTGTAAGGGCACCTGAGTGGTTCAGTGGATTAAGGGTCTAACTTCAGCTCAGGTCATGATCTCACAGTTCATGGGCTCAAGCCCCACATCAGACTCTGCACTGACAGATCAGAGTCTAAAGTCTGAATCAGATTCTGTGTCTCCTTCTCTTTCTGCTCCTCCCCCCTACTACTTGCTCTTGCTCTCTCTCTCTCTCTCTCTCTCTCTCTCTCTCTCAAAAATAAATAAATAAATATTTTTTAAAAGCTTTCTACATCTTGCCTTCAAACCTCAAAATTCTAAGTGGTATCACTTGAGAACAACAGCACATAAATTGTCTTCATATTTAGAAATCAGAAACTGTGTAACTCTTTTGAGAGTAAAGGATTCAGACAGGCAGGATGACTGAGTATTTAAAAGCACAGATCTTGTCTGGAGTCAGAGTCCTTCAGATCCAATTCTTGCTCAGGTACTCCGACAAGCTGTATGACATAGACACGTCGTGTAACCTCTCTGGGCCTTACTGTCCTCATCTGTAAAGCAGGAATAATAATAATCTGTGCACCATTGAGTTTTTGAGAAGAATAAATGAAATAATCCCATGTACAGTGCTTAGAACTGAGCCTGACTCATTGAAAGCACTCAATAAATGTGAGCTATTGTTATGCCAAAAACTCAAAATTTTCAGACTCTCTAAAGGGCAACTCTGGCTACAAATCAAAGAATATCCTCTTTTGTGAAGACTGTTAAAACTATCAGTTGCCTGATATCCTTTTGTCAAGCCCTCATACACAGTGGTCATTATAAATGTGTAACTAGGAAATCTGGCAATATATAAGAAGTTAAACTCAGTTACAGGACTTTAAAAAAAAAGCCCATACCTTGATATAAAAAGGGGTTGGCAGATTTTGTATGTAAAGGGGCAGATGGGAGATATTTTAGGCTTCACAGCACAGTTTCTGTTGCAACTACTCAATTCTGCTACTGTGAGACATTTACATATTTACAATACTATGTAAATGAATGGACATAGCTGTGTTCCAATAAAACTTTATTTACAAATACAATCTGTGGGCCAGATTTGGTTCATGGTTCATAGATTGCCCACCTCTGCCCTGAAGAATTATCCTGGTTTATTAGGGTTCTAATGACCACTTCAGCTGCATGACCACAGAAATCAAATAAACTGGAAGGAGAATAAAGGGAGTGAGAAGAATGGAAGAAATGAGATGATAAACAATGGCTTCTCCAAAATCCTTCCTCCATCCTAAATGGTCTTAGATATATTGCATGACCAAGGAATCGCATGCTCCATTTATTCTCTCCTTCATTTAACACTTAATGGTGATGCATTTACAATGCCCCAGGTACTGTGCTGTGATGTATCATGCTCAGTGAAAACAGACCTCGTCCCTGACTTCATATAACTTAAAATCTAGTCAGGTAGGGATAGGGAGCAACATCAAAAAAAAACACACACACAAAATGGAAACCCACATCTTCACTAAGTCCTGCCAAAGCTTATAAGAGAAGCGTTGCTCTAGTCATAGAGCTCAAGGTAGGCTTTCCTGAGGAACCTAAATCTGAAACTCAGGCTGATATTTGACAAACAAGTAGTCATTTGGGAATAGGGAGGAATATCCTTCCAAGCAAAGGACCAACACAGGCTCTGTGATGGTAGAAAGTATGGTGCATCAAGGGATGAGAATAAGGTCACTATGATTTGAGTCCAAAGAGCCCAACAGAGCATGTTAGGACATGGGGCTGGGAAGGCAAGTAGAGGTCAGACTATGCAGGATCATGTAGTAGCAATAAGTTATTCATTTATTCAGCAAATGTTTACTTAATACTACTCTATGTTAGACTCCACAGATACTGTGGCAAATGAGAAAGGCAGACATTAAACCAACATGCATATAAATCGATATTTACAAAGCTCTCCCTCTGGAAGCTCTATGCTTTGAAACCGTGTTTAGAGGCCTGATATTTAAAAAAAAAATTACCTGGGCTGTTCCCAGGATGCCGTCCCAATTTAACCGAGAAGCCCTGTTTAGGGTTACATGCAAATGTATTACTCATCCTACATTTTTCTTTTTGGTGAATTGGATGTATCATCCCCAGTGCTAAACCCATGAAACACCATGCTTCACATGACTTTCAGGTTAACAAGGATGGTGTGAGCTTCCAGACAGATGTGGCTCTCCTGTGATTTTTCACATGGACAAATCTTTACAATTTGCTATGGGCAATACTGTGATAATACACTACGTCTGAGTATTTGACCCATGAATTCAATTGTTTCAGTCTGAGCTCTTTTTGTCTTTCTTTTTCTAAATTCTCTTTTTCTTTTCTCCTTTCTTTCTTCTTTCTTTCTTTCTTTCTTTCTTTCTTTGGCTGCCTTCTTCCCTTACATATTTATTCCTGTAGTAAACCCTGTCAATGTTTTCTAGCTTACATTTTATTTTATTCTTCTAGCTTACATTTTAAACCATTAGAAGAAACAGGGATCTGTTCTAGGGAATTGCGAGCTTACCAAGTGCTTTTTGATGTTGGTGGCTATGAAAACCTAAGGAGACTTTTAAACAGTTTCAAAGAAATTTCATTACAATGATACTGTTTCTCTCTTAACTCCATGGCCTATTTTTCTATCAAAGAAGGAAATTAAAACGTCACAGAATGACTTGCTTTATATAAAGCTGGGATGATTGCTATCCAGTAATTGATGCTAGACCAGATGGATGAATGGATTATTTCATTATCTCTTCTACTGCAGTAGTTCTGGTTCTCAAAGTTCTCAAAGTGTAGACCACAGATGCTTAGGGTTCCCATGACCCTTTGTGGGGGGGGGTGGAGAGGTCAATATTAGTTTTATAATAATACTAAAATATTATTTGCTTTTTGCAAAGTACTGGGATTTGTGCTGATGGTCAATGGCAGCAGTGGTTAAAAATGCTGGTGTCTTAGCCTGGATCAAGGCAGAAGCATGAAACTCTTTGTATTCTTTGAGTCATTATGTTCTTTACCACTGTGCGCTTACAGATAAGAAATGCCATTTTCCTTAAGAATGTCCTAGATAAAGTAGTAGAAGTTATAAAAATTAGTTTTCTATTTTTTACATTTATTTATTTTGAGAGAAAGAGAGAGAGCAGCAGAGGGGTAGAGAGAGGGAGAAAAAAATCCCAAGCAGGTTCCATGCTGTCAGTACAAAGTCCGATGCAGGGTTTGAACTCACAAACTGTGAGATCATGACCTAGGCCAAAGTGAAGAGTCAGACACTTAACCAACAGAGCCACCCAGGCACCCTTAAAAATCATTTTTCATTAAAATGCCATTTTTGTTAACATGCTCTTAATTATTTTTTATTTTAACATTAGTAAAAACTAAAATAAGGAATTACTTTAAGTTTCTTGGCTTTTGTATCTAATTTAATAAATATAGGTAGCCATACCTCACATAAACAAAAGATATTTGGGGGCCTCAATGATTTTTAAGATTATAAGATGCTGTTTAGACAAAAATATTTGAGAATTGCTACTCTCTTAACCTTCCAAATATGACTCTTATCAAGACAAGTTTCCTCTTTTTAATTATAGGTCACATGAGGACTTTTCATATATCTGGATCAATCTCTTCTTCATGACTTCTCAAGAATAATGACTGAGGGCTGTAAAATAAACTTCTAGAATTCCTTAAGCACTCTCTTTCATGTTCAACTGTTCTGTTTCTTCTCATTCCCTTCTAATGTGGTGTTTTTGAAGGACTGAGCTGAATTTTCCAGAATTTTGATGTACTAGACAGCAGCAGCAGCAGTTGTGGTTTCTGTTTACCCCACACAATTTCCTGTTCTTCTCTTTGTATTAACATCATCCGTTCCCATTAAAGAACTCCCTCCCCATTCCTTGTCTTCCTCATTAAACTGTCAGTCACAGTGGCCCTGCCCTCACCCCGACTCTGCAGACTACAAGAGTGAACACGTGACCCGGGGTTGGCCCACCATAGCACTGCATCTCCTGGGTAACAGTGACTGGTCTGAGGGACAGCTAAGTGAATTGGAAGCCTTACCTAAAATTGTCTGAAGTAAAGGTAATCCTTACTTTGATCATGAGTTGTAAGTGCATATAATCTGGGCTACTACCCAGCATCTTTCCCACCATACAAAAAGAGCCTGTCTACAGAGTAAATCCAAGCAGAGGCAAGAAGAAATAAAGATGAGTTAGAGAGTAAATTCTGTCAATGTTGAATCCTTATTGCAATCTTTGAGGCCCTGGCCCTTCCTCCTAGCAGCTTTTTCTCCCTTCATTTTCTAGGTTATGAGAACAAGTAAATCCCTTTTTGTGGTAAAGTAATCATTCAAGTCAAAATAATTTTGGGGTGGGGACGCCTGAGTGGCTCAGTCAGTTAAGCGTCTGACTTTGGCTCCGGTTATGGTCTCGCAGTTACGGGGTTCAAGGCTTGCATCAGGCTCTGACAGTTCAGAGTCTGGAGCCAACTTCAGATTCTGTGTCTCCTTCTCTCTCTGCCCCTCCCCGCTCTCATTCTGTCTGTCTCTCTCTCAAAAATAAGTAAATATTTAAAAAAATAATTTGAAATGATGCTTTTGAGGAAGTTATCTAAGCTTCTGACTTTAGTTTCCCTTTGGGAATATCTACTCCCTCACTTCACAGATTGAAGGGCTCTTTTTGAAGTTTATTTATTTTGAGAGAGAGAGAGAGAGAGTGTGTGTGTGAGAGAGAGAGAGAGAGAGAGAGACAGACAGACAGACAGAGAGAGAGAGAGACAGAGAGAGAGAGCTGGGGAGGGGCAGACAGAGGAAGAGAGGGAATCCCAAGCAGGTCTTGCACTGCTAGTGCTGACTCTGATGCAGGGCTCAAACTCATGAACCATGAAATCATGACCTGTGCTAAAACCAAGAGTCAGGCACTTAACCGACTGAACCACCAGGCACCCCACAGATGGGAGGATTTAATGAGACAGGTAAAATACATTGAAAACTATAAAGCATTATACAAGTGTTTCATATAATATTTTCCTTATGTACCCCAGTAGCAAGTGACTAGCCTTGTTATCCCCAAACTATTTTTAAAACTCTAAGTAAACTCATATCAAATCTTGGGGTCTAAAACTGGCTTAAGGGGCCTTGAATTTCCTCTGGAAGTCAAATGAGGCCTGCAAACCCTTTTTACTACAGTTTTATATTAAGGGGTTTTACCCTACACTTAAGCCACTTCAAGAATCATGAGGACACCAGGAAAGCAGTGACTATTCAAGAATCTGAGTGGAGGTGTAGGGGCCAAGGACAGCCCCAAGAAGGGCTACTTTGGCATGAACATTATTTTTAATTAAAAGCAATCAAAATAAGCTTCTGCACAGCAAAGAAACAATCCACAAAATTAAAGGGCAACTTACAGAATGGGAGAAGATATTTGCAAATGACATATCTGATAAAGGGATAGTATCCAAAATATATAAAGAACTTATCAAACTCAAAACCCCCAAAACATATAATCTAGTTAAAAATGGGCAGAAGACATGAATAGATATACTTGTTTTCAAGGAAGACATCCAGATGGCCAACAGACACATGAATAGATGCTCGACATCACTCATCATCAGGGAAATACAAATCAGAACTAAAATGAGATACCACCTCACACCTGTCAGAATGGCTAAAATTAACATCACAGGAAACAAACAGGTTTGGTGAGGATGCTGAGAAAGGGGAACCCTCTTACAATGTTGGTGGAAATGCAAACTGGTGCTGCCACTGGGGAGAACAGTGTAGAGATTCCTCAAAAAGTTAAAAATAGAACTATCCTACAATCCAGCAATTTCACTATTGATATTTAGCCAAAGAATACAAAAATACTGATTTGAAGGGATACATGCACTATCAACAATAGCCAAATTATAAAAAGAGCCAAATGTCCATTGACTAATGAATGGATAAAGAAGAAGTTTGGAATATTACTCAGCCATAAAAAAAGAACGAAATCTTGCCATTTGCACTGTCATGAATGAAGCTAGAGAGTATAATGCTAAGTGAAATTAGTCAGAGGAAGAAAAATATCACATGCTTTCATTCATGTGTGGAATTTAAGAGGCAAAACAAGTGAACATGGTGGGGGGAAGAGAGGCAAACCAAGAAATAGATTCTGAACTATAGAGAACAAACAGATAGTTACTGGAGGGGTGGTAGGCAGGGAGGCAGGGGTGGGGGAAATAGGTGATAGGTACTAAGGAGGGAACTTGTGATGAGCACCGGATGTTGTACGGAAAGGATGAATCACTAAATTCTACACCTGAAACTAATGTTTCTCTATATGTTAACTAGTTGGAATTTAAATAAAAACATGCAGAACAATATTAAATATTGGAGAAAAGTTAAAAAATAAAAATTAACAAAAATGAAAGCATTCAAATCCCAGCTGATTCAGGGAAAGCTCTTGATCTCTCCACCCCCTTAACTGCCTACTTAAAACAGGAAGAAGGCTATTAACAGAGATTTATCTTTACCGAAGAAATGTATCTACATAATAAGGCAACCTTAGTTTTCCACACGTCTCCTTTCACCCTTCTACTAATGGTCATCCTCCACTTTGTATCCTCAGGCCCCTAACCCTCTCCTTAGCTCCTATAAGCATCTCCTATAAGCATCATGTTGCTTCATTGTTTTTGGAATTTCCAAGTCTGTGCGGATTCCCCATACGTACATTATTAAATGTGATTTTCGGTATGCCTGGGTGGTCCAGTCAGTTAAGCATCTGACTTTGGCTCAGGTCATGATCTCATGGTTGGTGGATTCAAGTCCTGCATCAGGCTCTGTGCTGACAACTCAGAGTCTGGAGCCTGCATCAGAATCTGTCTCCCTCTCTCTCTGCCTTTCCCAAACGCACACTCTGTCTCTCTCTTTCCAAAATAAATAAACATTTAAAATATTTTTAATTTGATTTTCTCCTATTAATCTGTCTCACATCAGTTTGATTCTTAGTCCGATTAGAAGGACCTTGAAGGGTGGAAGAAATTCTTCCTCCTTAACAGAGGTATGGATCAGCTCTCTGAGCACTTCAGGAGGTCCAGACCAAAAAGAGGCAAGAGAGAGGGGTGCCTGGTGACTTAGTGGGTAGAGCATACGACTCTGGATTTTGGCTTAGGTCATCATCTAATGTTTTGTGAGTTAGAGCCCGGTGCAGAGTTTCTCTCTGACCCTCCTCTGCTGGCACTTTCTCTCCCTCTCTCAAAATAAATAAATAAAAATTTTTAAAAAGTGGTGTGGAGGTACAAGAGAAGAATATTAAAACTATTGACTCTTTCTTGCTGAAAAGGTTCACTCAGCCAAAAATAAATAAGGACTAGAAAGTCTTCAAAGGACTATCACATGTTAACCAAAGAGGACTCCCACCCAACTAAATGCCACTTAATATGAAGCATAAATGAATGAACCAAAAAAAAAGTAGCTCAAGTGGTGGAAGGAACATAGTCAGGTGAATCATCTATGGCATATGGAATTTGGGTGTAGGTGGTGGCTAAATGCCATGGGAACATTCATGGTTCTACACTGTGCTTGGAATCCCTATGTTAAGAAATATTTTAGCCAACGAGCATCTGGGTGGCTCAGTCGGTTAAGAGTCTGACTTCGGCTCAGGTCTCACCATTTGTTTGAGCCCTACATCAGGCACTGTGCTGACAGGTCGGGGCCTGGAGCCTGCTTCAGATTCTTTGTCTTCCTCTCTCTCTGCCCTTTCCCCGCTAATGCTCTGTCTCTGTCTCTTAAAAACAAATAAACGTTTAAAAAAATGCATTCTCTCACTGTGGCCCAAGGCATCCAGGGACTCCATTGGATCTGAACCAAGCTGTTCTCGTTTAGTAGTGGCTGCTCTATACTGTGCCTTTTTAGAAATAGACAGAAGGGGGCGCCTGGGTGGCTCAGTAGGTTAAAAGTCCTACTCTTGTTTTCAGCTCAGGGCATGATCTCGTGGTTCATGAGTTCAAGCCCCGAATCAGAATGGTGTTGACAGTGCGGAGCTTGCTTGGGATTGGCTGTCTTCCTCTATCTCCGTTCCTCTCTCGCTTGTGCTATCTCTCTCTCTCTCAAAATAAATAAACTTAAAAAAATCTTAAAGAAAAAGAAAGAAAAAGACACAAGGAACCATGAGGCCTCCTGAGGGACACTCTTTGGTTCTGTCTTATTAAAAGACTGACTTCCCCTTGAATGACTCTTTTAATATTTCTGTCCCTTTACTGAATTTGAATATGTGGCTACATAGAGCAAGATTTCCCAGGTGAGGCTTCTCTCCAGGAAGTGGATCATTTCAATGCCATTGCCTGACACTCCACCCAGCAAGAGGGTGAGGGCAGCCGGAGAGTGATTTTATTTAAATTGTTCAAATAGCAATCCTCCCCATTTATCTTTTTAAAAGGTCCAGGATGCTGACACAGGTGCTGGCAGTTTATATTCCACGTAAATGTGCATTATTTTTATTCATTAGATGAGAAGCAGGAATGGCTTTTAATTTTCAACAAGGACCTGATAATTAACATTCTTCCTTTTTCAGTTCTGCCAAAGGACCTGCCAGATGGCCTTGCTCCTGAGCAGGGGTGGAGGAGGGGGAATGTCTTACTCATCACTCAGCTTTTCTTTTTCATATAACAATGTAACAAATCTCCCTCCTTTCTGATAGTCCTTAGGCCCACTTCCTGTTAATAGTGAGAAATCATGGGGCTTCCTAACTGTGAAATTCAGAGAGGAACATAATAACATACCAGCTATTGAAACCTGAATGGATGCCACCACCACCACCACCACCGTCACCCATCTCCAAAAAGGCCACTGGCCTATTTCCAGTATTAAAATCAAATTTCATTGGGACACCTGGGTGGCTCAGTCGGTTAAGTGTCCCACTTCGGCTCAGGTCATGATCTGCAGTCTCTGAGTTTGAGCCCTATGTCTGGCTCTTTGTTGACAGCTCAGAGCATGAGCCCTGCTTCCAATTGTGTCTTCCTTTCTCTCTGCCCCTCCCCCACTCACAATCTCTTTCTTTCTTTCTCTCTCACACACACACAAATAAATAAATATTTTTTTAAAGTTAAAAAAAAACAAATTTCATTTTTGAGGATTTGGATTTGCCTTGTCTCAGTAAGATAGTTTCCCCCTGATAACCACACGGGAATTGACTTTACAGTGCCTTGAAGTGAATATGGAACATGAAACCTGTAGCTTTACCAGACCAACGTGGGGAAGAATTAAGTTGGTTCAGTTCACCACAGAGCAAGAAAGTCAATGGCCTATGGAAGCCAGAGGCATGCTGTGAACAGTCCTTGGTGACCCAAACAACCGCAGTTGTGGCCCTATGGACCAAACAGATGGGCACAGTGAGAGCAAATCTGGCTGACGTTAGGTCTGCCTTTTCTGAAAAGCCTGTGTGTTGATTTGATGGGGGTAAAAAATCAGTTCATGTTCCATGCCATTTCAGGTGCGGCTCTATGGTTACTTTTTCAGGATGAAGTGGATTTAGCCGGTAAGGCAAAACTGCAGGCTAGGAAATGCTGAGGGAAAGGGGTGGTTGGAACTCTGACAAGTATAAATCTCCATGTGACCCCGTTACAAGGCCATTTGGCACACTTTGCTTCCTGACCCAACTCAGTTAGGTACATTATAGGCTCCAGGGCATCTCAACTCACCCTTTCTGACTCCAAGTTTTTCTAATTTCTTGAATGCCTTCCGGGCCTGCTTTTCATATAGGAAATGAACCCAATATTTTAGGAGATGATATTAGGCAACACTAGCAAACATCACAAATATTCCCCGAGACATACACAGCGATCCGCCGAGGCTAGACCTTTGACTTTGGCGATTTATGGCTATTTATGACTATGATTTTGATTAGCCTCTTTATCTGGAACTTACCCAACAGAGTCATGTTTGTATCTCAAAGATGAACCAATGCAGCCTTGAGAGCAAGTCTTCATGCCCCTTGACTCACTCGCACAGATTCTTTCATCCTTTGGGCAAAAGAAAACATGAAGAACCAACTACCCCGATTATTAGAAGGTAGTAGAATCTGACTGATTCCTTTGAAGAATGAACTGTGGGGATATTTATTTATACCCATTTAGATGTCTTCCAAAATATTAAGCAGAAGCCTACCACTCGACATGGGTCTTGGTCCAGAATAATAATAACATTCAATGAACACTTATAAGAGGCTTGACCCAGTCAAGTGCTTAATGCACATTCCTGTTTATCCTTTATAACAAGTGTAGGAAGAAGGTATTGATACTGACTCCACCACTCATTCATTGGGAATTGGAACTTTGTTACCAGACCCTGCACTCTTAACCACTGTACTATCCTGTGCCCCATTTTTATAGGAGGATGATGAGGATTCTGTGAACCAAAGTAGACTAGATCAATACTACTAAAAAGTGTGGGCTACAGACCAGTGCTGGTCTGTGAACCGTTTGTCACTGATCTGCAATGAGATAAACCAGAAATTGAGAGTTAGCTTTTATAAACATATATAGCTATGTGACAGAGTATTCTTGTATGTCTGCCTCACCTAATTATTTTTTAAAAATGGGGCCTTGTCTTTGGTTTTTACTTAATATCATTTGATACTAATTCACTTCTTTTTTCTTTTTTCTTTTTTTAATGTTTTTTTTTTGAGAGAGAGATAGTGTGAGCAGGGGAGGGTTAGAGAGAGAGGGAGACACAAAATCTGAAGATAGGCTCCAGGCTCTGAGGTAGCTGTCAGCACAGAGCCCAATATGGGGCTCAAACCCACAAACCACGATATCATGACCTGAGCTGAAGTCGGACGGTCAACTGACTAAGCCATCCAGGCGCCCCCTCTATTGTATTTTTTTTATAGCATCAGCCCAAGATGGATTGGAATCTGAAGAACGAAAACAAAGAAAAATTAGTCGTTCACTGGACTAAATAGTATTTTCTCACGATGACCTTTGTAGAGAGGAAAATGAGAGACAGTGAAATTTGAGCTTCTTCACGAGGTTTGTGGGAGTTTTCTTTCTTATCAGTCCTTTCCACTTCTCCCTGATACATCTACCCATTGCTCTGTTGGGTTTTAGCAGAACAATCTATAACACCACTTTTCCTCTTCCTAGTTTGAAAGCAACTGAGACCACGGACAACAGAGTCAGATAGGAGATCAAAATACCAGTTACAAAACTAAACTGGAGGACATAGCCAAGATGTGGGACTTCAAATGTCTTTTGAATCCCTCCCCCACCCATGAATTAGGGAACCTCATCCACCTAGTCCCTGGCTCAGGGGGCAATCACAGACCCTCTCCCACAAGCTAAGAGCAGATCACAACAAAACTCTTAGTCAGAAGACCTGGAAATGGTAGAGCAGAGCAATTCTCAATTTCTTCTCAAAAACTCAGTCTCACATAAATTTTTCTTGGCTTGATTGGGTACAAGGGAGCTCAAGAAGAAAGATAATGGGTGTCCCCTTAGTGCATGTTCCCTCAAGGAACCCTCAAGGTTAAGGGAAGGGAGGCTCCTCTAATGTGTCATTTCTCCATTCATTTAATTTCTACTGCTGAATATTCTACTAAAATTCACTCAATCCCATTCTATGAGCTAAGTTTTGCCATCATTGGATCAGTTCCTGCAAGTCTATGTCCACCAGACAAGTCCGGAGAAAGTGGTAGTAATCCCTTACTGAAGCTCCTTTGTTCAGCTCTCTGGTAAATGCACTTCCCTTCTTATTTGCACTCAGTGAAAATACATCATTTATTAAATTATTGCAAGTTGTTAATTGCTCAAGTTCCAAATTTGTTGACTGTACTGTCCCAATGGAATTGTCTATGCCATTATAAATCCTATAAGGGCAGGGGATAATGCATGTGTTTACTCATTTCCTACAGCTTTGTGTAACAAATAGGCATTTAATGACTGCTTTGATCTGAAGGATGACAAGGATGCAGATGGGGGTAAAGATGTCTCTCCTGGCTATTTGCATTTAAATCCTTAATCTTGGACAAGAAACCAGTTTTCCCACTTCAACTCCCACTTTCTGGTCATACCTGATCTACAACTTTTCTCCCAGAATATCACTTCTCAGTCAAATACTTCACAAAACATACTCACGAAGATTAGATGTCTCTTCTACAATATGTGACTTGGCCTTTTGAAATTACATTCTTCTATTGAGTACTTTTTTACGGAGTAATTCTTAATGTATTTGCATCGTGTGATACTGTCATGTGGCCATCACTACTCTGTGGTGTGGTCAGTCTTGTCTCACTTCCAGTCTTCCTTTCCTGCCCTCCTTGTTACTGATTCTCCTTCTAGGTGCCTGAGCAACTCCTGTGACACTTTCTAGAGCTGCCCTCATGACACCCTTCTCAGGCCTGCCTTCTATGCCAGCATTCTAGACCTTTCCATCCCATTTTTTGTTAGATGGAAAATCCTATTGCATTTGCAAATGCAAGATCCTATTGCACTTGAACATGTGCTTTCTGGAGTTCCTTCTCTGAAGAAATAACACTAATGGTGGGAGTGTCATAAATAAAGGCAGATCACTAGGGGAACATCTGGGAACAGGGAAGCTTTTAATTACCCTTCTGATCACACTGCATAGATGGCTGCCCACATGTAAGGCCAGGTCTATATATTAATATGTGCATCACCTTGTATGAGTACATAATTACATTTTAAAAGATGAACTATATATTCACATACGTGAATATGAATGCAAGTTTCATAAGTGCATGTTTGTGCAACCCCCTCATTAGGACATCAATAAAACATCCTCTTGCTCACCTGGTATCTCTAGTTTCTGACAGTAAGGAAAGTGTATCTATGTTAAACTAATAAAATTAATTACTACTTTCATTAAAAAACTATATTAGATACAAACTTAATTAAATGATGATCTGAGTCTCTGAATCTGGGTGCTATTAAATTGACTAGCCTGGAACGCACACACCACCATCTGCCACAGCAGCTTGGAAACCACACCTTCAAGACTCCCTTGAACTCAAAACCAATTAGTTTTTGAGTAGACATCTCTAAATGACTCCTCTTAACACAAAATGGCTTCTCTCCTCCATGCTGAGGTTCTTGGTCTTAAGACCAGTTTAGGAGCCCAAGCTATAGTGCCAGATGACCCCAACACATATTTCCAATTCTGTGGCTTTGTAACATTTGCTATTACTTCCTTTGAGGTCTTTTTATGTCTATATTCATAGGGAATAGGAAAACTGGTAATAAGCAAAGGAGAGTACCAGGTATCTCCAATGGAGACTAAACATTGTTTAGAGTTCTCTTTGAGTTACTTGCTTTTGGTCTTTCATTTTCTTTGAGCTATTTAACACCTCTGTGAGTTGTAGATAACTAGTACCCATGAAAAATAAACTTTGTCTATAGACATGAAAATTAATTTTGTCTGATGGAAGTTCAATTTACTTCCCTGTTTCTCATCTTTTTATTTTAATGTTTTTTAATGTTTATTTATTTTGAGATAGAGAGTATGAACAAGGGAAGGGCAAAGACAGAGGGAGAGAGAGAATCCAAAGCAGGCTCCACGCCATCAGCACAGAGCCCGACATGGGGCTCAAACTCAGGAACCATGAGATCATGATCCAAGCCAAAGTCGGATGCTTAACTGATTGAGCCACCCAGGTGCCCCATAGCATTCTTACTTCCACCATATGAAAGCTTCTTTGCCTGCTTTACCCACACTGTTAGCCTTCTCTAAATTCATACTGTGGTTATATGGGCAATGTCATACCAATCATTATTTATCCCCCTCCATGATTTCATGTGTATTCATTTCATCTCCTTAGATAGTTTGAAAGTTTCTTTCGGGCCTGGGAAATGTCCAGTGTCTTCAATTTGCTTTGCATTCCTTATTGCATCTAGCACTGTTAGGTCCCTGATAGGATAGATTCTTTTATTGAAATGGAATATTACTCTTATGTAGACATAGTACTTACTTGCAAATGGTATGCACTCCAGTAGAGGTAGTGAGCTTCAATCTCATAAAAAATTTATATGGCAGAAAAGATAATTCAGGAATATTCTATTTTTAGGAAAAAATGCAGAATGAAAATAGTGAATTTTATTTATTTATTAAGTGTTTATTTTACTTTTGAGAGAGAGAGAGAGAGTGAGAAAGAGCAAGCATGAGGAGGGGAGGTGCAGAGAGAGGGGAGTGGGACAGAGAATTCAAAGCAGGCTCTGCACTGACAGCAGAGACCCTGATGTGGGGATGGAAATCACTAGCTGTGAGATCATGACCTGAGCCAAAGTCAGACACTCAACCAACTGAGCCACGCAGAAGCCCCAAGAATAGTGAATTTTAGTTGAACTGCTACAATGTGCTTGGCATTTACTGCAAACCCTTACATATACTGACCCACTTGAGACTCACTACAACCCTATTAGATACATACTGTTATTATCCCTCATTTTACAAATGGTAAAATGAAGACAAAAAGATTAAGGGGCACCTGGGTGGCTTAGTTGGTTAAGTGTCTGACTTCGGCTCAGGTTATGATCTCGCATTTCATGGGTTTGAGCCCCACATCAGGCTCTGTGCTGACAGCTCAGAGCCTGGAGCCTGCTTCAGATTCTGTGTCTCCCTCTCTCTCTACCTCTCCCCCTCACTTGTGTTCTGCCTCTTTCTCTCAAAAAAAAAACATTTAAAAAAATTTTAAAGAGAGATCTTAAATAACTTGCCCACATTCACCCAGCTAGTGAGTAAAGACTGGCTTCAGAGTGTAGGCTATTCACTACTATACCAAGAAGGAGAAAAGTGAAATACAAAAGAGCTTTCTGGGGGAGTGAGTTTTGTATTATTTTTATCTATTTATAATTTTTGCATTATTAGCATTTTTGATTGCCAGAGCAAGGACTTACAACAAGAAGGCAGAAATAAGGAATAAAGGAGGATGTTTGTGAAGAAGAAATGACAGTAGTGATCATTGTCAGGACAGCTTGAGTATGCGACCTTGGTTGGGCAAGTCCTTTGACTTCTTGCTAAGATTATTGTGGGTACAACGCAAGATAATTTATATCAAGTACATAGAGCAGTGCCTGGCACATTGTAAGCCCTCAATAAGTGGTATTGTTATTAGTTTCTAATTAATATTATCTATTACTTTTAGTAACCACAGTAGATAGAGACAGTTTATCTTATTATTGTCAGGTCTGGGATTTTAGGCTATTTCCAAGCTAACAAATCAGCTTTATTCAGGCTCCTGGATGCTGGCAGAAGACATGAGACTATGGATTCAGGGATAAAGAGCTTTTACTCACAGCACAGCTAGCAATGTGAGCATCTGCATGTTTGCATTGGTCCTCTTGGCTCTTGACCCTCACAGGGATGACTTGTGGGAGCCCAGGTAGATGCTGAGCACTTGGCTGGATTACATCCTTGTTGAGGAATACTGAGCTTTGGGAATTCACAGATTTTATAGTCAGCAGTAAGCATCCTGCTCTTTGTCCAAGAGGAGATGCTGCCTAATCTCTCAGGGTTGTATGCTGAAAACATGACACTGAGAAATGGCCCAGGTGAAGAGCAGCGAGGGCTTTGTGGTATTGGCCTATCTAGCAAGAGCATGCAGGAGCGCTCAGGGACTATGGTAGGTTGCTTCTTTTTTTTTTTTTAACATAATTTATTGTCAATTCGGGTAACATACAGTATATACAGTGTGCTCTTGGTTCTGGAGGTAGATTCTTATGATTCATTGCTTACATACAACACCCAGTGCTCATCCCAACAAGTGCCCTCCTGCATGTCCATCACTCATTTTCCCCTATCCCCTGCCCCCGATCAACCATCAGTTTGTTCTCTGTATTTAAGAGTCTCTAATAGTTTGCCTCACTCTCTGTTTGTAACTATTGTTCTCCTTCACTTCCCCCACAGTCTATTAAGTTTCTTAAATTCCACATATGAGTGAAAACATATGATATTTGTCTTTCTCTGACTGACTTATTTCACTCAGCATAATACCCTCCTTGTTGCTGCAAATAGCAGGATTTAATTCTTTCTCATATTGCAGGTTGCTTCTTGCAATAATCATCACCATCATTTGCTTCCATATCATTTTTTTTGTTGCCAAAAATGCTTTATTAGTTTATAAAATAATTTCTCCATCAAGGCATTATTCTTAGTTTGGTAACAATTCTAACAATATCCTTTCATTTGTGAAGACTTTCACAAAGATTCTTGCCCACTGAGCTTTGTTGATGAATACATAATTAAATGCTGAAATACTTGGGGCTACTTTTTGTAAAGGTTAAAACACACATTGCCAACCAACTACAGTGCATAGTTTTGCTTTCTTGTCATCGTTCATTGCTGTTATGAATCATGGAGAAGGAAGATAATTTTTGTATTTTTTCCCCTGTTTATATCTGCATGCATTCCATATTAGAAGTATACCTTCTCACTCTAAACCCTGAGGGAGGGAGGGAGTGATGGTCATGGTGGGGGGCACTTGTGGGGAGAAGTACTGGGTGTTATATGGAAACCAATTTGACCATAAACTATTAAAAAATAAAATAAAATAAAAATAAACCCTGAATTGGGTCTTTTGATAGACTATGCAATGACAAAAAAAAAGGAGTCTGTTCTTCTCTTAGCACTTCCAACTTCCTTTCCATGACTGCAGACTTAGGCTCCTACCACCCTTGCTTGTAAGTTTACTTCATGTGAGACATTTACTTTCCTTCCTTCCCCTGCATTAAGGCATTTTGGAAGGCAGCTATGCTCACCACTACACCACCAATACCAACGTAAGGCATTCTGAAAAATCACTGATTTTGTGCCTCTGGAACAGGCATGTTATCTTCCAACGTATCTCAGTCTGGAAACCCTGCTTTCTCCACATGGATCTGAACAAAGTATTACTTCCTAGGCAAGATGTGGCTTTCTACAAAATGAGCTTCAGAAAGTGATGATCAATGTCTATTTCACTGAGCTACCCGGAACAGCCATCTGCATTTCAGTAGATATTAAACATGCCTACAATATCCACCAGAAATGTTTTTCTAAATCAGAATTTAAAAAGTGTTAGTAGGGAAAGAGCACTCAGATGTTGTGGTATAAAAGTAACATAAACTAGATGGCTGAAAACAATGGGAATTTATTCTCTCATACTCCAAATCTCATAGGAGAGGATTCTTCTGGTCTTTTCCAACTTTGGATAGCCTCAGGGATTCCTTGGCTTGCAGGTTCATAACTGTAATCTCTGACTGCACAAAGGAGTTCTCCTGGTGTTTCTTTCTTCTCTTTTTATAAAGACATCAGTCATATTGAATTAAAGGCCCCCTTTACTTCAGTATGACTTCAGATTAACCAATTACATATGCAATGATCTTATTTCTATATAAGGCCACATTCTGTCCTTCTGGTAGTTAGGATTTCAGCCTGTCTTTTTGAGGCAAACAATACAAACCATAACATTGACTCATCTAATTCCTTTATTTTCTAGATAATTAAACTGAGGCATAAAAAAGCTGTGAGGTACCCATGGCCAGTGCTCTTCAAATTCTGTGTCTTTCTGAATTAGGGACCGTTTTAAAATCTTTAAGAACTGCAGTCAAGTTGTACCTGGTGGCTTAGTCGCTAGAGCACGTGACTTTTGATCTCAGGTTGTGAGTTCAAGCCCATGCTGGACATAGAGCTTATGTAAGAAAAAAAAATGGTGGGGTCCCTCACACCTTACTTGACTCCTTGGACTTCTAACCCATTCTCTGCATTGAGCTTTAATATCTGATTCCTCACCTTCTGGAATCCCATTCCATTGAATGGCCCTTGCCTTGATGCCATGTATCAAAGTGTAGGCCGTGGGAAGCGGCCCTCATGTTTCTGAGTACTCTGGGGTGAAGCCACAATAAACATTGGAGGGCATGTGTGATTTTGCTTCGGAAAAATGAGTCAAAGTTAACCTCTTGGAGAACATGTACAAAATGAATATAGACAGAATTCATATGAAGGAGAGTTTACTATTAGATATCTTCTTGGAATGGTAGGCAAATCATAACCATACCTTTAAGATGATACAAGACTGGGACGCCTGGGTGGCTTAGTAGATTAAGTGTCTGACTTCGCTCAGGTCATGATCCCATGGTTTGTGAGTTTGAGCCCTGCATTGGGCTCTGTGCTGACTGTTCAGAGCCTGGAGCCTGCTTCAGATTCTGTGTCACCCCCTCTCTCTGCCCCTCCCATGCTCCTGCTCTGTCTCTCTTTCAATAATAAATAAAAAAAAGATGATACAAGACAAAACTAATGCATCTGACAAAGGTCTGTTTATTAGCAAATGAAACCTTTATACCATTCTCATCTTAAAGCCTTTTCTTGACTGTAGGGATTTGCTGATGTTCCTCTGGGACTGTAACACACACAAGTGATTCAGAGCTTCTGTCACTGGATTAATGGCTCAGAAGTCAAATCAGCACCTGGGTAGCTCAGTTGGTTAAGCATCTGACCTTGGCTGAGGTCATGGTCTCACTGTTTGTGAGTTTGAGCCCCGGTGTTGGACTCATGGTCTGTCTCACTCTCTCTTTCAAAAATAAACTTTAAAAAATTCAAATTATATATAATGAAAGTGACTGGCACTCTGTCTCATTCTCTCTCAAAAATAAATAAATATTAAAAAAGGAGAAAAGAAATAAATAAAAAGAAATCAAACCCTATAGACAGGCAAACTTTCCCTCAATTTGGTTGGGATTCTCTTCTTTCCTTAATGTGAAAGGTACTTCTTATACTAATTTAGGGATATTTATCTTCTCATTTTAATTCAGCAGTAAAAATCCTACAAAAAGCTATCTTAGTTTATATCTATGCCTGAATGGACTTAATGGGTATCATTTTATACTGTTGAAATGTGTTTAGTACCTTAAAACCTCTCTTGTTGCATTTATATTCTGAAAATATGAAGGGCATAAAGAGAGGAGGAAAGACCTAAAGTTGATAATTAGCTAAGTTGTAACAATTTAGTGAAAAAAATCATAGCACTTTCAAGATCCAAGGGAACATTAAAAAAAAAATGGACTTCCATAGCATTTGTTTTTGCTTCTAGAGTTCATCAAATTTCAAAACTGGGCATTTCCAAATAGGGCAAATGGGAGGGTTACTTGGGTCACTCCTGCCTGTTGGAGTAGAATTGGTAGAGTTGGTCCCCTGGCTCTACCATAACTCCCATCCATCATTTTGGTTTAAAAAGAAAAACAGGGTGTGTTTTCCTTTAATATGCAGATTGAGGGGCTCCTGGGTGGCTTAGTGGGTTATGCATCTGACTCTTGATTTCTGATCAGATCATGATCTCAGGGTCGTGGAATTGAGCCCTGCTTTAGCACTTGGGATTCTCTCTGTCTGCTCCTCCCCCACTTGTGCTCACTCTCTCAAAATAAATAAATTAAAAATAAAATATCCAGATTAAGCCTGTTATAAGCAGAGGCCAATACCATTCAAAAGTAGGCATATTACTCCGGATGCCTCAGTGGCTCAGTCGGTTAAGCATCTAACTCTTTGTTTCGGCTCAGGTCATGAAATCAGTTTGTGGGTTTGAGTCCTGAACCAAGCTCTGCACTGACAGTGGGGAGCCTGCTTGGGATTCTCTCTCTCTCCCTCTGTCTCCGTCCCTCCCAAGATCTCTTTCTCTCAAAATAAATATATAAACTTAAAAAAAATCAATGGTTTTTTAAAAACAGTAGATACATTACTAATGGTGGTTGCCAGGGGCTGGAGGGAGGCAGGAAAAAGGGAGTTGCTATTTAACAACTCTATGGTTGCAGTTTTGCAAGATGAAAAAGTTGTGGAGATCCATTGTATAACAATGTGAATATACTTACCACTATTAAACTGTACACTTAAAAATAGTTAAGATGGTAAATTTTGTGACGGGTTCTTTTACCACAGTTAAAAATACAAATAATTAATTAAAAAAAATACATAGGTTAATGTGATTGAATAGGGAGCCCCATAGTCTCAGAAACCAGAAGCCGCTCCCTAAGGGCCTACTTTCTTACTTAACAACCCAGCAGCCCTCAACTAGAGTGCCTCTTTCAAGTAAAGATATTTTCTAGATAAGATCACCTTGTTAAGTGCACAGATTTGCAGGGGGAAAGGAATGGCCAGATAACCATTAACATGAATTAGCTAATGAAAAATATATAGGTGAGAAATTAGCACAGAACACTAGATAATATTTGTGCTACAGGAGGGATCTAGGAAAATTGGAAACATGATTAACCAAAGAGTACAGGCACAGAAAAGATGAGTGAAGTGGGAGTCCCTGAAATAGGAGACAAGGTCATCAGTATGAATACTGAAAGAACATAGGAGCACGCTCACCATGCAATTTAGTTACTGCACAACCAAAGCCAAGTTGGTCCTGTATTGGGACTAAGAACATGGATGCTGACAATATCAAGGACCAGGACAAAGATCTTGGACTGGAAAATATAAGCCAATTCTAGGTGTTCAAAAAAGCTAGACACACAAACAGGTCATATCTGGTAAAATCCCGGCAGTAGATGGTTATGGCAAAGTTGAAACTCTAAAACCAAGTCAAGATACCATAGGTCCTAAGAGCCAGATAATGGCCAAAATGAGATACTCAGAGAAGAGTTAAGGTTTAGGAAAGTATACAATTAGAATAGAGAGCAGTTCTGGAACACCACTGGCCAGAATGGACTTGGAACTCAGGCTAAGGTGTGCTACAAGGGATAGAAAACAAATTAAAAGTTTGGGTGTCAAATACTAGAACAGAGGCAAGAAGTCTTGGCAACAGATAAAAGGGATGAATGAGGGCTTGATGCTGATCCAGTTTGTCTGAGATTTTGGAAATTAATATCATTCCTGTTAAGGCAGGAACCATGCAACAAGGCCCTACAGGTGAGAGTTGCTGTTTGGGTCTCCATTGTTTTTTGGTAGAAAGATTCTAGCCCTTTGATGCAGAAGGAACTTAGAAAGAAAGCTGATTCTAAAGCACAGCCTTTTAATGATTTACCTTTCACTGATTCTTAGACCAAGATGTTGTTCACTTGGTGCTCTTAGTAAACAAGCACCCTCCATTTTTTCTGTCCTTCTCCCATTCATTCAGCATTTCTCACCAGTGTCTGGATATTCCAAGACAAGAGCCCATCTGCAGTCTTATGTCTATCTTGGGCACTCCATGCAAGCAGGGGAGACAGGCAAAGGGAGACAGAGAGAATCCCAAGCAGGCCCCATGCTCAGCACAGAGCCTGACATGGGGGTTGTTCCCATGACTCTGGGATCACGACCTGAGTCAAAATCAAGAGTAGGGTGCTCAACCATCTGAGCTACCCAGGCGCCCCTATATGAGAAATGTTCTTCCAACTCTGTATTAATAACCTGATTATTGTTGTATACAGCTTTTCTACTCAGTGTAGAGTCCTGTCAAAAATGTGCAAGGGGAGCCTGGGTGACTCAGTAAGTTAAGTGTCCAACTCTTGGTTTTGATTCGAATCATGGTCTCACAGTTTGTGGGATGGAAGCCTGCATCAGACTCTGCGCTGATGGTGCAGAGCCTGCTTGGTATTCTCCCTCTCCCTCTCTCTCTGCCCCTCTACTGCTCAGCACACGCACTCTTTCTCTCTCAAAAATAAACATTTAAAAAATATGCAAGAGTGATTTAACAACTATTATTACTTCCGAGTAGTATTTATTTCAATTTCAATTTTATTTATTTATTCTTAAAATTTATTTACCTTTGAGAGAGAGAGTGCCTGTGAGCATGGGAGGGTCAGGGTGAGAAGGAGACAGAGGATCCAAAGCAGGCTCTGTGCTGACAGCTCGAGTTTCTGGGCTCGAACCCACAAACTGTGAGATCATGGCCTGAATCTAAGTCGGAGGCTTAACTCACCCAGCTGCCCAGGCACCCCTTCATTTTGTATTGAGCTTTAAAGATAGCAGGAGGCAGGAGGCACCTGGGTGGCTCAATTGGTTAAGCCTCTGACTTTTGTCATGATCTGATGGTTCATAAGTTCGAGCTCCAAGTCAGGCTCTGTGCTGACAGCTCAGAGCTTGAAGCCTGCTTTGGATTTGGTGTTGCCCCTCTCTGCCCCTCCCCCACTTGTTCTCTCTCTCTCTCTCTCTCTCTCTCTCTCAAAATTACATAATCATTAAAGAAATTTAAAAAAAAAGATAGTAGCAGGCAAGTGAGATGAACTGTCTGGGTCATTTAGACTCCCACTTCAAACACAGCCCCATAGGATGATATAAAGATCCTGAGAGCACAGCCAGGCTTTCCTGACATCCTGGAGGGTGCCATGAACCAAAGGCACGGCAGTGTGTATAGCTACAGAGGCAACATTCTAGTAAGTTCAATAGAATACGAACCCTCAAGTCTGGAATCAGACTAAAGGCAAAACAAAACAAAATAAATGCAAATTAAAAATAACAATAAACTAAGAAGGAAGGGATAGTTGCGCAAACTGAATCAAACATGAAAAGAAACCCTCAAGACAAAGTGAATGCAGAGGCCTCCCAAATGCAGCACAAATTTAAGTGGGTTGGTACACAAGGTTTATGTAACATGGCTCAAGTAAAAGGAAACATCTGACTTCCTTGTACCCAGATTCTGATAATTAAACCCTTGCCTTATTTCTTTTAATTTTTTAAATTATTTATTTATTTATTTGAAGAATGAGTGCCATTTGGGGAGGGAGAGGGAGAGAGGGAATCTTAAGCAGGATCCACACTCAGTGTGGAGCCTGACATGGGGCTCAATCCCACAACCCAGGGATCATGACCTGAACCAAAATCAAGAGTTGGTCACTCATCTGACTGAGCCACCCAAGTACCCTATCACCCTTTTCCTTTTAACTTGGTATTCATCTTGTTCCCTTATTTGTACAGACCTGATTTAATCATCTCAGAGTCCAAACATCTCTAGACCTGTGTTCCTGTCGTCTCTGACTCTGTTATCTCTGGTTGAACTTCAATATCTTCTGTTTCCTGATACTCAAATTCATTCCAGTGTTTTGGTTATAGCCAAATGCTTCTATCAGCGAGCTCTTCTAGGCTACCTGGGAACACACCTGTAGTCCCTCCTAGTGAGATCCCTCTGATGCCAATGATCTGTTTACCTACTGCCTATTGTTAGACTTCACCCGTGTGCTTTTGCACTGGTCTAGGTATCCCCTTCTTGCATGATAAATGCTTATTGAATTTAACTTCCTGGAAACTTCCCAGATTACCTGCCCTGCTCTAGTGGGTCTGGCCCTCCCTCATAAGGTTCTGAGGTTGCCAGGTTTCTGGTTTTGACAAAGACAGTCTTGCATTTGAGCTTACTGACTGGTACAAATACCAGATATAGGACTATCTCTTTTTTTTTTCCAGTTAAATAAATTGTATCATTATGTTATAGCAGAACTTGTATACATACCAGCAGTAAAATCTAATACAAGGTAGAAATTGTTATGGATGCATGTTATACACTATGTTCTTTCAGAATTAGGGCCTTGGAGACTTATTCACTGTATTCAGTATTTTTCCAGATACCATTTGGCAACCCTATCTAGGTTATTCTTCCTTCAAACACAACTTATAAGAGAAGGTAGAGGAGAAATATTACTCAGCTTACACTTAGAATATAAGTTTAATGATAGGAACACCATTAACATCAGCGAAGATGTATTGAGCATCTGCTTTTAATGATCTGAGCACATCTTTTAAGTAACTACAATGACGGATAATATCTCTACTTCCTAAAGGGAGGAAAAAAGGCTCTAGCTGTAGCTTCATTAGATGGCTTTCTTTGGAGATATAAATAGATGATGATGATGATGATGATGGATAGATGATAGATAGATAGATAGATAGATAGATAGATAGATAGATAGACAGATGATAGGTAGATAGATGATAGGTAGATACATAGATAGATATCAAAATAGGCACAGACTGGGGTACTGGCCTGGCTCAGTCAGTCAGGCACATGACTCTTGCTCTTGGGGTTGTGAGTTCAAGCTCTGTGTTGGGTGTAGAGTTTACTCAAAATTAAAATCTTAAAAAAATAAGCAGAGGAGTACCTGGATGGCTCAATTGGTTAAGTGTCCTATTCTTGGTTTCAGCTCAGGTCATGATCTCACAGTTTATGAGTTTGAGCCCCCTATCAGGCTCTGTACTGGCAGTGTGGAACCTGCTTGGGATTCTCTCTCTGTGCCTCTCCCCTGCATACTTGCTATCTCTCTCTCTCTCTCTCTCTCTCTCTCTCTCTCTCTCTCTCAAAATAAAGAAATAAACTTAAAAAAATAAAAAAAGAAGCCAACATTAAAAAAAAATAAGCACAGACATGGTTACCAAAATAAAATAAGAGACTTCTGCTTCTTGGAAGGTGGAATAGATGTACTTCTCCCAATTTCTCCTGCTAAACACAAGTAAACACCCTAGATATTATATATCAAATAAACATCAAAAGACAATGAAAGGTCCAGATAAGAAAACAGAACAGCGAGGGTCTTCAGGTCCCATGAAATGACATTATGGTGATATTCCTGGATATTCATTTTGCTTCATATATTCCAGCCTTGGAGCTAAAGAAGTTGACAAGTCAGAAACAGCAACTAGTACAGAAACAAATGTCCAAGTAGTTAAGTCTGCTCTCTTTAGCCAAAAGACCAGGAAAGGAGCAGCCTAGAAAGTCAGGAAACTTGTAGAAAATACCACTCAATTCCAGCCAAGCACTACAGGAGAAAACTGTAACCCTTGCCCCCAGTCATACCAGCAAAGGTTGACCAGTAGACCTGGACTTACCTCCTCACCAGGCTGTAATGAGGTACCTCAACATTGCAAACTAGGTGGTGTCAGAGAAGGCCAAGTAGAAACTCCAGACTTTCATCATAGCTGGCTAGTGATGGTCCCTCCTCCAATCCCCATTATGTCTGTGGAGACTAGTGTGGGAAACCAGAGCTTCCATCCTCATGTGGCAGTAACAAGGCACTCCCACCTCAGGTGTCAACAGAAGCCAATCAGAAACCTGGACATCTACTTTCACCTGAAAGTAATGAAGGAGTCATACCGCTTGCTCCACTACACAGGTGTCAGAGAAAACCTGCAAAACAGAAGCTTTAAAGAAAGTGTACTGGCATGTGGCTGGCTCAGTTGGTGGAGTGTGCAGCTCTTGATCTGAGGGTCATGAGTTTGAGCACCATGTTGGGTGTAGAGATTGCATAAATAAATAAACTTTAAAAAATCTTTTAAGAAGTGTAGTGTGTCATAAAATAATATGAAAATGCCCAGATTTTGACCAAGTCACTCATCATATCAAGTACCAGGATGGGGCACCTGGGTGGCTCAGTCAGTTGAGCATCTGTTGCTTGATCTCACCTCAGGTCTTGATCTCAGGGTCATGAGTTCAAGCTCTGCTTTGGGTTTTGTGCTGGGCATGAAACCTACATAAAAACAACAACAACAACAACACCAGGATGATCTCAAACTGAGTGAAAAAAGACAATCAATAATTGCAACACTGAGATTAGAAACTTGTTAGAGGGGCGCCTGGGTGGCTCAGTTGGTTAAGTGTCTGATTTAATCTCAGGTCATGATCTCATGGATTATGAGTTCAAGCCCCGTGTTGGGCTCTGTGCTGACAACTCAGAGCCTGGAGCCTGTTTTTTGATTCTATGTCTCCCCCTCTCTCTGCCCCTCCTACACTTGTACTCTGTCTCTCTCTCTCTCTCAAAATAAAAATAACCATTAAAATTTTTTTAAAGATGTTAGAAATACTGAGAATGATTTTTAAAGCACCTATGATATACAGCTTCAACAAGCATTACAAACACATTTGAAACAAATGAGGAATGCACAAATATCAGAAAAAATGAGACATAAAGAATTTAATAAACAAACAGAAATTTTAGAATTTAACATACAATAATCAAGATTAAGGGTGCCTAAGTGGCTCAGTCAGTTGAGTGTCTTATTCTTGATTTCATCTCAGGTCATTTCTCACTGTTCATGAGATTGAGCCCCATGTCAGGCTCCATACTGACAGCACAGCACAGAGCCTGCTTGGGTTTCTCTCTCTTCCTCTCCCTCTGTCCCTGTTCCGCTTGCATGAGTTCTCTCTCTCTTTCTCTCTCTCAAAAATAAATAAACTTAAAAAAAACTCAATGGATGGTTTTAATAGCAGAATGGCAAGACAGAGAAAAGAATCCATGAACTGGAAGATAGAACAACAGAAATTATCCAATCTGGACAATAGAGAGAAAATAGACTGATAAGGAAAAGAACAGACACTTAAAGACCCATGTACCTGTAACATTCATGTCACAGAGACACAGAAAGAAGAAAGTTGGAAAAACTAAAAAAGTACTTTAAAAAACCCGAAAATGTTCCAAATTTGGCCAAAGACATAAACCTACAGATCAGATTTAAGAGTCAGATTCAGACTTCAAACAAAACAAACTGAAATGAAATCCACACAAAGAAACATCATTGTTAAATTGATAAAAAAACAAAAAGAAAGGAAACATCTTGAAAGCAGCTAAAGAAAAACAAAACCTTGCCTTTGGGGGAAAAAACAATTTGAATAACAGCTGATTTCTCATCAGAAACCATGGGGGCCAGAAGGAAGTAGCACAATGTTTTACATGTTTTGAAGAAAAGAACTGTCAACCCAGAATCCTACGTCCAGTAAAAAAAAATCTTTCAGGAATGAAGGAGAATCAAGACGTTTTCTCATGTGGAAAACAAACTGTTGTTGCTAGTAGATCTGCCCTAAAGAATGACGGATTGGGGGGAGGATGGTGAGGGGGGTGCCCTGGCTGGCTTAGTTGGTAGACCATGCGACTCTTGATTTTGGAATTGTAAGTTAGAGCCCCACAATGGGTGTACAGATTACTTAAAAAATAAAATCTTTTTGAGAGAGAGAGAAAGAGAGAGAGAGAGAGAAAGCGCCCGCACTCACAGATGGGGGAGGGGCAGAGGGAGAAAGAAAAATCTCAAGCGGGCTCCACGCCCAAAGCAGAGCCCCACATGGGGCTTGGTCTCACAACCAAGAGATCAGGACCTGAGCCAAAATCAAGAGCTGCACCCTTAACCAACTGAGCCACCCCGGTGCCCCAAAAATAAAATCTTAAAAAAAAAAAGAATAACGGATGTTCTCTAAATAGAAATGTAATGATAAAAGGAGGAATTTTGGAATATCAGAAAGAAAGAACACAGTAAGCACAAATAATATGGCTAAATAAAATAAGCTTTATTTCTCCTCTTGAGTTTTCTGAATTATACTTAATACTTAAATTATCACAATATCTGTTGTAATTCTAAATGTATATAGAGGAAGTCTTTAAGACAATTATATTATAAATGGTAGAAGATAAGGAGATATAAAAGGAGCAAAGTTTCTAAACTACCCTTAGACTGGTAAAATAATAACAGTAGTAGACCATGATAAATTATGTATATGTAATATAAAACTTAGGCCAGCTGCTAAAATGTATATACAAAGATATACACCACAAAACAATAATCAATATGGAATTCTAATAAATGTCCAAGTAACCCACAAGAAGACAGAAAAAGAAAAGAAAAAAATGAAAAACAAAGAGAAAAAACAGAAAACAAACAAAATAAAATGGCATATTTAAGCTCTAATGCATCAACAATTAAACAAAATTTTTAAATGTTTTATTTATTTTTGAGAGAGAGAGAGACAGTGTGAACAAAATTTACAAAAAATGAGATAGATACTATTATTACCCTATACTACAGATGAAGAAAGTGAGGATCAGAAAGCTAAATCATTTATACAATTACTAAGAGCTGGAATCTGGATTCAAATGCAGAGTTGTTGATTCCAAAGTCCGTGCTCTTAACTATTGAGGTATATGGGGGCGCCTGCGTGGCTAAGTCGGTTAAGCCTGGTTTCATCTCAGGTCATGATCTCGTGGTTTGTGAATTCAATCCCCAGGTTGGGCTCTGTGCTGACAGATCAGAATCTGGAGCCTGCTTGGATTCTTTCTCCCTCTCTCTCTGCTTCTCCCCTGCTCATACTCTATCTCTTTCTCTCAAAAATAAAAATAAACATTAAAAACTATTAGGGTATATTGTCTCAAATTATCAATTTTGTTCTGCTTTGGGAATAGAATGTATATGTTTAAATCAGTGCTTTCTTTAAAGCAGTCATTTTGGAGGACTGTTTGCTCATTCAGATGATGCCCTTGCTGCCTCGAGTTCTCTCTTTGGAAATGCTATCTAAGGTCAGTTTGCTAGTCACATACTTAAGATTTCACCTTGATTTTTCACCTATGTTCCCCATCTCTTTTTTTTCTTTAATGTTTTTTACATTTATTTATTGTTGAGAGACAGAGACAGTGTGAGCAGGGGAGGGGCAGAGAGAGAGACACACACAGAATCTGAAGCAGGCTCCAGACTCTGAGCTAGCTGTCAGCACAGAGCCTGATGCGGGGCTCCAACCCACGAGCAGTGAGATCACGACCTGAGCGGAAGTTGGATGCTTAACCGACTGAGCCAGGCGCCCCTGCATTAACAATTAAATGTAGAGTCTGAACACACCAATTAAGACATATATTGGCAGAGTGAGTGAAAAATATGGCAGTGTGCTATCTAAAAGAAACATATCTCAAATATTATAATATGGGCAGGTTGAAAGTAAAAGGATGGAAAAATTATAGCATGCAAACATTAATCAAAAGAAAGTAAGGATTATTATATTAATATCAGGTGAAGTAGACTTTATTTATTTAAAGATTTTATTTAATTTTTTAACTTTATTTATTTTGAGAAAGAGAGACAGAGAGAGCATGAGTTGGGGAAAGAGAGAGAAAGAGGGAGAGAGAGAGAATCCCAAGCAGTCTCCACACTGACAGTGCAGAGCTCAATGCAGGGCTCACACTCACTATGAGATCATGACCGGAGCCAAAGTCGGATACTTAACCAACTGAGCCACCCAGGCGCCCCTTAAATATTTCATTCTTAAGTAATCTCTACACCCAATGTGGGGCTCGAACTTCCAACCTCAAGACCAGGAGTTACATGCTCTACTGACTGAACCAGCCAGGTGCCACAGGTAATGTAGACTTTGGAGCAAAGAAAATGATCAGAGATATAGAGGGACATTATATAATGATAATAGGATCAGACACCAAGAAGAAAAACAATCATAAATGTTCATGCACTAAAGAATATGTGAAGCAAAAATTGAAATAACTTAAAGGAGAAATAAACAAAGGCATAATTATAGTCAGAGACTTCCACACCGCTATCTTAACAAGTGATAGAACAACTAGACAGAAAATCAGCAAGCACATAGAAGAATTCAACACCATTAACCATCAGGATCTAGTTGACTTTTATAGAATACTGCACACAACAACAGCAGAATACACATTCTTTTTCAAGCACCCACAGAACACATAACATGATACACTATCCTGAGCCATAAAACAAGCATCAACAAATCTAAAACTACAGCATATGAAATGTAGTTAATAATACTGTAATAACTTTGTACAGTGACAGATGGTAACTATGTTTGTCACAGTAAGCCCTTTGTAATGTGTAGAAGTATCAAATTACTATGTGGTACATCCGAAATGAATATGATGTTGTATGTCAACTATACTTTTAAAAAATTGAAGTCATACAGAAAGTGTTCTTTAATCACAGTAAAACAAAATAGAAATCAATAATAGGAAAATTTTCAAGTGCTTGAAAACAAAACACACATCTAAACAATTTATTGGTCAAAGAGCAAGTCTCAAAGGAAGTTTTAAAATACACGAAACTGAATGAAAATGAAAATACAATAAATCAAAACTTATAAAACATAAGCTAAGCAGTACTGAAACAGTTATTTATAGCAACAAATGCTTACATTTGAAAAGAAGCAAAGTCTCAAATCAATAATCTGAGCGCCCACCTTAAGAATACAGAAAAATAAGGGAGGGACGCAACTCATGAGAGACTATTGAATACTGAAAACTAAAGAGGGCTGAAGGGGGAGGGAGAGAAGGGGGGGTGGTGGTCATGGAGGAGGGCACTTGTGGGAAAGAGCACTGGGTGTTTTATGGAAACCAATTTGACAAGAAACTATAAACAACAAAGAAATAATACAGAAAAATAAATGAGGCTGGGTGGCTCAGTAGGTTAAGCATCCAACATTGGCACAGGACACGATTTCACAGTTTATGAGTTTGAGCCCTGTGTCGGGCTCTGTGCTGACACCTCAGAGCCTGGAGCCTGCTTTGAATTCTGTGTTTCCTTCTCTCATTCTGCCCCTCCCCTGCTCATGCTCTATCTCTGTTTCACTCTCTCAAGAATAAATAAATATTAAAAAAAATTTTTTTAAATAACCTAGAAAAATAAAAGCAAAATGAACCCTAAGCAATCAGAAAGAAGGAAACAATAAAGGTAAGAGCAAAAATCAGTGAGATTAAAAACAGAAAATAAATCAAGAAAATCAGTGAAACAAAGACCTGGTCTGTGAAAAGATCTATGAAATTGACAAGCTTCTAGGAAGACTGACAAAGCAAAAAGAGAAAATACAAAAATGACCAATATCAGGAATGAAACAGGATATCACCAAAGACCTTGCAGACATCAAGGGATAATAAGGGAATCCTACAAACAATTCTACAAACATAAATTGGGCAACTTAGATGAAATGACCAATGTTTCAAAAAATATATACACCTACATACTAGAAATGAAGAAATACAGAGCTAATATATGTAGATGGCATGAATGACTATGTAGAAAACCCCAAGGAATCTACAAAAAAACTTCTAGATGTGATAAATGCTTTCAGCAAGGTCACAGCATACAAGATGAACATTCAAACTTTAGTTGCATTTCTATATACTAGCAAGGAACACATAGGCACCAAAATTAAAAGTGCAATACCATTTATAATTGCTCACAAAGAAAAGAAGATTTAAGTGGGAATCTAACAAAATACATACAGGACACATGTGTCAAAAACTATACACAATGCTGATAAAAGAAAATTTTTAAAAATCTAAATAAATGAAGATACATACTGTATTCCTAGATTGGAAGACTCAAAATACCACTTCTCCCCAAATTGATATACAGGTTTAATGAAATGCTTATCAAAATTCCAGCGAGACTAGGTTTTAGATACAGACAAGATTAATTAAAAATTAATCTAAAATTTATATGGAACAGCTAGAATAGATAAAACAATTTTGAAAGTCATGAATAAAATGGGAGGAATAAGTCTATTAAAATTTCAAGAGTTATTGTTGTATGAGTTCACTACTTCCACTGGAACGAATTACCATATTTTAGTGGTTTTAGACAACACAAATGTATTATTATTATTAAAAGATTTTATTTTTTATTTTTAAAAAAGTATTAAGCTTTATTTTATTTTTATTTTTTAATCTAATTTTAATTAATTAATTTTTTAGAGAGAGAGAGAGCATATGTGCAAGCAGGGGAGAGGGGTAGAGGGGGACCCAGAGAGAGAATCCCAAGCAGGCTCCAACTCAGCATGGAGGCCAACTCAGGACTCAAACCCATGACTCTGGGACCATGAGCTGAGCTGAAATCAAGAGTCAGATGCTTAACTGACAGCCACCTGGGTGCCCCCCAAGATTTTATTTTTAATTAATTACTACACCCATCATGGGGCTTAAATTTGTAATCCTGAGATCAAGAGTTGCACACATACCTGACTGAGTCAAACAGATGTCCCATGAATTTGTTATTTTATAGTTCTCAAGGTCAGAAGTCATAAATCAACCCATGGGGCTAAAGTCAAGGTGTCAGCAAGGCTGTGTTCCTTTAGGGAGCTCTAGGTAAGAATCCATTGTCTTGCCTTTTTCAGCTTCCAGAGGCCACCTATATTCATTGGCTTCTTCCTCCCAATGGCATTTACTCTCATCTCTGCCTCTATCATCAAATCTCGTCACTCTGATTGTGACTCTTCTACTTCCCTTGTAATTACGTTGGGTCTGCCTGAATAACCCAGGATAATCTCTCCATCTTAGTATCCTTATTTTTTTAAATGTTTTTGATGTTTATTTATTTTTGAGACACACACACACACACACACACACACACAAAATAAGCAGGGAGAGACAGAGAGAGGGAGTCACAGAATCTGAAGCAGGCTCCAGGCTCTGAGCTGTCAGCACAGAGCCCCATGTGGGGCTTGAACTCATGAACTATGAGATCACAACCTGAGCTGAAGCTGGAGGCTTAACTGAATGAGCCACCCATGCACCCCTCAAGATCCTTAATTTAATCACACCTGTAAAGTCCTCTTGCCATGCCAGGTAACATAGGATGGGGTTAGGATGTGGATATCTGTGAAGGACCATTATTCAGCCTACCAGACTACAGTGATGAAGAAAATATGGCATTTGCAGAAGGATAGGCACATGGATCAATGGGACAGAACAAAGGAACCAAAAATATGCCCAACTGTCTTTTGACAAAGGTGCAAAACCAACTCAATGGAGGAAAGATGGCCTTTTCTATAAATGGTGCTAGAGTGGCGTCAGGGTGACTCAGTCAGTTAAGCATCTGACTCTTGATTTCCTTTTAGGTCATGATCTCACAGTTTGTGAGACTGAACCCTAGGCTGGGCTCTGCACTGACAATGTAGAGCCTGCTTAGGATTCTCTGTCTCCCTCTCTCTTTCTGTCCCTCTCCTGCACATTCTTTCTCTTTCAAAATAAATAAATAAACCTTTGGGGCACCTGGGTGGCTCAGTCAGTTAAGGGTCCAACTTTGGCTCAGGTCATGATCTCACACTTTGTGAGTTCAAGCCCCACATTGGGCTCTGTGCTGACAGCTTGGAGCCTGGAGCCTGCTTCAGAGCCTGTGTCTCCCTCTCTCTCAGCTCCTCCTCCATTCATGCCCTCTCTCTCTCTGTCTCTCAAAAATAAATGTTTAAATATTTTAAATAAACAAACAAATAAATAAATAAACTTTAAAAATGATGCTGGAGCAACCGGACATCCAAAAAAAAAAAAAAAGAAAAGGAACTTTGATCTAAGTCTCACACCTTATACAAAAATTAACTCAAAAAGGATCGCAAAGAAAAAAAAAAAGGATCACAGGCTTAAATTTAGAATATAAACAGGAAAAAAAAGCAGGAAAAAAATCTTTGCGTTTGAGGGCTAGGCAACGAGTTCTTAGACTTGACACCAAAAGCATTATCCATAGAGAGAAACCTTGATAAACTGGGCATCATCAAAACAAAACTTTTACTCTGCAAAAGGCTATATGAAGAGAATGAAAAGGCAGTTACAGGTAGGAGAAAATTTACACAAAGCACATATCTGATAAGGACCTAGTATCTAGGATATATAAAGAACTTTCAACAATAACCAGTAAGTAAGAAACAAATGATTCCATTAAAAAATGGGCAAAGTTCCTAGTCATTGTCTCAGTTGCTTCTTTGATAGAATATAGATGCTGGCGATGATGTGGAGAGATGGGCACCCTCCTACACTGTTGGTGGGAATGTAAACTGGTGCAGCTGCTCTGGAAAACAGTGTGGAGGTTCCTCAAAAAATTAACAATAGAACTCCCCTATGACCCAGCAATAGCACTGCTAGGGATCTACCCAAGAGAGACAGAAGTGCCGATGCATAGGGGCACATGTACCCCAATGTTCATAGCAGCAATGTCAATAGCCAAATCACGGAAAGAGCCTAAATGCCCATCACCTGATGAGTGGATCAAGAAGATGTGGTATATATATACACAATGGAGTACTACATGGCAATGAGAAAGAATGAAATATGGCCATTTGTAGGAAAGTGGATGGACCTCGAGGGTGTCACGCTAAGCCGAATAAGTCAGGTGGAGAAGGATAGATACCATATGTTTGCACTCATAGGTCTAACAGGAGAACAGGAGAAACCTAATGGAGGACCAGGGGGAGGGGAAGAGGGAAAGAGAGTTGGGGAGAGAGAGGGACGCAAAACTTGAGAGACTATTGAATACTGAAAACGAACTGAGGGTTGAAGGGGGAGGGGGAAAAAAGGTGGTAGTGATGGAGGAGGGCACTTGAGGGGAAGAGCACTGGGTGTTGTATGAAAACCAATTTGACAATAAACTATTTTTAAAAAATGGGCAAAAGTTATAAACAGGCATGTCATCAAAGAAGATATATGGATGATAGATTAGCCCATGAAAAGATGTTCAACATCATTAGCCATTAAAGAAATACAAATTAAAATCAGAATGCAATACTGCTATGCACCTATCAGAATAGTTAAAATAACAAAAATAATGACAACATCAAATGCTGGTGAGGAAGTAGAAACACTGGATCACTCAAGTGCTAAACCACTCTAGAAAACAGTTTGGCACTTTTTAAATAAAACTAAATATGTAACTACCATGTGACCCAGTGATTGTACTCCTGGGCATTTAGTCCAGATAAGCAAAGACTTATGTTCATACAAAAATGTATAAATGGGAGCGCCTGGGTGGCTCAGGCAGTTAAGCATCCGACTTCAGCTCAGGTCATGATCTCATGGTCTGTGGGTTCGAGCCCCACGTTGGGCTCTGTGCTGACAGCTCAGAGCCTGGAGCCTGCTTCAGATTCTGTGACTCCCTCTCTCTCTGCTCCGCCCCTGCTCAGTCTCGCTTTCTCTCAAAATAAAAAAATAAAGACATAAAAAAAATTCTTTTAAATATTTAGATGAATGTTTAGGGCAGCTTATAATAAATAAGCCAGAACTGGAAACAACGCAGTTGCCCTTTAACAGGAGAATTGTTAAAGAGTTTGTGGTACATGCACATCATGGAACTCTACTCAGAAATAACAAGGAAAAAAATTATCAACACATACAAAAACCCAGGTTAATTTCTAGAGAACTTACACTGAAAGACAAGAGCTAATCCCAAAGGTTATATACTCTTTGATTTCACTTCCATAACATTCTTTTTTTTTTAATTTTTAAATGTTTATTTATTTTTGAGAGAGAGAGCACAAATGGGGGAGGGGCAGAGAGAGAGGGAGACCCAGAATCCCAAGCAGGCTCCAGGATCTGAGCTGTCAACACAGAGTCAGAAGGGTTCGAACCCATGAACCATGAGATCATGACCCAAGCTGAAGTCGGGCGCTTAACCAACTAAGCCACCCAGGTGCTCCTCTATAACATTCTTGAAATGATAAAAGCTTTAGAACCAGAGAACAAATTAGTGGTTAGAAGTTTAAGAGCAGGTTAGATGCAAGAAGGAAATGAGTATAGCTATAAAATGGCCACATGAGGTTAATAGAAATGTTCTGATGTTTATTGAATCAATGTTAATATCTTTGTTGTGATAGTGTGCTATAGTTTTATAAGATGCTACCATTGGGGGGACTTGGGTAAAGGGTGCAAGAGATCTTTATGTGTTATTTCTTACAATTGCATGTAAATCAAAAGCTTAATGAGTCACCTGGGTGGCTCAGTCAGCTGAGTGCCTCTTGGTTTCAGCTCAGGTCACGATTCCAGGGTCAAATGATCAAGCCCCGTGTTTGGCTCCATACTAGTGTGGAGCCTGCTTAAGATTCTATCTCTCTCTCCCCCTACCCTTATCCCTTGCTCATGTACTCTCTCTGTAAAATAAAAAATAAATAAATAAAAATAAAAAATAAGTGATAAGAGTTTAGATTAGGTAAGCAATTAGAAACCATGGGTAAAATAGGAATCACTGTCTGTATTCATATAAACAAACAAATCAAAAAATAAAAGAGTACTCAAAGAGTAAAATGAAAAGTGGACATCTCTTTCCTTTCCTCATCTTCCAGTCACTGTTCTCAGGGGCAAAGCCTCTCAATACTTCTAACTGGGCTCTTCTATATATTTACCTACACATTTCTATATGTAATTTGTAAGTTTATACTGCTATTTCTTTACCAGGTATTTGCATCATCTAGTGTTTCCTTTTTTAAAAAATAATTTATTTATTTAAGTAATCCCTATCCCCAATATGGGGCTGAAACTCACAAGCCCGAGATGAAGAGTTGCATACTCTTCAGGGCACCTGGGTGACTTAGTCAGTTAAGCATCTGACTCTTGGCTTCGGCTCAGGTCATGATCTCACAAATTGATAAGATCGAGTCCCGTGTCAAGCTCTGTGCTGGCAGGGCAGAGCCTGCTTGGGATTCTCTTTCTCTCTCTGTCTCTCTCACAGCCCTTCCCCTGGCCACTCTCTCTCTTTCAAAATAAACAAATAAACATTAAAAAAAAGAGTCCTGTGCTCTTCCAACTGAGCCAGCCAGGTGCTCCTATTATTTCATATTTTGATACACAAGCGTACCTCCCACCCACCCAACTCATTTTTGTTAAATCAGTGATCAGTACTTCTATTATGATGATGACGTAAAAATCTTCCACTGTTGAAGCAAATAGATTTTATGATTATGTCTCCCTCCTTGATCCTTTCATTTTTCTAAGAGCTCTAGAGTTTTTAATTTTTACTTTTCCTTAGGCACTATATACCTACCAAAATGATCCATCGGATCAGTCCAATGTCTACCAAAATGTTTGTCCTGATCCTTTAGGTTTATCAGATAATGTAACAATTCCATTTCATTTACTGCAAACTTCCTTCTTAGAGCTGCCTCTCTCTTCATCTGCCCGCTCTAAAGGGCCCTGTTGGTCCCTAGGGCTGCTGCACAGTTCATTCTGTGACTTCCCTTCAATCTCGTACAGTGTTGGTGCTATTGTTTACTGGGCTCCCTGTCTTCTTGCGTTGCTACCTCATTTTGCCAGGAAAAAGTCTATAGTAGCCTCAAATCAGAGAGTGAATGTGAGGCAAAATTTTTATGTCTGTTCATATCCTTGCATTACTTACACTTGAGTCTAACCCCCCTGGGTATAGAATTATAGGCTAAAAATAATTTTCTCTCAAAGATTTGAAAGGACTGCTGCAGTGTCTCTAGGCTTCAAGTATTGATGCAAGGAAGTTCAAGGCTGCCCTGTTTCCTGTTCGTTGTATGAAAAAATGTATAATAAATACATAGCCTAAACTGTACCAATTTTAAAAGGACAAAAGGATAAATATAAGCAAGTTTGTGCAGGGGCGCCTGAGTGGCTCTGTCAGTTGAGCATCAGACTTCAGCTCAGGTCATGATCTTATGATTTGTGGGTTCAGGCCCTGTGTCAGGCTCTGTGCTGGTAGCTCGGAGCCTGGAGCCTGCTTCGGACTCTGTGTCTCCCTCTCTCTCTGCCCCTCCCCCATTCGTGCTGTGTTTCTGTCTCAAAAATAGATAAACATTTAAAAAAATTAAGAAAAACAATTTCGTGCAAATACATATGAAGACAGATAAATGGTTTCTTTTATAGAGAAACATAAATTATCAGAATAAGCCCAAGAGTAAATAGTGACATTGTAATAAACCAATAACCAGCAAATAATTTGAATCACAATTAAAAGGCTCCAGACCAAAGCCACAGCCCCCAGTTATTTTAGGTGTGTATTTTACCATACCTGTTTAAGATGGAAAGGTTGTTGGGGCGCCTGGGTGGCTCAGTCAGTTAAGCGGCCGTCGTCAGCTCAGGTCATGATTCAAGCCTTGCATGAGTCTCTGTGCTGATAGCTCAGAGCCTGGAGCTTGCTTCAGATTCTGTGTCTCTCTCTCTCTGGCCCTCCCCCATTCACACTCTGTCTGTCTCTCTCTCTCTCAAAAACTAAATAAACATAAAACATTTTTTTAAAAATCCAAAATGGAATTTTGCCAACTCTGTTTCAGCAGAGTTAGTAACAAAAAAATCATGAGCAAGTAGGGTTCATTCCAAGAATGTAAGGATGTTTTAACATTAAAAAAGTTTGGCAGCTTACTCACCACATGAACAGATAGAGGAGAAATATATAATCATTTCAGTAGATACAGAAAAATATTTAATAAAATTCAATGCCTATCATGATTTTTTTTAAAACCCCATTTTCTGACAAACTAGAAATGAACTTTTATTTAACTTGATACAGGATATCAATGCAAAACCTAAAGAAAATATCATACTTAATGGTGAAAATTTAGAGGTCTTCTCATTAAAGTAAAAAACAAGGGGTGCCTGACTGGTTCCGTGGTGGACCAAACAACTCTTGATCTTGGGGTTGTAAGTGCAAGCCCCATGTTGGGTGTAAAGATTACTTAAAAATAAAATCTTTAAAAAATAAAAATAAGACAAGGATACCCACTAAGATTGCTTCTATTCCTCATGGTACTGAAAGTTAAGATGACTATAATTAAGACAAACAAGGGCACCTGGCTGGCTCGGTCAGTGGAACATATGACTCTTGATCTCATGGTTGTACATTCAAGCCACCCCTTAGGTGTAGCAATGACTTAAAAATAAAATCTTTTAGGGGTGCCTGGGTCACTCAGTTGGTTGAGTGTCCAACTTCGGCTCACATCGTGATCTTACAGTTTGCGAGTTTGAGCCCCACATCAGGCTCACTACTGTCACTTTGTCAGCGCAGATCCCTGCTTGTGCCTGCTCTCTCTCTCAAAAAAATAAATAAAACATTAAAAAATATTAACAAAATAGAATATTTTAGGAAACACAAAGAAATAATGTACATGAATTAGAAGAGTTGATACCCTCTTATTAGGAGATAATATAATTGGCCACATAGACTAAGGTACCTAAAAACAAACAAAAGAGAGATTAGATGTAAACTCAACATACCAAATTAGAAATGAAACAACAATAAATTAGAAATTATAGGAAGAAAAGATATGTAGGATCTTTATGGAGAAAATGACAAAACAAGTAAGGTAAATAAAGGAACACCTAAATAAATGGAAAAATATACTGGTGTCTATGGAAGAAAAGGTTTAGTATTATAAAGATATCAATTTCCCTCAAAATGAGTCAAGAAATTCAGTGTAGTTATAATAATAATCCCAATGTGGGATGATAAAAGAGGCAGAAATAATAATAACTTGCACAATATACACAACAAATTTTATTTTTTTTCCAGTATACTTAACAGTGCTCTATTAGTTCAGGTGTATAATATAGCTACTCAGCAATTCCATACATTGCCCAGTGCTCACCATGATGAGTGTACTCTTAATCCCTTCACCTCTTTCACCCATCCTCCCCTCCACTTCCCCACTGGGAACCATCAGGTTGCAAAACACATTTTAGAGGGATTAAAGAACTATGTTTGAAAAGCAAAACTTTGAGGGGTGCATGGGTGACTCAATCAGTTAAGTGTCTGACTGTTGGTTTTGGCTCAGGTCATGATCCCACAGCTTCCTGAGTTCAAGACTGCTTGGAATCCTCTCTCCATCTCTCTCTGCCCCTCCCCTACTTTTGCTATCTCTGTGTCTCTCAAAGTAAATAAATGAAAACTTGGGGGAAAAAAAGAAACTTTGAGGGCCACCTGGGGGGCTCAGTGGGTTATGTGTCCAACTTCAGCTCAGGTCGTGATCTTGCAGCTTATGGGTTCGAGCCCCATGTCGGGCTCTGTGATGACAGCTCAGAGCCTGGAATCTGCTTCAGATTCTGTGTCTCCTTCTCTCTCTCTGCCCCTTCTCTGTTCATGTTCTACCTCTCTCTCAAAAATAAATAAACATTAAAAAAAGTTTTAAAGAAACTTTGAAACTTTTAGTAGAATGTAAAGGAAGGTACACTTCTAATCTTAAGGTAAGGAAGGCTTTCTTCTTAAACCAAACACAAAAAGCCCAAACCAAAAAGAAATTTCTGATACATTATAATTAATTATATTTTAAAACTAGTATACAACAAAATGCATTGGAATACAAAAAGACAATTCACAAACTGAAAGGAGATAACTGCAATGCATATACCAAGAAAGGGTTAGTAGCCAGAGTATATAATAAGCATAAAATAAGTAAGTAAGAAAGAAAAACAACTCCAAGTGGGGGGTGGAGGAAAGACACAAAAACAGGTAATTCACAGAACCAGAAAGCTATGTAGACAATAAGCATGTGAAAAGATGCTCCTCTTCATTAGTCACCAAGGAAATGCAAAATAAAGCAAGAAGATACCATTTAATACCCATCAGATTGGCTGAAAATTAAAAAACCCCCACAGCTCCAAGTGACAGTAGAGATATGGGAAAACAGAACTTCATATTTTGCTGATGGCAGGGAAACTTTGTAAACTTACTTTGAAGCATAGTTTAGTGATATCTAGTAAAGTTGAAGATGTACAAGAGCTTGCAATTCTACTTTCTCATCTTTCGTGCTGTGTGGGAGAGATGGTCTCAAAGTGATACACTGGTCAGATATAAGTATCTTCTCTGTTCCGTGGCTTCTCAAGCTTCCATGTGCCCACAAAGCACCCATGGGTCTTGTTAAAATGCGACTTCTGATTCAGCAGGACTGAGATGGGGCCCTGGATTCTGCATGTCTAAGAAGCTCCCAGTGGAAGCCCAACCTGCTGATCAGAAACCTTTATTTTGAGTAACAGAGAGATAAAGCCTAGGTTGCCTGAAAAGGCCAGGCAGGTAGCATGGGTGTGAAGCTGATTTGGTGGGGACTACAGTGAATTATGGAGCGCATATCCTGAATAAAGGGGGCAACTGCTATGGAGCTCAGGCTACATGATACAGGTTCAGGGGTTCTGATTTCTCAGAAAAGCCTGGAAATCAGGTTTTACATGAGATCTTCCAATTTTAAAATGTTAACCACTCTTTACAGGAGTGAGCTATACACAGCGCATCTTTGGGCAAAATATGACCGGCTGGCAGTCACTGTGCAATCTCTGATCTAGAGTTAAGGAGGTAATCAATAGGAAACGATATCAACCTGTTAGGAGGTCGCCCCTGGTATGCGGACCTGGGATGGGGAGGGGAGGAGCGTGAGGTTTGCTTCTCATCATGACATCTTCTGTGCTGTTTGGTCTGCTATCACATGGGCATAGCTTTTTGATTTAAAAAAATTTTTTTAACCTTAAAACAGGACTAAATTTCTAGTTGTTCCATATTTGCCTTGCCCATTTCAACTACTCTTAAGTTCAAGCTTAATCAGGAATATATCATTTAATTATGGTGTTGCTCTTAGAGGAATCCATTAACCTACTTTCTAATGATCCTCCTATTATGTGATTTCTAGGAAGGCAACATGGTGAGAATTAAAGATGACCTGATGTGTGGGCACAAAATTAATTCAATTGCATCAACAACCTTCTCAAGGGTCTTGTAGGCAGCCAGCATTTCAGGGAACAAAGAATCTAGGGTCCCAAGTCTGGCTAGTCACAGAGATTAGGTTGTGTTGTCCAACATGCTACTGGTACTTGGACCTAGTATTTATTTAACTATATTTTTCTATGCTCCTGACTTCTTTAATATCACGTAAGATGTAGAATACCAGGCCCGGGTCTTAACATTTTTTTAATGTTCATTTATTTATGAGAGTGCAGAGGGGCAGAGAGAGAAGGGGACAGAGGATCTGAAGCAGGCTTTGTGCTGATAGCAGAGAGCACGATGCATGGCTCAAACTCACTGTGAGATCATGATGTGAGCCGAAGTCAGACGCTTAAGCAATTGAGCCACCCAGGCACCCCAAGGTCTTAAAATATTTTTCATTAACAATAACAATGATAATTGTAGAAATAATAGAAAGTACGGTGCCTAACACTTTTTGTACACTTACACTATGCCAGGCATTGTGCCCATTACTTGATATTTATCATTTCATATGGTCCTAGATAAACCAATTGATAGCTCCCTATAAATGACTAGTTATTAACAAAGGAAAGATAGCAATATTACAGTGGAGAAACTTGATGGACATCACCTTAATCAAGTGATCAAAAGTAACAATTTTGGAAAAATCTAACATCATGTGCCTGCTGAGATAATGCACTGAGAACACAACATAATTTCAATAGTATCTTTACCCAAAATGCATGATCAGGTAATCAGGCTAGAACAACAGACCAACATTTTGAGAAATAACTGACCAGCACTTTTCAAATATGTCCATGTCATAAAACACAAACAAAGACTAGGAACTATTACAGATTAGAGATTAACAAAGTATGACAACTAAATTCTATGTATAATCTTGTTTTGGGTTCTGAACTGGGAAAAATAGCTACAAAGTACGATATTCATAAAAATGACAAATTTGAATGTGTACTATATATTATAGTATTGTATCAATTTTAAATATCTTGATTTATATAAATGTGCTGCAATTATATAAGAGAGTGTCCTTGTTCTTAGAAAATATACACTGAAGTATTTAGTGATAAAAGGGCATTATATCTCCAATCTTACTCCCAAATGGTTCAGGAAAAAATTCACACACACACACACATACACACACACACACACACACACACACAGAATGATAAAATAAATGAAGTAGATTGTGTAAAATATAAACAATTGTAAGTTTGAATTAATATCAAAACAAAATTTACAAAAAATGAGATAGATACTATTATTACCCTATACTACAGATGAAGAAAGTGAGGATCAGAAAGCTAAATCATTTATACAATTACTAAGAGCTGGAATCTGGATTCAAATGCAGTTTTTGATTCCAAAGTCCATGCTCTTAACTATTGAGGTATATGAGGGTCCCTGGGTGGCTCAGTCGGTTAAGTGTCTGACTTCAGCTCAGGTCATGATCTTGTGGTTCATGAGTTCAATCTCCACGTTGGGCTCTGTGCTGACAGATCAGAATCTGGAGCCTGCTTGGGATTCTTTCTCCTTCTCTCTCTGCCCCTCCCCTGCTCACACTCTATCTCTTTCTCTCAAAAATAAAAATAAACATAAAAAAACTATCAGGGTATATTGTCTCAAATTAGCAATTTTGTTCTGTTTTGGGAATAGAATGTATATGTTTAAATCAGTGCTTTCTTTAAAGCAGTCATTTATGGAGGACTATTTGCTCATTCAGTTGATGCTCTTGCTGCCTTGAGTTCTCTCTTTGGAAATGCTATCTAAGGCCAGTTTGCTAGTCACATACTTAAGACTTCACCTTGATTTTTCACCTATGTTCCCCATCTCTTTTTTTTTCTTTAATGTTTTTTACATTTATTTATTTTTGAGAGACAGAGAGGGACAGAGCTTGAACAGGGGAGGGGCAGAGAGAGAGGGAGACACAGAATCTAAAGCAGGCTCCAGACTCTGAGCTAGCTGTCAGCACAGAGCCTGATGCAAGGCTTGAACCCATGAGCAGTGAGAATATGGCCTGAGCCAAAGTGGGACGCTAAACCGACTGAGCCACCCAGGCGCCCCTATTCCCCATATCTCTATGTTACTCTCCAAATGACTACTTTGAAGGGAATGCATGAAGTATGTTATATGTTTTTAAAGTTGTCACATGACTTTATAGATATCTTTATTTGATCTTTTCCAGCCCTTCAAATACATCAATAACAATAGTTGCTTTAAAAGCTGATGTGAGGGCTCAGTCGGTTAAATGTCCGACTTCGGCTCATGTCATGTTCTCACGGTTCATGAGTTCGAGCCCCCCATTGGGCTCTGTGCTGACAGCTCAAGAGCCTGCTTCAAATTCTGTGTCTCCCTGTCTCTCTGGGCCTCCCCTGCTCACACTCTGTCTCTCTTACTCTCAAAAATGAATAAACATTAGAATTATTTTAAAAATCTGGTGGGGTTTCCAAATATTTTCTCCCATTCTGTGACTGCCTTTTAGTTTTGTTGCTTGTTTTCTTCATTGTTCAGAAGTTTTTTATCTTTATTTTTTAAATGTTTACTTTTGAGAGAGAGAGAAGAGTGGCAGAGAGAGAGGGACAGAGGATCCACACAGCAGGCTCTGTGCTGACAGCAGAGACCCCTATTTGGAGCTTGAACTCAGGAACTGTGAGATCATGACCTGAGCTGAAGTCTGACGCCCAACTGACTGAGCTACCCAGGTCCCCCAGAAGGTTTTTATCTTGATGAATTCCCAATAGTTCATGATGAGCACTGGGTGTTGTATGTATGTGATGAATTACTGAATTCTACTCATGAAACCAACATTGCACTGTATGTTAACTAACTAAAACTTTTTTAAAAAGTTGATGTGGGGTGACAAGATAATTTGATGCAGAAAGAGTAGTCTCCTCAATGGATGGTACTGGGACAATGATGTATCCACATGAAAAAAAAAGTGAAGTTTGATCCCCTACCTCATACCATATACAACAATTCACTCAAAATGAAAATGGATCAAAGACCTAAATGTAAGAGCTAAGACTATAAAACTCCTAGAAGAAAACAGGGAAAAATTCTTCTTGGCCTTGGATTAGGGAATTAGTCCCTAGAACAGCCAACACACAAACAAAAAGTTAGACAAAGGGGACTTCATCAAAACTAAAAAATATTTATGCTTCAAAAGGCAATGTTTAAAAAGTGAAAGCACAACACACAGAATGGGAGAAAAATATTTGCAAGCCACATATCTCATAAATTTCTTAGATCCAGAATACATAACAAACAACTCAATAACTAAAAGACAAATAATCCAATTTAAAAATTGGCAAAGGATTTGAGTACACATTTCTCCTAAGAAGATATGGAACTGGCCTATAAAAACATGAAAAGAGGCTTAACATCATTAGTCATCAGGGAAATGCAAATCAAAACCACAATGAGATACCACTTTATACCCACATCGATGTCATTAATCAGAAATACAGTAACAATTATGGGGAAAGCTATGGAAGGGTGGAATCCTTGAATACTGCTGGTGGGAATGTAGAATGATGGAGCCCCTGTAGAAAACAATCTGGCAGTTAATCAAATGGTTAAGCATGAAGTTACTACATAATTCAGCAATTCCACTCCAAAGTATATACCCAAGAGAACTGGAAACATAAGCCCACCCCCAAACCTGCACATGAAGTTTTATAGCATCATTATTCATAATAGCTAAGAGGCAAAATAACCCAAATATCTGTCAACTGATGAATGGATAAGCAAAATCTGATATGTCCATATCATGGAGTATCAGTTGGCCACAAAAGAGAATGGAGTGCTGATGGATGCTGCAACATGGATGAACCTCACAAACAGTATATTATGTGAAGGAAGCCAGATATAAAAGGCCACACATTATATGATTGCATGTGATTATATGATTCCACTTATAGGAAATGTCCAGGGTAGGCAAGTCTCTGAAAATAAGGAAGAGATTAGTGGTTGCCAGAGGTGGAAGGGAGTGGACACAATAGGGAATGATTGCCAGGAGACACGGGATTTCTTCTGGGGGTGACGAAAATGGTCTGGTGTCAGGTAGCAGTGCAAATGCACAATTCTGTCAATATAGTAAAAACAGTTTGAAAGGGTGGATTTTATGGTTTGTGAAAATTATATCTCAATAGAGTTATAGAGCTATTTTTTAAGTAGGCTCCATGCTGAGCATGGAGCCTAACATGGGGTCTGAACTCAAGACTCTGAGGTTAAGACCTGAGCTGAGGTCAAGAGTCAGATGCCCAACTGATTAAGCCACCCAAGGGCCCCTCAACAAAGCTCATTTTTTTGAGAAAGATAGGGCACAAGTGAGTGAGGCTCAGACAGAAGGGGAGAGAGAGAGAGAGAGAGAGAGAGAGAGAGAGAGAGAGAAGTGGGGCTCACCTGAAGTGGGGCTCCTGCTCACCCAAAGCAGGGCTTGACTTATGACCTGAGCCTAAGTCAGATGTTTCGCCAAATGAGCCACCCAGGTACCCAATAAAGCTATTTTTTTCTAAAAAGACAACATCTAAGCTCTTACTCAGAAATTGCTTTAGGCTTTTGTCACTTCCCCATGTCTTACTACTCACCTCCCCTGTCCTCTCAGCCATCTCTGATTATATATTTTCATTCTTACTTTCCAGCTTCCCTTTTGAATTTGAAGAGACCCAGAATTTGGACATTCTACCCACAATTGTTTCAGTGATGGACACATAACCCATGTCAGGCCAATTAGTACCAACAAAACCCAAGTTAGGGACTCCCAGTGCTCTAGCAGGGAGGAGATGCCACTTTTGGATTAGGTATTGTGAGACAGAAGGTACCAGGAGTTTCCAGTAAGCTTCTGAAAATGGGAGCCAACCCTAAGGAAGTATCTATCTCTAATGGCTCCCGATAAAACAATTGACACTCTGCATTAAGCCATGCCTGCAGTTGGCTCTACCTCTAACATTTAAGCTTATAGGGAATTATAAATGGCCTGTTTTGTAAGCCATGTGGTTCTTTTTCTTTATTTATTTTTGGTCACTTGCAGTGAAAGAATCCTAAATGCTATGGGTCCTTTTCTCATACTCCCAACCCTATCAGGACGTGATTTCAAAATCTTTACCCTCACAGGACCCTGCTTGGTAGGCCTACCTATGAAAGGAGGATTAGGTTCCAGCTTATCAAAGGAGGGACACCAGACATTTCCAATACCATGGCACATGTAAATGTAGACTCTCATGAAACACACAAATGACATAGGCAGCCAACAGTTGTTCTTCTTTATCTGAAAAACTGGAAAGTGGTACCATGTAGGAAGATGGTACGGGAATCAGGAGTTACGCTTTTCCTATCCAAAAGCCAGAGAGGTTTATTGCCAACAAAGGGGGCAAAAAGGGTGAAGGTCTCAATAACCTGGAGAAAAGATAAATAATTAGGTTGGCTTTGGATAAACTAGTGGAATTCCCACACAAGGAACTGCATTCCCTCTCTATGAAAGCCATCCAAGAGAGTACCTGTAAATATGTGGGTTGAGGCCTAGAAACACAGAACTCAAATTAAGGTAGTCACCTCAGAAAACCCAGAATGAAATGTGACTGTAGCTAAGCAACCTGGAGCCCAAGTATATACCCTACATACCCAGCCTCCTGCTTGGCACATTGCAGTGTCCTTAAATGTGTGTTGAATAAATTAACGGATCTGTATGAACACAAGGGTCCACACACAAGGAGGACATTGAAGGAGTCTCAAATAGGCAGTCATCACCCACATGAAGTCCAGGGGACAGGGTATCTTGCATAAAGAGAAACATAATTAGGAATATACATATAGATATAGTTAGAGACAATAGGGATAGAGGGACATCCACCATTGGGCTACAGACCTACTCACAGAGCAGGGACCTGACCTTGGACTCTCCTGCATTGAACAAGGTAAATTTCACCTACTGCGGCCTCTTGGCAGCCAGCCAGCTGGCTTTCATCTAGCTATAACCTCTGCATTTGTCATGAGCTAAGCTAGCCTTAGCACCGAAGCTATGTTAACCTATGTACCAAGTGGTGAAAAAGCTAAGCATTGCATCAGGGAAGATGTTTAAAAGGCAGAAACCGTGCTAGCTAGTCAGTGCATGCAATTTTCTGCCCTGTAATTCCTCTTCCTACAATCTTACATTGGGACCCCTTGAAAGATGATTAGGTGAGAATATTGGCCATGCAAAAGGAGTTCTAGGCCCTTTGTGGCCCCCCAAGAGAAGGTCCAGAGGGCTCTCTCCCACCTCCACTGGGCACACCACGTTCACAGAGACACTACCGCACCTCCTGTTCTAGATAAAAACACGTTCCAGATAAAAACAAAACAAAAAACACGTTTTCCATTTGTAAACCGACTCAGTCAATGCTAGGCCTTGCTTTGCTGTTTTATGTAGTTACACTTTCTTATCAAAGGAATACAGGGGCCCCATTGAGCTCTGTCTGTCAGTCATAACTACAGAAAGGGAGTTTGATCCTTCCTTCACTTATTCTTTTTTTTTTTCCTTTTTGGATAAAAAGGCCCACAAAAAAAGTTTGCTTGGAGAGAAAGGATATTATGTAAATAATTAGCCCATTCCAAGATTAGAAAACACGTATATAAAGTGCAGTAGAGAGCTGAAGAAAAGGAGAAAAATTTGCAGCAGGACGGGACAGTCCATGAATCTGAGAAACGGGAATTGTCTCCGGAGTCCTGCTTATCGAGAATGCATGAAGAATAGGTTGGGATAAGGCCCCCGGCCCAGATCTGGATTTTCAACGTACGAAGAATCAAAAACCAGTAAAGGAGGCCTAAATGCTAATGCCATGCTGAGCTGAACAGAATCTCTTTATGAGGAGGCTGTGTTACCAAGTTGTGTACCTGCCCGGGTTCACTGGCATGTGCACCAATTCTTCTACATGAGACCAAAAAGAGAGAGCTTATGAAAAAACTCTGACGAAGCGTTTCTAGGATAATCAGGTAAGAGTCTGCTCAGACAGGCCCCCCTGAGGGAACCTGGGCAGGCTGACTTTGTTGATGCTTTTTTTTTCTCTGACTTTATAGGCTCAGTCAGTGCTTTCTCAACTAAAGTTTGGTCTCCCTAACCTAAGGTTTGATGTCTGAGGCATAAAAAGGTAACAATGCTGAAGTCTATACCTGATCATTAACCCATGTCTCTATACCCCTAAGGTGCAAATGGGAATGTTCATGCAAATAACTTCATGTCGTTGTTTCTCCAGTGTTGTTCTCTGCTTTCAAAGAAGACAGTACTGATGTCAAAGGCTGATGAAGACTGTAAATTGTGTCATCCATCAGCAGTTTGAGTGCATCCAGAATCGCTGGTAGATATACTGCACAGGGAGCCATAGATCTGGCCCTGCATCAGTCAGCCAGCCACCAGTGAGAACAGCTGTCTGACACCTTCACCTAGTCCACGGCCTCCTCAACCTGCTGGGTTCCTAAATTGTTTCAGGTATCCCTCATGTCAACGTTGATTTCAGTCCTCAGACATGTGCTTGATACCCTTCTTCAAGAAGGGGCTTGTTGCGGGGCACCTGGGTGGCTCAGTTGGTTAAGCATTCAACTCGATTTCAGCTCAGGTCATGATCTCACTGTTCGTGAGTTCAAGCCCTGCACCCCCAGCTTGGGATTCTCTCTCTCTCTCTCTCTCTCTCTCTCTCTCTCTCTCTCTCTCTCCCTCTCTGTCCTTCCCCTGCACTCGATCTCTCTCTCTCTCAAAATTAAATAAACATTTAAAAAAAGAGGGGGCTTTTGTTAGCCTTGAATAAACTCATATTTGCCTCTTGGGTTACCTCTGCTCTCTCTGCCCCAGGGAAACACTTTACCTGATCTGGAAACAGAAGCACAGAACAATCAGAGGAGGAAGAAACATGGAAGAAGACACTCTAACTCACACGGAGCTTCCCATGACCCAGGCACGCAACATAGACCCGGCCACAGAAGCAGCACATGGAAGAGCCCCGCCTGTGGTTCAGACTCTGCTTGAAGATACTGTGCCCGCCGCAAGTAGTGGGGTACAAGTGGGGCAGAAGAGCATGGGGCCAGGAGAGAACAATGAGGTGGGGGAAATGTCTGTTCTTAGTTTGGGTCCATGTGCAGAGGCTGACACCCCATGTCCAGATGAAGTTCCAGTTCATGCTGCATTCCGTGTTACCAGCAGCCGAGGTAACACAGGGAAGAAAAACAGCCGGAAAAGGAGGAATAGAAAGAAAAATAAGGTTGTATATCTCCCCTGGCCTCTGACTCTACAGACCCGGGCATCTTCTGCAGCCCCAGTTCTGGGCCAGATTTGTATCACAGGGGCTCTGCCAATTGCTGATTCTGGAGACAGTGCCATGTATGAAAACAGGGAGGAAGGGGAGAGTGATAACAAAGAGAAGGTATCCGTTGTCACTCAGCCTGAGAAGTCAGTTGCTGGCACCCCATTGCCAGGAGAATGTCCAGTTGAGGCCTCTCTTGAGGAGGCAGCTAATGAGGAGATAAAAGGAGAGCAGAAAGGCAGCCAGAAAGGAGAAAATAAAAAGAACAGAAAAGTCATGGCCAGTCCTTGGCCTCTGACAGTACAGGCTTGGGTATCCTTCACAGACCCAGGCCAGGTGCAGACGGCTACAGCAAGGGCTTCGCCATCTGATGAGGATGGAATCAGCGGGGATGGAGTCAATGTGGGGCCTAAAAGCAAGGGTCCGAAGAGTGAGGCAAATAAACCATCAGCCGGCACTTCCTTCCAGAGTGCACAGGACAGCGCCCCATGCTCAGATGAGGGTCTGCAGCAGGCCTTGTGGGAGGCGGCGGCCCCCCCTGCTGACAGCCCAGAAAATAGGGAGAAAAGAAAGAATAGAAAGGAGAAAAGCATCTCAACTACTCCTTGGCCTCTGACAGTACAAGCCTGGGCATCATTTGAAACAGCAAACCAGGTGCAGACTTACCCCCAGGGCAAGTCTTCTGCTACAAGTATGGAGGTGGATGTGGGGCCAACGATCTGGCCCCAAATGGAGTATAGTGAGGAGGGAGCACAGGCCACTCTTCCTTGGCCTGAGGGGGTCCAGGCTGGTGCCCCCTACTCAGCAACAGCCCCGGGACAGGTTTTACTTCAGGGGCATCCTTTGCAAGACGTACATTCCAATGTGAGTCAAATCCAATGGAGACCCCAGGGGACAGAGTGGGAAACAGTTCAGAGCAATCCAGAGCAAAATCTGGAACCCTGTCAGGGTTGGAGAGGAACTGAGAGACCCCCGGGGGAACAGAACTCGGAAGGCACGGTGATGAATTTTGCTAGGCAGGTCGACCATTGCTATTATGGGGAGCTCTGCTCACAACAGCAGACGGAGGGTCTGACCCTGACCAAAGCCCACACCCACATCAGCACTGCAGCGATGGGACCAGAAAGGGACAGGGCTGAATCTCAGGCAGTCTGGATGGGGAAACAGGGAGATTTTTGAGATGTACAGGAGAAAAGAAAGAGACCTAAACAGTATTTTGGTTCCTGGAAGTGCCACCGTCTATATCTGTTGGGAGGGAGGTATTTAAATGCTACTCTGAATAAGGGGCTCCTGAGTGGCTCAGTGTGTTCAGCTTCCAACTCTTGATTTTGGCTCAAGTCCTGATCTCTCAATTCATGGAATCAAGCCCCGGGCAGGGCTTTACTTGGCATTCCCTCTCTCTCCCTCTCTCTCCCTCTCTCTCTGCCTCTCCTTTGCTTGCTCACACACTCTCTCTCTCATAAATGAATGAATGAATAAATAAATAAATATTTAAATGCTACTTTGAGGAAAGGGAGGCTCACTACCCAACTGGCAAATTTCCCCGTTGCATGGTAACATCGCAAGTACTCTGCATGGGTGATCTCTCTCTGAAATTAAGTTTTGGGTTTATGGAGAATTGGCTCATACACGTAATAATTAAGAAAAGCAAAGACGCTTTTTTCTTGATCTTCTTTCCCCTAGTATTCTTAGTGTTGTTGGGAAAGGTGTGTTATGTATGGCTGATAAGCAATACTAGAGTTTTAGAGTGTAAACCAGTGACAGAATGTATATTGGATCCTGAACATATGTCTCTTGACTGGAAAGTGTTATTGTATGTTGCATATTAGATTGTAAACTGACATGATGATCATATTTAGCTCTAAGACTGGCCAGTTTACAGTTGCTAACAGCACAGGCTCTAGAGCCACAATGCCTGCGATCAAAGCCCAGCTTTTCCAGTTACTACCTGTGTTCTTCTGAGTAAGTTACTCTTTTGTTTTGGGCCCCAGTCTGTCACCTGGGGGTAATAATAACACCTGCCTTATACATTGTGTGATTAAATGAGTTAATCCATAGACTGATATGTGGCATATAATAAGCCCTCAGACACTATCACTTACCATTGCTTTAACTTTTAGCACTAAATGTTATGGAAGAGTCTGGCATTGTGGTACTATGCACATTGAAAGTTCTACAAATGGCAGTGCATATGTGAGACAGAAGATGATGCCTCCGTTTACAGTTATGGTAACACAGATTCTTCAAGCCAAGGGGGAACATGCTACTTTAGGGGGGAAAGCAGGCAAGAAAATGGTACCTATCATTCTGAGGTGCAGGAGCGCAACCATGTCAGGACAACGCAGCACAACGGAGGCTGGAGGAGA
>NC_043717.1:74636096-74644623 GCF_006229205.1 Suricata suricatta
GGGGGGGACGATTTAGTTAAAAAGATGTCCTGGTGTGTTCCCTGGCAACACTGAAGGGGTAGATATTCATGAGGGGCTTTGACGGGGCATATGTGCCCCCTTTTATGTATCCTGGATGTTCTAGCAGGGCATTTGGGAACTTTTGGAGAAGCATCTTCGTGAAGGTGCAGGAGGGACTTTTCTGATATCCACTCATCCTCCTGTCCCAATAGGTCCAGCTACACTTTGATCTCGCTTGAAGGGGAACAGTTGTACCCCCTAGTTGGCTACATGCCTTGCTGTTAAACCCAGGGCCTTAACCAGAAGAGGAACTGGGCATATAGCCCCACTACTCCTCACTCTAACCTCAGGGAGGGGCTCTCTGATATGAATCAAGGTTAGAATATGAGGGATGAAAGAACTGCAGTGGAGTGGGGCTCCGGGAGAGCAGGAACAGGGGAGTCCTCTCTTCTACTTCTCCCACATTACTAAATTCGGGGCAGGAGAGCTAATCAGGGAGAGGGGATGGGCAGAAGAAAGGGAATAAGGAGAAGCTGATTGCCCAGTTCTTGGGCTGGCCCAAGCTGAAAGCTAGAATAGAGGGCAAAGGGGGGTCTGAGTTACCTTCATTGTCCAACTCAGCTTACCAGGGTAAGAGGGTCAAAATGGATGTAAGGCAGAAACACCTATAACTGTGAATAAAGATTGCATTTGCCTGACCTATTTCCTGTGTCATGTTATTTTTGGCAAACTTCAAGTACAAGAGCAGGCAATTAACAAGAGTCTTGTATAATGTTGTGGAGGGAACCCAGGCATCTGAGAAGCACAGTTAGTCTTGTGGCTGTCCTTTATGCTACCATGACCATGGCTGGCACCTAACAAAAGGTAGCAGCCAGGAGAAAGAGGGAGGGGTGGCCTGATCAGACCCCAGTAAACTGTTCTCCTGGGATAAAACTTAAAAACAAAAAAAGTTCATATATCTTTGAGAAGGGGGAGGGGCAGAGAGGGAGACAGAATGTGAAGCAGGTTTCAGGCTCTGTGCTGACAGACATAGGGCTTGAAACCACAGGCTGTGAGATCATGACCTGAGCTCAGGTCCAACACTCAACCAACTGAGCCATCAAAATGCCCAATGGGCTAAGCCTTTTAAGCTGAGCATTCTAGGCACAGCATCTTATTTTTGCCTATTTTAAAACCAGATAGTTCTGCCTGCCTTTCGTCCCTAACAGAACTTTGCATTTCCAGCCCTGTCTCCCATGGCTGTCTCCCATAGGCCCAACAGGAACTATCCACTTCAACCAAGCTGCTCATGTAAGTGGCCTCCAAATAGTCTATGAACATCCCCACCTGCAGGTTTTTCTCAAATCACCCCCTATGCCTGGACTGCCTTTCCTTCCTGGGACACCATTCTCATCCCATTCCTGACCACACAGCCCCACCAGGCCTTCTCTCAGCCCAGTGATGCATTTTCGTGGTTTCATCCAGGTTTAGTTTTTCACCTGAACCAAAGCAGATTACTCTGTTGCTTCAGGGGCTCAGTGAAGTTTTGTTGTAGGAAGTATTCCTGCATGATCTATATTGTTCTAAACCTCTGGCCGCCACTTGGGGGTCACTTCCTGTATACATGAAGTGGGCTAGGTTCCCAAGGGACTATACTTTAATCTCACAGCTAGGTAATGAAATTGCTGAATATCATTTATTTCCCATAAAATAAACAGGTTACCAGGGGGTGGAGGTGGGGGAGCCCAGTAAAACACAATGACTCTTTCATGGGATTTGTCTTAGCTAACAGTCCTGAGGTACTCACAGTTTATACTGTCCTTAGCTCCCAAGAAGTACACAGTGCTCCTTGATATCAAAACATGCTGTCCTGGGACCAGGCCCGGCTGGCTCAGTCGATAGAGCATGTGACACTTGACCTTGGGATCGTGAGATTGACCCCACAGTAGAGAGATGAGGTGAATAAAAGAAAATGAAATAAAAATCTTAAGAAAAAACTTGCTGGGGGCGCCTGAGTGGGTCAGTCAGTTGAGTGTCCGACCTCGACTCAGGTCATGATACGGTTCATGGGTTCAAGCCCCCCATCAGGTTCTGTGTGGACCTCTCAGAGCCTGGAGCCTGCTTCAGACTCTGTGTCTCCCTCTCTCTCTGTCCCTCTCCTGTTCATGCTCTGTCTCTCTCTGACTCTCAAAAAAATAAATAAATGTAAAAAAATTTTTTTTAAACCATGCTGTCCTTAATATATGACCAAGACATCATTGACCCATTAGCAGTCGGGTGGCCTTTGAAGTTGTTTTGCCACCTCAGATGAGGCTACTCTCAATCTTGAAGTCTCTTATTCCTTGTGACCAAGGGCAGCCATTTTCCAGGCAGGGTTGGGCCATGGAAGGGAGTCAAGCTAACTGACACATCAAGTCCCCTACCCTGCCCACGAGCTCTAACCACCTCAGCTCACCAGACCAAAGTTCTTCAGTCTCTCAGGGCTGTTAATTGACTACCTTCCTCACATGACCCCAGGAGGATGGGCACTGAAGTTTGACCCTCTGAGTTCACATCCCAACTCTTCTTACCAAGTTGGGTAAATTAGTTAACACTTCTATGCCCTAACTTCTTCATCTGTGAAATGAAAATAATAATAGTACATATCCATAAGATTGTTGTCAGGATTAAAAGAGAGAATACGCATCAAGTGTGTGGAGTAACGGCTGGCATGTATTGAAATATTCATGTTGGCCACTACTATTACTCATCCTTCTCCAGTGAAGAAACCCAGAGCGTAAGTATTCTGCCATGCAGGTTTTGGTTTGCCCTATAACCCGGTGCCAAGTGCTTCCCCATCTGCATTTGGTTATCAAACTAGACTCCTTGACAATCAGGCAATGCCCACCCCCCAGCCCTCACCACCCCCAGCCCCTCCTATCCTGACATTACCCAAGTGTTTTTTGTGTGAGATGGGGAGGGTCAGACCCTGCCTTGGGTGCTGCAAAGAGACAGCAAAGAAATATTGTCTTTTCCTTCAATGAGCTCAATAGTTACCTTGGGAAATGAGCCGAAAGAAAGGAAATTGCCGGTATCATGCAGGCCCTATCACAATGACCACAGCCCAAACCCCCGGGCCTAGGCAGAGGCAGGCCCAGCCCCAGAACATGTTTTTAACCCAAAGATAAGAAAGCCACAATAAAAGGTCAGGGAGATATCTTAGAAGACATTTCTGGTTTTTTAAAAAATGAGGGGTTTAGTTCCTTAACAAAGTGAGAAAAATCCACATCTATTAATTACCCACAATTATGCTGGATACTGTGAGAATCTCCCTACACTTATTTATCTACCTACCTACCTACCTACCTATTTCTCATTTCAGCAGGGGTCTGGGCCCTTGAAGAATTTCCTATCTAGCAAAAGTCTTCAAACAAATTTTTTTAATTTTTTTTAATGTTTTATTTATTTTTGATACAGAGAGAGACAGAGCATGAGAGGGGGAGGGTCAGAGAGAGAAGGAGACACAGAACCGGAAGCAGGCTCCAGGCTCTGAGCTAGCTGTCAGCACAGAGCCTGATGCGGGGCTCGAACCCAAAAATGTGAGATCTGACCTGAGCTGAAGTCAGAGCCTTAACCGACTGAGCCACCCAGGCGCCCCTTCAAACAATTTTTAAAAATTTATTTGTTTACTTATTTTGAAAGAGAGAGAGAATACGCATGCACAGTCTCATGCACATGAGTGGGAGGGGACAGAGAGAAAGGAAGAGAGAGAATCCAAGCAGGTAGTATGCTGTCAGCTCAATGCCCAATCCAGGGCTCAAACCCACAAACTGTGAGATCATGACCTGAGCCAAAATCAAGAGTAAGATGTTCAACTCACTGAGCCATCCAGGTGTCCCTACAAACAACTTTTTTTCAATGTAACAAAAGGACAAAACATCATATAGCTCCACATATATGAGACACCTAGAATAGTCAAATTTATAGAGACAGAAAGTAAAATTATGGCTACCAGGCACTGGGAAAGGGGGTATGGAGAGTTATTGTTTAATGGATACAGAATCTACATTTGGGATAATGTAAAATTTTGGAACTACACAGTGGCAAAAGTTGTACAACAACATGAATGTATTTAATGCTACAGAACTCTACGCCTAAAAATGGTTAATACGGTACATTTTATAATACAGAATGCAAGACAACAAAAAAAAGCTTTGCTTGCTAATTTCCACGACTGTGCTGAAATTCATTTCTGGTCATAAGGAATTCGGAAGAAGGAAAGTTCAAGGAAGGGTAAAGCAGCTTCAGAAAGTGTTACAAAAGAGCCAAGATATGAGCAAGGCTTAGATGAAAGGGTACAATTTGGAAAAGCAATGAGGAGAGCATTGCTGGAGCAGAGGTATCCAGAGACAATGATGAGTCCTAACAGTGAGCACAGATGCCCCACAGAAAAAGGTCTATGTACTTAAGAGAGCAGTAAGGGGATGCCTGGGTGGGTCAGTCAGTTAAATGTCCAACTTTAGTCCAGGTCATGATCTCACAGGCCATGAATTCAAGCACCACATCAGACTCTGCTGTCAGTGCAGAGCCCACTTCAGGTCCTCTGTCTCCCTCTTTCTGCCCCTCCCTCCTTCCCTCGCACCCCCCCCACCCCCTGCCGTCTCTCAAAAAAAATTTTTTTAATTGAAAAAGAGTGAGAGAGAGCAGTAGGAACCATGGCTGCTTGAGTAGGGTGGGGCCTGACCACAGAGAGGCTTGAACAGCAGGCAGACATTTCAATTGCAAGCCTTGGGCACTAGAGATTCATTGTAGTATTATACAACTTCATTTTGTACTTCTGAAATCTGATCAACATCTGTAGTACCCTGGTTTCATTAATATACTATAATTATGTAAGATGTCACCATTGGGGGGAATCTGGAGGATGGGTACAAGGGACCTCCTGATCCTATTTCCGCAATGTCTTGGGAGTCTGTAATTATTTCAAAACCAAAGTTTAGAAAATGAATATCTTAAAGATCAATCTTTCATGTGTGTGCCTGATGGTTTGAAAGGTCAAACGGAGACAGGATGAGAAGTTGTTCTGAGCAGATATTTCTTCACCTAAATGTGGTTCACTCAGAGAATAGGTTGGACCTTGGTAAATGATGCATTTATGTGGTTTAGTCGAGGACAAAAATCTAAATTTATTGCATCTGAGAGCCAAATGTTATGTTTTTCTGGATGAGGATGTTTGGTCTTGGAAGTTTGGAGTTAAGTGTGATTTTCTGGGGCTCCTGGATGGCTCAGCTGGTCAAGCATCCAACTTTGGGCCAGGTCATGATCTCGTGGTTTGTGGGTTCGAACCCCGCTTCAGGCTCTGTGGTGACAGCTCAGAACTTGGAGCCTGCTTCATATGCTGTGTATCTCTGTCTCTCTGTCCCTTCCCTGCTCTCTCTCTCTTTCTCTCTCTCAAAAACAAATAAAAATAAAAATAAAGAATGATTTTCTAGTCATTCATCTAGAAGTGAGTCAGGCTGTGACTTGGTGAACAGCGATCTGTTTATAAAAAGACTATGGGGGCACCCAGCTGGCTTAGTTGGTAGAGCATGTGACTCTTGATCTCAGAGTTTTAATTTCAAGCCTCACGCTGGGTGTAGACATGACTTTAAAAAAAAGACTATGAATGATTCAGATGTTGGACCACTAAACTGGAGCTTGTTCTCTAAGAAAACACAGTGGAAACACCTCTAAACACCTGTAGCCTACAGAGAAGGTACTGGGCTTCGTGTTCTTCTGCAGCAAGTAAGTGGGCATCTGGCTGTACAACATGCCCGTTGAGTGATGGTGACTCAGAACACCAACAGCCAAACACCATCTGCCCACCCAACTAAGCCCACTCAGTATCCAAAATCCACAAAGGAAAAGCTGGTCAGCATTTGAAGAGAAAACAGAATTGACCACCTCAAGATATGTCACATTGGCATGAGGATTGTTTTGAGCTAATGGCAATCAAAACCCTGTGGATTCCATTAAAGCTCTTTACCTCCCACTCAATTGCCTATATTTTCATTGGAAAGGGCCTGTAGCAAGGAGAGAGCGATTATCAGAGATATCTCTTTTACCTAAGGATCTTATCTGTATGCCAGATGTGAGCAGTAAGAAAGATGATTCATTTTTCAGAAATACCAAGTAAAAGCTGTGCCGTCTAGTTAACAGTAGGTTTAAACCTATTGGAAATATATATAAACCCTCCCCCCATAATGGAGTCCTAAACCCTTAGACACTTCACTTCCTGGTTCTTCTTCCCCTTTCCATTTAACAGGCTTATTTTCTTGAGCTTTGCAAGCAGCATGTGTCAAAGAAGGGTGGAACTGAAAGTCTTCGCATCACCTCAGGGAATACATTTGTTCTAATCAAACTACTTTTTGCCTTACATGAGTATAGGCAACATCCAGGCATGACTGTATCCTCTGTAGTACTCAGCCAATGAGGAATCAGGGGAGGGACTTGCATGCTAGGAGATAAATTGCCTGCTGTAAGTGCTCTGAGTGTGCCTGTCCATCAGACACTGGCTCTTCAAGGACATAGTTTAAAGCCTTGCTTCACTGTGCTCTGAGTCTCTGCATCCCTCCTTTGATTGGGTCAGTGGGCTTATTTCTCACACCAGGGAAACTCTGTTTTGAAACATCCCCTCTTGCCTTCCTGCCAGTGGCCTTCCTCCCTTTGATATCCCCAGACTTCTACCCCTTTCCTCAGCTCAGGCTGTTATAGGGCTCCCATAAGCACAATTAAATTTAGTTTTCTCCAGTTAATCCATCTTACTTCAATTTCATTATTAGACCAGCCAAAAAACCTAGAAGGGAAGGAGGGGGCATTTCTCTTGCACACCACACATTTCTTTTCAGAAAGCAGATGTTGGTTGGGGTGGAAAATGGGGTGAAGAGACAAGAGCTGGAGGGCATCCTTCTAGATCATTTCTCCAGATAGGTGTTTAGCCCATCCTCCCTCTGCTCCCCCTCCCAGCTGACTAGGACCTTGGAGGAGCCACTGGAAGTAAATCCCGCCAGTTGGCTTCAGCTGGTTGCCCAGATGCAAACCAAAAGGTGACCAGAAGGAACTATAAACTCTTTTCCCCATTTCATCCTCCATTGCCCTTTTATGCAGTCTATGCCCTGCATCATATTTGGTGTGTTGCTTCAGCATTTCTTTCTGGGGTACAGGGCTCCTGCTGCCACTTGAGTTTGTTTTCCATCTTGCACAGCAGCTGGCTTTCTTAAGCCTTCCGAGGTAGCTCAATTATCTTGATTGTTTCAGTTTGGGCTGCGGAATTCAAGCAGCCTCAACCAGCCCGGTCATGAATTCACAGAGAATTTATCACTTAATAGTTGAAAGGCTTGGGTCATTAAGGAGTAGGGTAGAAACAGCAAAGGGATTGTTAATCTTGCAGAAAATGTAACATGGAGAGGGAGATGGCCCTTTGCTTCCTGTTGTGGCTTTTAAGGCTCCCCTCTGTGAAAGGACAGCTTGTGTTTTGCCTTTTTGGCCTTGGGGGTTGGAAGTGCAGTTTGAAGCTACCACATGGCAGGGTGAAGGGAAAGCAGATGGGATAGTTTGGGACTTCTGGGCACAAGCTGTGTACTTTGGGCTTTGCATATCCCTTCCAACTAGCTTCGCACAAGGCCTGCTTTAAAGGTATTTGCATGATTTCCTGGGCAGGTATTTGCATTGATCTGGGTAGGAAGTTCAGTTTTGATCCTTACCCCTGCTCCTGTGTGGCTCCAGGGAAAAGGACAGAATGAGTTTGCCAAAGGGACTCAAAAGCTGAATGTCTTCCTTCATCACTTCCAAATTGCATTATTGGGACACCTGGGTGGTTCAGTTGGTTAAGTGTCTGACTCTTGGTTTCAGCTTAGGTCATGATCTCATGGTTCATGGGTTTGAGCCCTGGGTTGGGCTCTGTGCTGGCAGTGCAGAACCTGCTTGAGATTCTTTGTCTCCTTCTCTGTGTCTGCCCCTCCCCCACTCACACTGTCTCTCTCAAAATAAATAAATGAATTTAAAAAATATTCTAAAAACTCCATTACTCCCATTCCAGTGATGACTGATGAGGATCCTTGACCCTGACCTCTAATCAGTGTTCTTGGAGAGCAGAACATTTACCCCAAATTCAGACTATACACCAGGCCCTCCCCCCAAATCACTCTTCATTCTGAAACTGTACTGGGGTGAGAAAGAGGGCTGCTCGAAGTAGGGGAACTTCTTGAGAACCTTCTGGCAGTTGACTATGTGATTTTCTTGGCTTCCAGCCTGTGTTCTTCTCCTGTGAACACACTGAGCTACTATACCAGTCCTGTGCTGAAACCGAGGTGTGTGCACCCCATTTGGGGAAGAAGAGGAAGAGATCAGAAAAGTTCTTCCTGCACTTTCACGAAGATGCTTCTCCAAAAGTTCCCAAATGCCCTGCTAGAACATCCAGGATACATAAAAGGGGGCACATATGCCCCGTCAAAGCCCCTCATGAATATCTACCCCTTCAGTGTTGCCAGGGAACACACCAGGACATCTTTTTAACTAAATCGTCCCCCCC
>NC_043717.1:74644723-74660734 GCF_006229205.1 Suricata suricatta
TCTCCTCCAGCCTCCGTTGTGCTGCGTTGTCCTGACATGGTTGCGCTCCTGCACCTCAGAATGATAGGTACCATTTTCTTGCCTGCTTTCCCCCCTAAAGTAGCATGTTCCCCCTTGGCTTGAAGAATCTGTGTTACCATAACTGTAAACGGAGGCATCATCTTCTGTCTCACATATGCACTGCCATTTGTAGAACTTTTGGAACCATAATTCTTAAACCCTTTATCTTTCTGCACTAAATTTCATTTAAGTGTCTGGTCCTGAGGAATTATGTGTCCTAATAACCCCCTGGGTCTTTTTTGGTTACAAAAGCTTACCTCCATCCAGGTACTGAAGTTGGGAAAATGTGACCTTGAAAAGTTTCCTGTCAAATGCATATTTAAAGTTGAGGTATCTTGGGCTACCTGAGTGGCTCAGTCGGTTAAGCGTCTGAGGTCAGCTCAGGTCATGATCTTGAGGTCTGTGAGTCAGCACCCCACATTGGGTTCTGTGCTGACAGCTCAGAGCTTCGGATTCTGCCTCTTTCTCTCTCCTGCACCCCCCCCCCACTCACGCTCTCTCTTTCTCTCAAAAATAAACATTTTAAAAAAGTTAATAAAGTTGGGGTGTCTTTTCCAAATGTCCATCGACTGTAAATGGATACAGAAGATTCGGTATATACACAAAGACACACAGACACACACAGAGGAATATTATTCAGCCGTCAAAAAATGAAATCTTGCCATCTGCAACAACATAGATGGAGCTAGTGTATTATGCTAAGTGAAATAAGTCAATCAGAGAAAGACAAATGCCATGTGGTTTCACCCATGTGTCGAATTTAAGAAACAAAACAGATGGGGCACCTGGGTGACTCAGTTGGTTAAGCATCCAACATCACCTCAGGTCATGGTCTCATGGTTCGTGACTTCAAGCCCCACATCAAGTTCTGTGCTGAAAACTCAGAGCCTGGAGCCTGCTTCAGATTCTGTGTCTCCCTCTGTTTCTCTGCACCACCCCTGCTCTCACTCCACCTCTCTGTCTCTCAAAAATAAACAAACATTAAAAAAAGAAAACAGAGACTCTTGAATAGTGAAAACAAACTGAGGGCTGAAGGGATGGGGAAAAGGAAAGGGGGGTGATGGGCATGGAGGAGAACACTTGTGGGGAAGAGCACTGGGTATTATATGGAAACCAACTTGACAATAAACTACAAATAAAAAATTAAAAAAAGAAAGACAAATATATGCAAAGGTGGGGGGAAGAAGAGAGGGTTATAAACCATCACAGACTTTTAATGATAGAGAACAGACAGGATTGATGGAGGGAGATGGGCTAGATGGATGATGGGGACTAAGGAGGGTACTTGTTGTGATGAGCACTGGGTGTCGCATGTAAGTGATGAATCACTGAATTTTACTCCTGAAACCAATATTGTACTGTATGTCAACTAAAATGTAAATAAAACAAAAAATAAAATAAAGTTGGAGCATCTTTTGCTATGTGGCTTCCAAGTCACCAGTGTGACAATGCCTACTGTAGTCCAGTCCACGATGTCCAACTTACTTAGGTTTGCCAAGGACTTTCTGTTCTTAGCACCAAAAGTCCTGACTCCCAGGAATCACCTCAGTCCTGGGAAGATCTGAACATTGTCTCTATTTTATCACAGAAAAGTCCTGCAACTCCAGAAACCCATCAATCCCAAGCAAATGGAAATGTTTGGTCACTCTCCTTAAGGTTCCATAACTAATTGGCTTCTGGCATTCACTTTACCAGATGGAATTTGCATTTTAATAAATCCATCTTCTAAATCATAAAGTCTTCTCAAGCCAAAGGATGGATAGCTAATAATGGAATCACAGGTACTAGGACAAGCTGGTTGGAAAACTATCCCCGCCCCCTCAATCCCACTCCCAGCATGCCTTTCAATTCTTATTCACTTGACTGAATATTCTGCCAGCTCTTTCCTGTAGGCAACCTGTAGTGCTATATTATACTTGTTGGGGGTCGCCACCCCTGTAGGTTGTGGTTCTCAAACATGAGCTTGCATCTAAGTCACCTGGAGGACGTGTAAAAACAGGTTTCTGGTTCAGATGGCCTTGGTGGGGCCCAAAATCTGCATTTCTTCTTCTTCTTTTATTTTTTTGTAATGTTTATTTATTTTTGAGAAACAGAAGGCAAGCTGGGAGGGGCAGAGAAAGAGGGAGATTCAGAATCTGAAGCATGCTCCAGGCTGTCAGCACAAGAACAGATATGGCACCTGGATGACTCAGTGGGTTAAGCATCCGACTTCAGTTCAGATCACGATCTCACGGTTTGTGGGTTCAAGCCCCGCACTGGGCTCTGTGCTGACAGCTCAGAGCCTGAAGTCTGCTTCAGATTCTGTGTCTCCTTCTTTTTCTGCCCCTCCCCTGCTCACAATCTGTCTCTCTCTCAAAAATAAAAGAACCATTAAAAAAATATTTAAAAAGGAAGCTCAAATTCTAACTTAAAATTTTTTTTTCCAGAGCAGCTGTATCAGTTTACATTCCCACCAACAGTGTAGGAGGGTGCCTGTTTCTCCACATCCTCACCAGCATCTACAGTCTCTTGATTTGTTCATTTTAGCCACTTTGACTGGTGTGAGGTGGTATCTCAATGTGGTTTTGATTTGTATTTCCCTGATGATGAGTGAAGCTGAACATCGTTTCATGTGCTTGTTGGCCATCTGGAGGTCCTCTTTGGAGAAGTGTTTGTTCAAGACTTCTGACCATTTTTCACTGGATTATTCATTTTTTGGTTATGGAGTTTGGTGGGTTCCTTGTAGATTTCGGATACTAGCCCTTTATCTGATATGCCATTTGCCATTCTCTTTTCCCATTCTGTTGGTTGCCTATTAGTTTTTTGGTTGTTTCTTTTGCAGTGCAGAAGATTTTTATCTTGATGGAAGTCCCAATAGTTCATTTTTGTTCTTGATTCCTTTGCTTTTGGGGGGATCTACCCAAGGGGTACAGAAGTGCTGATGCATAGGGACACATGTACCCCAATGTTCAGAGCGGCACTTTCAACAATAGCCAAATCATGGAAAGAGCCTAAATGTCCATCAACTGATAAGTGGATCAAGAAGATCCGGTATATATATACAATGGAATACTACATGGCAATGAGAAAAAATGAAATCTGGCCATTTGTAGCAAAATGGATGGACCTAGAGGGAGTCATGCTAAACGAAATAAGTCAGGCGGAGAAAGACAGATGCCATATGTTGTCACTCATAGGTCTAACAGGAGAAACCTAACAGGGGACCATGGGAATGGGAAAGGAGGGGAAAAGAGTTGGGGAGAGGGAGTGAGGCAAATCATGAGAGACTTTTGAATGCTGAGCACAAACTGAGGGCTGAAGAGGGAGGGGAGAAGGGGAAGGGGGATGATGGTCATAAAGAGGAGCACTTGTGGGGAAGACCACTGGGTGTTATATGGAAACCAACTTGGTAATAAACTGTTAAAAATACATTAATTTTAAAAATTTTTAAAATTTTTTAACGTTTTTATTATTGAGAGACAGAGAGAGATAGAGCATGAACATGGGAGGAGCAAAGAGATGGGGAGACACAGAATCTGAAGGAGGCTCCTGGCTCTAAGCTGTCAGCACAGATCCCAACGTAGGGCTTGAACTCACAAACCATGAGATCGTGACCTGAGCCAAAGTCGGATGCTCAACTGACTGAGCCTCAAATGCCAACATTTAACAGAATATCTCCTGACTTTTAAATGTTGTCAACCAACTGTAATCTTAAAAAAATAACTGTGTAACCCATCCCCCCATCCACCTCTCTTCCAGCAACCCTTAGTTTGTTCTTTGTATTTAAGAGACTCTTATGGTTTGCCTCCCTCTCTGTTTTTATCTTATTTTTCCTCCCCTTTGCCTATGTTCATCTGTTGAGTTTCTCAAATTCCACATATGAGTGAAATCATATGATATCTGTCTTTCTCTGACTTATGGGTTAAAAGGTTGATGGGCATTAAGGAGGGCACTTTTTTTGGATGAGCACTGGATATCATATGTAAAGGATGAATCACTGGGTTCCATGCCTAAAGCCAAAACTACACTGTATGTTAACTAACTTGAATTTAAATTTTATCAGCACCGTGCTCTAACCAACTAAGCTAACCGGCCAAGACGAATTTAAATTTTAAAAAATTACCACGTGAGCCAAATATGTCCACAGCACATATTTGCTGCCCATATATGACTTCTAGGTTATAATGAGAAAAAAGACACCAGGGTTTGTAGCATAGATGGCAAATGGGGTTAGCAGCAAGAAGGCAGGAGAGGTTATGTGTTTGGTGAAAATAACGGATCAGGAACCTAAGTATTGTCCTCCTGCTCAAGAGCGACAAGGTAAGCACAGTCCAATAAAGGCACCATTTGTACTCAAGAGATGTGTTAGATCTGAATCCTTGCCAGTTGACCATCCTATCTTCACTGGTTGGGAATAACAACAACTAACGTTGACTGGACACTTACACTATACCAGGCTTTGCCCTGAAAGCTTTATATGTATTGCTTAATTTAATCATCACACATATTCCTGGGAGGTCGGTCTTGTTGTTATTCCCACTTGACTTCATTTCACCCATATCCTAGTCTGGTCCCAGTTGACTTCATGGAGCAGGATCTTAGTTCTACCTGAACAAACACCCCACAAACAAATGCACTACTGTGGATAAAATGCCCAGTTGGTAGCTACCATGGATTTCATGCAGCAACAATACCCCAAGTCTAAGAAACTTATAACCTCTAGCTGGGTGTCACAGAGGACCTCCAGAACCTGTCCTCTGAGGCAATGAATTAAGCATGTGAGAATGCTAAGGTTGAGACAGTGGAAAGCAATTATACTATTATAGTTATTATATCTCTTGATGTTTTATCAACCACTAACAGAACCCTGGAGAAGTTACCTATTGGACAGATCAGCTTTGATGGGACGGAAGGTATAGAATCTCTCTGCCCTGGAAAGCAACTTCATACAGGACATTGCAAGGAGGGATCTTGGAGGGAGGGGACTGGAGGAGAACATGAAGATGCTAGGGACCCAGAGCAGAGTACAAAGAAAAGCTAGAAGGAAGCAAAGATAACGCTGGCCTGCTGCATGACTTTTCTGAGGCCAATTTCATATTGAGGCCATTCGCCTGGCTGGGAAAGCACCACAGAAGGAAATGGTCCAAATGCTGGACTAGGGCCCGTGGTCTCTCTGAACTTTTTTGCCCTAATTCTTTGCGTAACTATTGCCTCAGAAGCAGGAAACGGGATTGTGAATCCGGTCTAAGTTCATGGTTTATCATTACCTAAGTATATATTTACCGAAGGCTTACCAAACAGGGCTTTTTAAAGTTCTGAGTGATGTCCTGTCTGGTATTTTCTTAGGAAATGAAATTGTTGCTTCATCAAATGATAGGTTATTTATTGAAGAAAAGTAACCAGCAGGACCATTTCCCCATATTGCTTAGTAACTTTTATATGCACTCTAAGTCATATTTATATAATGGCTTAGGAATAGTAGTTACTAAATAGCAGGAAATTCTGAAAAGGTTTAAGTACACATAAGATATTAAAGCTGTTTGGCTAGAGACAGTTCCATGTTCGCTCTATAAAGTCGGAGCTAAAGTTGGTGGATTTCCCCCTCTGAGCTCCTGAATACAAGTATTTTGGACCCACCACTTAGTTGGTCATTCAATAACATTTATTGGACATTCAATTCACTGTTGCCATCATTGTGCCTAATAGCAATAGCTACCACTTATCAAGCACTTACTATCTGCTAGACATTAGGCTAAGGAGATTATCTCATTTAATTCTGATAACCACTTTATTCAGTTAGTGTTGTCACTTCTCTGTTTTACAGATGAGGAAACTAAGGCTGAGTTCTGTAACTTGCTCAGGGCCAGCAGTCCTGAACTATGTTTGGTAACAACCACCACACCATCAATGCCAATGATTGACTTTAGCTGATTACTTGCCACATGCCAAACATAACACTATGTGTTACATATGCATCATCTCATTTAATTCTCAGAAGAATGGCTCTTGAACTTAGTGCTATTATTGTTATTAGCCCTATTTTACATGAGGGAAATGAGGCTCCAAATGGTAATCTGCCCAGAATCACACAGCTAGTAAGTAAAAGAACTATGATTTCTAGCAGGTTTCTCCAAACAGTCATCAAAAATAAAAGGCAACCTACAGAATGGGAGAAGATATTTGCAAATGATATATTTGATAAATGATTAGTATCCAAAATATATAAAGAACTGATACAACTTAGGGTGCCTGGGTGGCTCAGTCTGTTAAAGGTCTGACTTTGGCTCTGGTCATGATATTATGGTTTGTGGGTTTGAGCTCTGCATTGGGCTCTGTGCTGACAGCTCAGAGCCTGGAGCCTGCTACAGATTCTGTGTCTCCCTCTCTCTCTGCCTCCTCCCCCATTCTTTCTCTCTCTCCCCCCCACCTCTTTCAAAAATAAATATTTAAAAAATAAACATTATGGGGCACCTGGGTGGCTCAGTTGGTTGAGCATCCAACTTTGGTTGAGGCCATGATCTAACAGTTCATAAGCTCAAGCTCCATGTCGGGCTTTGTGCTGATAGTGTGGAGCCTGCAGTCTGCTTCAAGTTCTGTATCTCCCTCTGTCTCTGCCCCTCCCCTGTCACGCTCGCTCAGTTGCTCTCTCTCTCTCTCCCTCTCTCAAAACCAAATAAACATGAAGAAAATTTTAACTAAAAAAAATAAACATTAAACAATTTTTTGAAAAGAATACAACTCAACACCCCAAAATCAAATAATGCAATTAAAAAATGGGCAGAAGACTTGAACAGATATTTCTCCAAAGAGAACATATGGATGGCCCATAGACACATGAAAAGATGCTCAACATCACTCATCATCAGGGAAATACAAGTCAAAACTACAATGAAATATCACCTCACATCTGTAAGAATGCTGAAAATGAACAACACAAGAAACAGGTGTTGGCAAGGATATAGCAGAAAAGTAATCTTTGTGCATTGTTGGAATTGCCAACTGGGGTAGCCAATGTGGAAAACAGTATGGAGGTTCCTCAAAAAGCTAAAAATAAATGACCCAGCAATTGCACTACTGCATTTTTAACCAAAGAATACCAAAAAAAGGGATACATGCACCCCAATGCTTATAGCAGCATTATTTATAGTAGCCAAATTATGGAAACAGCCCAAGTGTCCATCGATTGATGAATGATAAAGATGTGGTATATATATACAATGGAATATTACTCAGACACAAAAAGGAATGAAATCTTGACATTTGCAACATCATGAATGGAGTTAAAAAGTATAATTCTAAGTGAAATAAGTCAGTCAGAAAAAGATAAACACCTAATGATTTCATTCATATGTGGAATTTTAGAAGCAAAACAAACAAGCAAAGAGAGAGAGAGAGAGAGAGAGTGAGAGAGAGAGAGAGACCAACCATGAAACAGACTCTTAACTCTAGAGAACAAACTGATACCAGAAAGGAGGTGGGTGGGGAGGTGGGTGAAATATGTGATGGGGATTAAGGAGTGTCCTTGTTATAATGGCCACCAGGTGATGTATGGAATTGTTGAATCACTATATTGTACATCTGAAACTAATATAACACTGTATGTTATCTATACTGGAATTAAAGTAAAAAACTTAATAAAAAGTAAAGTAGGTCTGTCTTACACCAGAAGCCAACTCAAAGGACACCTCCTCCAGGAAGCTTTCCATAAACTCTTTAAATTGTTTTAGGTGTCTGTTCATGTACCATGTTCACATTGCACCTTGCTTGCTCTATCAGAACATATTATTAACATTGTTATTATTAGTAGTATTATTTTTTAGTGTTTTGTGCAAACACTATGCATACATTATCCCTAGTTCTCATAATGGTGTGTGGAAAAGTCATTATTAGCCTTATCTGGGAAACAGGCTCAGAGAAATTAAGTAACTTGGTCAAGATTATACAACTAGTGGTAATGGAACTGGGGTTCTATTCCAAGTATATTGGTCTCCATTGAGTGAAAGCCCATACTTTTCCTACCAAACAATGCTACTTTCCTTCGTTTTGTATTGAAATTATGTTTATTTATCTATATGATCTAATTGGCCAAGTGTCAGGACAGTTTTTAGGACTAGATAGTAAATATTTGGGGCTTTGCAGGCCATTTTGTCTCTGCTGATCATATCACTAAAGCAGTCATAGGAAATATGTAAGCAAATACATAGACAAATGGTGTCATTGTGTTCCAAGAAATCTTTATTTATGCATACAGAAATTTGACTTTTGTATAATTCTCATGTGCCATCATATATATATTCTTTTTTAAAAAAAATTGTCTTTTCAACCATTTAAACATGTGGAGACTACTCTTTGCTCACAGGCCATAAAGAAACAGGCAGCAGGCTGGATTTGGCTAGTAGGCCCTTGCAATAGACCGGTAACTCCTGGAGGGTAGAGGTTAGTCCTCTTCATTGATTTCTTCAGGATTTCACCGAGTGCCCATAGTCAAGGCCCAGTAAATATTTGCTGAGAGGCAGACTTCAGCCAGAGGATAGACTCTAGAGCATAAACTTTGCTTTGATTTAAATTCCAGCTTTGTCACTTTCTAGCTGGGTGACATTAGTCAGGTTGCTGTTAGGTTACTCTGTTTCCTCATCTAAAAATGGATACAAGGGTGCCTGGCTGGCTCAGTTAGTAGAGCATGACTCTTGATCTCAGGGTCATGAGTTCAAGCCCCATGTTAGGCATGGAGCCTACCAAACAAACAAACAAATTCAATGGTTATAATAGATACAGGTTTCCATTTATGAAGTAAAAGGGAATAAAATGTGGAGCATAGGGAAAATAGTTAATGGTATTGTAACAGTGTCATATGGTAACAGATGGTAGCTATGCTTGTGGTGAACATAGCATAACATATGGAGAAGTTGGATCATTATCTTGTACACTTGAAACTAATGTAACACTGTGTGTCAACTATAATTCCATTTTCAAAAAATTTTTTGAAGTGTATTTGCTTATTTTGAGAGAAAGGCAGGCAAGTGTGGGGGAGGGACAGAGAGAGGGAGACACAGAATCTGAAGCAGGTTTCAGACACTGACCTGCCAGTATGGAGCCCCACGTGGGGCTCGGGCCCATGAGCCCTAAGATCATGACCTGAGGCGAAGTTGGAAGCTTAACTGACTGAGCCACTTGGGCGCCCCTCAATTTTCAAAAAATTTAATGAGTAGGCTGACTCAGTTGGTAGAGCATGAAGGTAGAGTATTCAACTCTTGATCTCCCAGTCATGAATTTGAGCCCTATGTTAGATATAGAGCTTACTTAAGAAAACCTTCTTTTAAGGAGTGCCTAGATGACTCAGTCGGTTAAGCATCCAACGTCAGCTCAGGTTGTGATTTCACAGTTTGTGAGTTTGATCCCCACATCGGGCTCTGTGCTGACAGCTCAGAGCCTAGATTCTGCTTCGGATTCTGTGTTTCCCTCTCTCTCTGTCCCTCCCCTCCTCATGCTCTCTCTCTATCTCTCTAAAAAATAAACATTAAAAAATTTTAAGATAGAAAAATTTAATAAATATAACACTAGTACTTCCCACATAGGTTATTGTGAGCACTTAAAGGGTTAATAAAGTACTTCCAGGAATCTCTGGCATCATCGTCATTATCAATATTGAAATGAAATAGGACAATCCCATTCTGTCTTTAAGAAATTAATAGTCTTACCAGCTAGTTAACCAAACACAACATAAAATAAAAGCATGAAACCCTTTGTGAACCAGCATGTCAGCAATCAACTTGGATGCAAAATCTTGTTTCTGAAAGCTGCATCTCTCCCACTTTTGACCTGAACTTGGTGACTATAAGCACTTTCTAGAAGTCTTCTAGTAGGAGGCCACAGCAGATGTGGCTTTTTGTCCTGCACAGTGGTTCATTGTTTCTTTATTTCTGTTTTTGAATTTAATATAATTAGGCAAAGCATTTGCACTCCACCTCACTGTAGGCCCCACTGTTCTCCACTGTCTTAAACTCTCAACTTCTCTGTGTAGCCTCTGAAAGCCTTTGAGTTTGAAATTTCTGCCCTGGTACCTTTACCCAGAGACTTCATCAGGAACTAGCTGCCCTGGAGGAACCCTGACTCTTCCATCTGTAATCATCAGCCTGATGGTGTACCCACCCTTGGCTCTGGCCTCCAATTTCATTCTCATCTCTTGCTCTGTGTTCTGGCCACCCTGGACTCCATCTGGTTCCTCAAGAAAATCATGCTGTCTCTAACCTCCTCTCATTAGTCCCCTTTGCTTGGAACATTCTTTTTTTTTAATGTTTATTTATTTATTTTGAGAGGGAGAGAGAGAGAGAGAGAGAGAGAGGGAGAGAGAGAGAGAGAGAGAGAGAGAGAGAGAGAGAGAGAGATTGAGAGCATGGCATGAGTGGAGGAGGGACAGAGAGAAACACAGAATCCGAAACAGGCTTCAGGCTCCAGTTCAGAGACTAGTGTGGTGTCGAACCCACAAACCATAAGATCATGGCCTGAGCCAGTCAGACAATCAACTGACTGAGCCACCCAGGTGCCCTCTGCTTGGAACATTTTTTTATTTTTGGTGTCTGCTGCTGACTTTGAATTTCTCACTTCTTTTCTTTTATTTTTTTAATATAATTTATTGTCAAGTTGGTTTCCATTTAATATCCAGTCCTCATCTCAACAAGTGCTCTCCTCCATGACCATCACCCCTTTCCTCCTCTCCCCCACCACCCATCAATCCTCAGTTTGTTCTCAGTATTTAAGAATCTCTTATGGCTTGCCTCCCTCCATCTCAACTATTTTTTCTCCACTTCTCCTCTCCTATGATCGTCTGTTAAGTTTCTCCTGTTCCACATATGAGTGAAAACATATGGTATCTGTCTTTTTCTGCCTGACTTATTTCACTCAGCGTGACACCCTCAAGGTCCATCCACACTGCTATGAATGGCCAGATTTCATTCTTTCTCATTGTCATGTAGTATTTGCTTGAAACATTCTTACCCCACTTCCAGGTAAATTCTTCCTCATCTTTCAGGTCTTTATCTTAGATGTCAGCTTAACCAGGAACCTTTTTCTGATACATTAAATAAATATGAAGAGCTCCTCCTCTGAACCCTCATATTATCCTACACTTTGGTGTCAGAGACTGGCTAGTTTCTCATGAACCCCATTTTTTACTGGGCAGAGGAAGGTCACATTTCTTGGCTTATATTGTCATTACATTGGCTTCTTGTAACATTCAAGTATGGCTATAAATCGTGCTGTGCGATAGTCCACGGGCTGCTATTTGCCTACAGAATATGGAGAATCCACTGGTAGACTCTAACGAGGTCTATGGGATGGTGAAGCCATATAGCAATAAGAGCCTATATCCTTGTAAGATACAGTAAGATCCTTAGTAAGAATCCTGAGTCACTACTTGGAAGACAGATACCCAGGAATGCTGCTTGACCTGCCTTGGCCTGTGACATGAATGACAAATTTTTATTGTGTTGAAACTCTTAGATGTGAGGATCATTTGTTACAGCATGTATAATTAGTTACCTTGACTAATGTATCTTTCTTATGTCAAGTACCTAATAACCCTGATTATGATTGCATAATTGCCCATTTACTTGGTTTTCCTAGTGGCTAAAACATAAACTCCACCAGGGCAGGAATTTTTCTGGTTTCTTCTGTACTATCTATAGTGTCCGGCACTTACTAATTACTCAACAAATATTTGGTGAATGAAAAAATGAATGAACATTTTATTCCTTTTAAGATCCATGTTGAAACAGTGGAAGGGCCATACATGTCATCAGGCCCATGCCACTCAACACTGACTGAGGGACTGGCTGCTTTGGAAATTGCCAGACCATCCAGTGATGCATTTTGGATCACAACTCTGGAATTGTCTTTATGGGGTAAATACCATCAGCCCTTACTTTTCTATTAACCACAACCATTTTCGGTCTAGCCCTTCAACCCTCACCAAAACCACTTGCCAAAATCACTAAAAACCTCCGTGTTATCAAAATCAGCAGTGTCTTTTTTGTCTTCCTCCAACTTGACCTACCAGCAGTGTTCAACACAGTTTACTACTCTCTCCTCCAACACTCTTTTCTTGGCATCTGTGACACTATACATTAAAAAATTTCACACATATCTTTGCTCCTTTTCTGTTTATTTCAAAGTCTCCTCTCGTATCCAATATCCAAATGTTGCAGTGCCCTGGCACTAGTTCTTAGGGCCTCTCTCTATCTGCATTCTTTCCCTAAGTGACTTCACCCTCTCACCATGGCATTAAATGTCATGCATATGTTGATTTCTTTCATATTTATGTCCCCATCCCAAAACTCTTCTTAATGCCAGACTCACATGACCAACTACTTAGAGACCTACGTGGAGATCTCAGAGGCATTCAATTTAAGCTGTCTAAAATATAAATAACTCTATCAGGGATGTCTGGCTGGCTCAGTAGGTAAAGCATGCAACTTTTGATCCTGGGGTTGTGAGTTCAAGCCCCATGTTGGACATAGAGCCTACTTGAAAAAAACACACACAAGAATAGTAATGAAACTATTACTCGATCAGTGCCTTCTTTCCTATACCTCAATGTAACTGTTCCTTCCCCAGTAAAAATATTCTATCCATTGCAAGGAACCAACATCTCTCAAGTTATTGAAGCCACAAACCAGCAAATAATTATTGATTCTACTATCTCCCTCCCCTCCAATGACTAATCAGTAAGTTCTACAGTTTCTAGTTCCAAAATATATCATAGACTTGCCTACTCTTTGTCAGTTTTGCTGCCAACACCCTAGTTCAAGCCACCATCATTTCTTGCCCAAGCTACTGTAATGAACTCTTAATGGATCATCCAACTTGCGTGCCCTCCTTCATTCCAGTCTATTCTCCACACATTAGCCAGAATAATCTTTTAAAAGAACATTCCTGGGGTACCTGGCTGGCTCACTCAGTAGAGCTTAGGATTCTTGATCTCAGCATTATGAGTTCAAGCTCATTAAATCATTAAAAACAAATAGGGTTGGCTCAGTTGATTAAGTGTCCAACCCTTGATTTTGGCTCAGGTCACAATCTCATGGTTCATGAGTTTAAGCCACAAGGTGGGCTCCACACTGACAGTGAAGAGCCTGCTTGGCATTCTATCTCTTTCCCTCTCTCTCTACCCCTCCTGTATACACACACACACACTCTCTGTCTCTTTCTCTCTCAAAATAAATAAATAAACTTTAAACAAAACAAAACAAAAACAAACAAGCAAACATAGAAGAATTTTCCTTTCACTTTAAATGAAGTCTATACTCTCAATGGGCTTCAAGGCTCTATGTAGTCTGGACTTTGTCTACTTTTCCCTCCCCCTGTCTGGCTACATTCCTTCAATCCTACTAGTCATACTGTCTACTTTCAGAGCTGTGAACAAGGGAAGCTCTTTCCTGCTTCAAGCCCCTAACACATGTTGGGCCTACTGCCACGAATGTGCTTCCTTTCCGCTAGGCCTGGCTGCACTTCACCAATCCAATTCCTTAATAAAGACCTCTCCACATGCAAGTCCATCTTCCCTGACCACAATCTCCCTGACACACTCCTTATTCTCTGCAATTGTTCACCTGTGTTTCCTTCACACAGTTTGAAATTATCTATTTATTGCTTATTTACTTGTTGATTATCCAACTCCCTCCATGGTACCTTTAAATTCTATAAGGAGATTTTTTTTTAGGGGGAGGAACCAAGATGGCAGAGAGGAAGGGAGCTCTGTAAACTTTGTCTGCCCCATCTATCGAACTGAGAAGACCATTACTCTCATCTGTAAGAGCAGAAGGAGAAAATACGGACTCCAGAAAGAAGACAACCTCAAAGATACCTGAGTGAGTGAGTGCGAACTGGGGAGATTGGAAAATGGGCCAGCCCGAGAAGAGCAGGGGAGGTGGAAGCCCCAGCCCAACACGGGGCAAGTGCATGGAGCCCAAGAGACAAAGGGAAGAGACAGAGAGACTGAACACGTTCATAGTACTGTCTCTGGGGAAGAGATAAAGAACGTTTAACCATGCTCGGAGAGAGAAACTCACTCCATAGATAACTGCTGGGTAGCCCAAATCCTGAACCCAGGTGGCGCAAGGGAAAGAACAGCTTCCAGCCCTGCGCCATCCCGGTGGGGAGCCGGCGGCTGATGTGGCAGCAGCACCAGGGGCACTCACTTCGACCTTGGCTGCAGGAGTGGGAACACGCACCTCATCTCCACGCACAACTCGCCTCTAGCATTGGCCGCGTGAATCCCGAATCCAGAGTGCCAAAAGGGAAAAAATAGCCCCAACCCTACCCAATCCCGGCAGGGAGTTGGCGGCAGTGGAGGCTGGGGCTCGTGCTTAGGCCGCAGGAGCTCGCAACTCATTTCCAGCAATGTCCAGAGCCTCAGGCAGCAGTAGCTCAAATCCCAGCTGGGGCCAAGAGAAACTGATCCCTCCCCCTATGTGAACGCTATCCCAGCTGGGGGCTGGAAGTCCTCAGCAGTGTCTGTGAGGGCGTGCACTTCACCTCCTGCTGTGCACCTCACCTCAGGCAGCTGTAGCGCAAATCCCAGCCTGAGGCAAGAGAAACTGATCCCTCCCCCTAAGAAGCCAGCCACTAAAGTAAGTACATCTCATCTGTGGTAGCATAAAAGTTCATGGACTAGGACTTTGAACTGCGGTGGGCCTGGAAAATTCAACTTGGCCCAGCTGCAACACAAGGAGATTGGACTCATTAGAGTGGCCTACAGTGCTTAGTTTCAGTGGAGCTTGGCGTGCCGCCATTCTACTCTCTGTAGTCAACAAGGCTGAACCTCTGAGAGCAGCCCCTAAGACCTGTTACACCAAACCATGCCATCTGCAAGGGTGGGCTGCTGCTTTTTTTTCTCTTTTCCTTCTATTTTCTTTTTTTTTTGTACTTTTTTTTATTATTATTACCTTTTTTACTTAAAATTTTCTAAAAATTATTACCCCTTATTTTCCCTTCTCCTTTCTCCCTCTTTTTTTCTTTCTTGCAATCCAGATATATTCTCCTGTATCTCATCCTTATCTCTCCCCTCAACTGGTCATACACTTTTAGACTGTCCATTGTCCTTTGTTGTCTCTGACCCCCTTTATTTTTTTCTTCTCCTCTTTTCGTCTCTTTCCTCTCAATTTTCTTTAATTCCTTTCCCCCTTTTAATTTGTTTGTTTGTTTGATTTGTCTGCGTGTTTGTCTGCTTCTGTTCCCTCTGTGTTTGGCTGTCTGTTTTCCGTCTTAGGGCTACCCCAAGAAACAAGCCAAAGTGTGCATGATGGGGAGTCCCAAATATCGCTGAGTAGGGAAATAAAATATTCAAAGGCACAACAAGAGAAACTGAGAGACACCATTAAAATAATATTTCCTGAAATGGCAGACCTTGGACGGTCAATAAGCCTCCTTTAACAGAGCAATATTAACAGGTGCACCATGCACAATGAGCCTTTTAAAGCTGCCAAGAGACAGAAAACTAGCAAAAATGACAAGAAAGAACTCTCCCCTGAAGAACCTCAAGGAAGAAGTCACAGCCACAGAACTGCTCAAGGCAGATCTAGACAACATACCGATTCAAGAATTTAAAAAACTTGTCATAAAATTAGTCACTGGGGTTGAAAAAAGCATCAAAGAAGCAACTGGGACAATGACTAGGCACTTTGAAAATAGGTGTGATGAGTTAACAAAGGCTATAAATGAGGTGAATAATAAAATGGAGGCAGCCACCTCAAGGATTGACGAGGCAGAGAGAAGAATAGGTGAATTAGAAGATATGGTTATAGCAAAAGATGAAGCTGAAAAAAAGAGAGAGAAATTGATCCAGGAGCAGGAAAGGAGAATTTGAGATCTGAGTGATACAATCAAATGGAACAACATTCGTTTCATAGGAATTCCTGAAGAGGAAGACAGAAAGGTCCTAAAGGGATACTAGACCAAATCATAACTGAGAATTTC
>NC_043717.1:74660834-74689651 GCF_006229205.1 Suricata suricatta
AGGAAACCATCAAAACCCTCGAGGAGAAAGTAGGAAACAACCTCCTTGACCTCAACCACAGCAATTTCCTACTCGACACATCCCCAAAGGCAAGGGAAATGAAAGCAAAACTGAACACTTGGGACCTCATCAAGATGAAAAGCTTCTGCACTGCAAAGGAAACAATTAAGAAAACTAATAGACAACCGACAGAATAGGTAAAGATAGTTGCAAATGACATATCAGATAAAGGGTTAGTGTCCAAAATCTACAAGGAACTCACCAAACTCCACACCCGAAAAAACAAATAACCCAGTGAAGAAATGGGCAGAAAACATGAACAGACTCTTTTCCAAAGAGGACATCCAGATGGCCTACAGGCACATGAAACGTTGCTCATCATCAGGGAAACACAAATCAAAACCACACTGAGATACCACCTCACGCCAGTCAGAGTGGCTAAAATGAACAAAGCAAGAGACTATAGATGCTGGTTAGGATGTGGAGTGACGGGCACCCTCCTACACTGTTGGTGGGAATGCAACCTGGTGCAGCCACTCTGGAAAACAGTGTGGAGGTTCCTCAAAAAACTATTCATAGAACTCCCTTATGACCCAGGAATAGCACTGCTAGGGATTTACCCAAGGGATACAGAAATGCTGATGCATAGGAGCACATGTACCCCAATGTTCATTGCAGCAATGTCAACAATAGCTATATTATGGAAAGAGCCTAAATGCCCATCACCTGATGAGTGGATGAAGAAGATGTGGTATATTTATACAATGGAGTGTTACATGGCAATGAGAAAGAATGAAATCTGGCCATTTGTAGGAAAGTGGATGGACCTCAAGAGTGTCATGCTAAGCGAAGTAAGTCAGGCAGAGGACAGATACCATATGTTTGCACTCAGGTCTAACAGGAGAACAGGAGAAACCTAATGAATGACTGGGGGAGGGGAAGAGGGAAAGAGAGTTGGGGAGAGAGAGGGACGCAAAATTTGAGAGACTATTGAATACTGAAAGTGAACTGAGGGTTGAAGGGGAAGGGGGATGGGGGAAAAGAGGTGGTGGCGATGGAGGAGGGCACTTGTTGGGAAGAGCACTGGGTGTTGTATCGAAACCAATTTGACAATAAACTATTTTTAAAAAATTAAATTCTATCAGGACATAGAGGGCATCTGTTTTATTCTCTTGATGTATTACATAGTCCCTAACACAGTCTCTGGCACAGAGTAGTTACTCAGTAATAGGGGTTGAATGAAATAGTAAGCATTTCCATTTAGCTTGTGTGATTTGAAGAGGATAATGATAAGGTTACCCTCAATTTCATTCTATAAAGCTTTTTCTCTCTCTCCATTTCTTTAAACTTATAAGAGCATGTGAAACCCCCATTTGAGCAAACCCATTGGGCCAAGGCATTAGTTGGCAAACTACAGCCCCCTGGCCAAATCTGGCCTTCCACCTGTTCTTGTATGTTTAAATTGAGAATGGTTTTTATATTTTTTACATGATTGAAAAAAATCAAATGAAGAATAATATTTTGTGACATGTAAAAATTATATGAAATTCAATCTCTTTATTTATTGGAACACAGCCAGTTAATTTGTTTATGAATTGTCTGTTGCTAATGTCATGCCACAAGGGCAGAGTTGAATAGTTACAACAAAAACTATATGGCCCTCAAAGCCTATATTTGCTATTTGGTCCTTTTGCAGAGAAAGTATTCCATACCTTGAGCTAATGCATTGAAGGATCATGTTAAAATATATAAAGTGCCTGAGAAAAGTAGCAGAGTGAGCCATTGCCTATCTATCTGCCACCTCAAACTTGGATTTGATTATTTAATCTGTTTCATTCACCCAGAAAGCACCCTAAAAAAATGGGTTATAGGAATCCTGGGTGGCTCAGTCGGTTAAGCATCTCCCTCTTGATTTCAGCTCAAGTCATGATCTCATGGTTTGTGAGTTTGAGGCCCACATTGGGCTCTCTGCTGGTGGTGCAGAGCCTGCTTGGGATTTTCTCTCTCTTTCTCTCTCTCACTCACTCTCTGCCTCACTCTCTCTATCTCTCTCTGTCTCTCTCTCTCTCTCTCTTTCTCTGTCTCTGTCCCCCCCCCTCTCCCATGCTTGCTCTCTCTCTCCCTCAAAAATAAATAAATAAACTTTAAAAATTTTTTTTAAATTAAATGGGTTATAAATATAAAGAGACATTTTGTTAGGGGAAGAGAGTAAGACAAGTCCAAAGCAAATATCCCTCATCCTCTTTGGAGATAAGAATTACATTGAAGTTGTCCCAAAATATGAAGTTATGAATGAAGGCCAGGGAGAAGGGACAGTGGGATGTAGGGAGGAAGCTGATGAATGAATAATGAGAAAGGGGAGTTCTGCCCAGGCACAGTGGGAGAGAGGGAAAAAAGTGTCATCTTGCCCATGTATCCTCATTACTGTCATGATACTGAACGTGTCTGGAAACCACAGAGAAGGCAGCCCAGCAGAGACTAAGGCCTGGCCATGGAGCATGTCAGGCTTTCTGCTCATGGTTTCCACTGTGATGAACTTGGAGGATGCTTGGCAGCATTCAGGCTGTGGCACAGTCCATCTGGCGGGGCGGGGGGAGCTGGGCAGAGGGTCACTCAGAGGACCAGGGAACATCAGGAAAACCTTGAGTCCCTGAAGGACAGGGGAAGGGGAAGGGCAGAATGCCTGTAGCACCTCATTCACTATTTTGCTCTATGCTCTCCTTTATTCATATCCTCTAGATTTATGTCTTCACCAAGACGTGAAAAATCTCATTGTTATGAAGTCCTCTGTGACTTTCTCTGAATTCCAGACTCAATGATTGGGGATGTGGCAGACGTTTTCTGCCCTCTTTTCTCCCTTCTTACACCAGGTGTATGTCCATGGGCCTCCAGGGATTTTCTTGGGAGAGTTAACTATCTACTGCATTAGCTGAGTGTAGCTACCATGCAGGCAATTTCCCTGCATGCCCACACACTGATGCATCTCCCTCTCCCCCCTCTAGGCAAATTATTCCTGCTCCTCGGCATGAGTCACCAGGCATTAAGAGCTACCACAGGCCAGATTTCTGCGTCAGCAGCCCCAACATGTTGTTTTTCTTACAAAGGGTGGGGAAACAGGAGGGAGGGAAACAGAGAAGGTATAAGTGTGGAATGGAACAAAGTGCACAGACCACAAACCAAAGGGGTGATTCTGGTCTTCTACTTCCTACTGGCTTGGAAGGGCCTTTGATGTGTTAGGCAGCCTTCCACTGGCTACTTGGTTTCATTTCCCTTGTCCTTTATATTCTGTCTGTTCCGTTGTGATTGAGGAGCTTATTTTCTAATGTGGTGTTGGGGCTCCAAAAGGACCTCCAGAACTATCACAAAGGGGTATAGGGAAAGAGCCCCATGAACATTCTCACAGACCTAAATAGGGAACACTTAATCTTATAAAGTTAAAAGTGCTATTGGAACAGGAGTGCCTGGATGGCCCAGTTGGTTAAGCATCTGACTTTGGCTCAGGTCATGATCTCACAGTTCATGGGTTCAAGCCCCACCTCAGTCTCTGTGCTGAGCTCAGAGCCTGGAACCTGCTTCAGAATCTGTGTCTTCCTCTGTCTTTGCCCTTCCCTTGCTCATGCTCTGTCTCTATCAAAAAAAAAAAAAACATAAAAAATTACTTTGGAACAATAAACAAGAAAGTGAAGTCTAAGAACAATGTAAAAGAAGTCACAACAATGATAGGACAAGGCAGATTGGAAAAGCCCCTAACCCTGGTAATAATACAGTAAGACACTGGATTGCAAGTAACTTGTTCTGTGACAGTTCCACAAGATGATTGAACATTTGTGATAATTTTTAAGTGTTTATTTATTTTTGAGAGAGAGAGACAGTGAGAGAGAGCAGGCAGGGTAGGGGCAGAGAAAAAGATAAAGAGAGAGGGATACAGAATCCAAAGCAGGCTCCAGGCTCTGAGTTGTCAGTACAGAGCCCGACATGGTGCTTGAACTCACAAACCTTGAGATCATGACCTGAGCTGAATTCAGGTGCTCAATCGACTGAGACATGCAGGCACTGCATATTTCTGATAAATTTTAACTTGGTAAATGAGTGATGTCTTGCAATATAAGTAGTATATGATGCCTAATGTTACATGATCACAGCTGAGCCAATGGTTCTTGAGATTTGCTTTGCTATATGAGTGCTTTGGATTACAAGCATGTTTCTGGAATAAATTATGCTCGCAAACCAAGGTTTTACTGTATTAGTAATTACTATTAAAACACTTTTAAGGCACACATACATACATATACACATATAATGCGTTTAATATAATCCTTGCAACAGCACAATGAAATGGTACGGTAATTAATGCCATATCCCAGGTAAGAAAACCAAGAGCAATACCAAGAGTTGGGGCAATTGTCAAATAAAGCAATTGCCCCAACATCTCTGGGCTACTAAGATACAGAGCCAGAATTTGAGCTTAGAGGTCCCATGCAGGAGTCCATACCCTTAATCAGTAACCCACTACTCAGAGAATGTCTTAAGTGCTCCAATATGAGTGAATGTGCTGACCCTAGATCTGAGAGAGTCCTCTGATCAGCCCTTTCTTTTCAGGGCAGACATTGTGACATGTAGCTTTGGGGAGAGGGAGGGAATGTCAGAAGGAAGTGGAGTATGAGATGCTGTGCATTTCCACTTGTCCCTTGACCTACTTCTTATGCCGAGGCATGTGCTTGCCTTTGGTTGGGATTGGCACAGTCTCATCTGGCAAAATCATGGAGGCTGGTACTGAAGCTTTCAAAAGCTCTTGGAGTGAAAGCTTCAAGCTGTCTGTGTTTCTTTGTGTCCGTGTCATAGATTTGTTGCTTCATGCCATTCATCGTTCTCTCTCATACAACAGGGTTTTGTAGGCCACTCGTACTTTTGGAGGACAGTATACAAAAGCTTGAGCTTAGAAGGGGGGATTTTTGGTAAGAGGCAGAAAAAGAGGAAGTGACTCACAAATGAAAGTTTTCAGCTGGTCAGAACATTCTATCAGATGCATCTGACCACTCATATAGGAAAGAAAGAGTCTCTCATTCTCATATTCAAAAACAAAAGCTGCCTGAGGTGACTAACTATCTCCTGAAACAAAGTTAACCATCAGAAACCTTTTGGGATTGACTCCTGGACAAAATTGCAGCCGTGTGCGCTCAGAGTCACATTGTAGATTTAAGCTGTAATGAAGCACCTTTGCTTCACCACCACAGCCCAGGAGCTTTATTAAATATTCAGTGACAAATCAGGTCCTGGAACCCAGCCAGTCTACTTGCAAGGTGACAATAATCACTGAACACAGCTTTTCTAGATGGAAAAGGGATCACCGTCCCATATTCACACAGCTGCAATATGATAGATTGAAGTGAGACAACCACAAGCTGAGTGGACAGAAGAATGTTCCACAGAAGATGAGCCAAGTCATGACTTTAAAACACAGACTGCAGTTACTGAGGAAAAGTGCAACAGATGGAACTGGCACCAGGGCTGCTGTTCTTTCTAAGAGCATGGGAAAGACTGGGAGACAAGGAGCTTTAAATGAAACTCTAGACCAAAGGATAACCTTTATATAGAGAATGTGGATGATACTCATGGTCATGGGTGTAGATCTGTATCTATAACTAGATAGGGATATACCTAGCAGCTTGAGACACAAAACACAATTACCATAAAGAGTATTAACAGTTAACATATGGGGTAAGACAAGTATATTACTCACAGTTAAATTAAGATGCTTCCTGACCACCAACTGTAGACCTTGCTAACTTCAGTTTTGTCATAACAGACAGAAATGCTATGATTTTCTTTTTTGCAAGAAAGACTTGTGATCATCTTTAAAGACAAGATGGAGGGGTGTCTGGCTGGCTCAGTTGAAAGAGCATGTGACTTTCGATCTAGGGTTCATGAGTTGGAGCCACGCATTGCATGTTGAGATTACTTACATAAATAAAACTTTAAAAATTGTTTAATATTTATTTATATTTGAGAGAGAGAGAGAGAGAGAGAAGAAAGGGCAGAGAAAGAGACACACACAGAATCCTAAGCAGGCTCCAGTCTCTAAGCAGTCAGCACAGAGCCCAGTGAGGAGCTTGAACTCACAAACTACAAGATCATAACCTCAGCTGAAATCGAAGTGTACCCAACTAAGCCACCCAGGTGCCCCAATTTTTAAAAAAATAAAGAGAAGAACTAAATAAGAAGAAAAGAAAGGAACTAAGAATATGCAGCAAGGTTATTTTAGAATGAAGATTTATTTTTTAAAAAAAGGTAATACTTTTTTATCTACATCCACCTGATTTTTCTGAAAAGAATATTATGGCTTTATTGAGATACCTGTCTGACCAGCTCCTCTACCTCTCCAGTGTTGGGTACCAGAGGTTCCAGAGGTTTTTAGCCTGGGGCTCTAGTGGGCCTGTGAACCCCTTGAGATTCTATGTAGAAATCTGCATGTTTATGTGTGTATTTACAGATGTGTGCACATTTTCCCACAAAGACTAGTTGTCTCCCTTTTTATATTATCTGGATAATTTTTATTAAGTTTATTTATTTATTTATTTATTTATTTATTTATTTAGAGAGAGAGAGAGTCTGCAAGTGGGGGAGGGGCACAGAGAAAGGGAGATGCAGAATCTGAAGCAGGTTCCAGGCTCTGAGCTGTCAGCACAGAGCCTGATGCGGGGCTCGAACTAACAAACCATGAGATCATGACCTGAGCCAAAGTCAGATGCTTAACCAACTGAACCACCGAGGAGAAATCCCCCTTTTTCTTTATTTTAGAGAGAGAAAGGGTGAATGGGAGAGGGGCAGAGGGTGAGACAGAGAATCTTAAGCAGGCTCCATGCTCAGCACAGAGCCTGACTTGGGGATTGATCCCAAAACGCTGGAATCATGACCTTAGCCAAGATCAAGAGTAGGACATTCAACTGACTGAGCCACCTAGGTACCCCTAGCTGGATAATCTTGACATTGGTTGACCTTCTTGCCTTTAACCATGATATATTTCCTTTCAGTGTAATTAGGATATGCATTTCTAGCCAAAATGATGCCCATGGAAAGAATAGATGTAGACTGAACAATTTCTAGAGCATGAGGCTGATATCTGTGTCCTATGGCTCAGTAAGAATAATTTGTCCTACTACATGTTTCCATATCATATCTGATTGGGGAAGAAGATGAACCTAAAAATCACCCATTATATGCCAGGCAGCACCATTCATTTATTGATTCAACATATATTAATTGAGTGTCTACAATGTTTAAATACATTATTTTCTTTTCTAAGCCCTACATGATAAATATTATTTCCTATATTTTATGGGTCAAGAACTGAAAGTTCAGAAAGGTTAATTGCTTATGACCAAACAGAAAATGTTAAGAGTGGCAATTTGAACCCTGGGCTTGTGGGAATCAAAGCATGAGTTACTACCCTTAATCCCATTTTGCAGATGAAAAAATTGAGGCCTAGAGAGGCAAAATAGTTGACTGGATGTCACAAGTCACACGGTTGGGGGAGGTACTCAGGTTTCTAGTCCCTGGGTAAGACCATCTGAGAAGCCGGCACCCACAACTTTTATCTGGAGCCCTGCCAAGCTCTCTGGCACTGTTTAGGTTGCCTTCCCCAAAGCAGCCATGCCCCTATGCTCTTGTTTCCGGCAGAATTGATGTTATTAGATTACAGGCTTCCCTGGGTGATATGATAAATCGCTCCTCCCACTTGCCAGCTGCCTTACTGAATCACCCAAAGCAAGCTTTCTTAACAGGGCAAACTCAGAGTCAGCTGTTGGCAATGCTATTGTTTGACCTACCTCAGCTTGTAATGGAGGAGTTTGCCTTTTGGCTAGCCATTCCCTATGTATAATTGATCAGTCTGTCCCCTTTAGCTGCCCTGTGGAAACCTTAGACACTGATAGCTTTTTTTTTTTTTTAATTAGGGCTGCTTATAGTTCAAGTCACTCCTCCTCACACCAGATCTGTTAAAGAACGTAGACTTTGACCATTAAAGATCCACTGGATAATATGAGGACCTAGGAGTGCTCATGCACAGGAAATAAGGGAGAATGGTAAGACCTTTTCTTAAGAATATGGGAGCTTTATACTGCTTCAGAGATTAGACAGAGCAATTGTCCCTAACATCCAGAGGCTAATGGTGAAAGACTTGCCATAGCAATCACGTATTCTTAAGATCAGAGTCACATGCCCACACTCACACCCATGCTTCCACTGTACCCATGGCAACAGTGGAGGCATTGACATCTTTTGTCTCTTACAGACGATAGCAGTCTCGATTTGCCCAGTGCTACTTCTCTGCTTGTGCAGTTCCCTGGAGCCTTCTGCTTCAGTTATCCAAGCAAGATTCCAGGGAAATATAGAAAAAAAACTCTTGCTTTTTCACTCCTTAAATGGAATGAAAATAGTGGGGGTTACCTGCAGAGAGTTTGCCCAGGGCACTCTACCTCCAAAAGAATGACCTTAGGCTGCAAGAGGGTTTTAAGTCACAAGGCAAATAAGCAAGAATGTAGGAGTTAGACATTTCCTGGGCTGAGGCCATTACTGGCATACTTTGGAATGTTGACTAGTTACAATCTCATTTCCATCAAGGTAAGAATACCCTGTTTCCTATACCATATGCTTTTCTTCCTTTTAAAAAAGTTTATTTATTTTTGAGAGAGACAAAAACAGCAAAATCAGGGAAAAGGCATACAGAGAGGGAGAGAGAGAATGCCCAATGGGAGCTTCAACCCATGAAGCTGTGAGATCATGACTTAAACTGAAACCAAGAGTTGGACGCTTAACCAACTGAGCCACCCAGGCATCCCTATATCATATCCTTTTTCAAATGTTTGTTTATTTTTGAGAGAAAGAGAGAAATAGAGACAGCATGCAAGCACATGCAAGTGGGGGAGGGGCAGAGGGAGACAGAGAGAGAGAATCCCAAGCAGGATCCATGCTATAGGTGGAATGCCCAATGCACTCATAAACCATATCTCATAACCAATGAACTCATAAACCATGCGATTGTGACCTGAACTGAAGTCAAGAGTCGAATGCTTAACCAACTAAGCCACTCAGGCACCCTTATACCATAAACTCTTTTACTCTAAATTTTCTCAGAATCACCAAGATATTTATGGAACCACTAGGTATACTTCCTTGGAAGGCTGAACAATCTAAGTATATCCCCTCCTAACCGACAACCTTGAAAAATCCAGGGTCATCTATTTCGAGAAACCTAGTCTACCAGAAATTTGCACTCTGGATATGGTCAGTGCTCTTGGTTTTCCAATGACAAATTCCAATCCCCCTACTCCAGTCCCCATGGTTATGATCATTGCCCAGAGTAGTTGGCTGAAAAACCAACATGCACATCCTTTGACCAGACTAAAATTAAATGTTGGAACAACTTTACAGAAAAATGGAACCCAAGTCTCTCATTTTTGAGAGGAGAAAACAAACCAGTCATCTAACTTCTAACTTCTACTTCTCCAGAGCTGTGATTGCTGCAGACAGAGATGGGGGAAGGGGGAAGGAAAAGGAAGATTTAGATGTGATATCTTGGATGCTCTGGAGATTTTTTTCAGCATCTCTGAATCTAGACTTAGTGGTAACTGGTATTCCATTTCATCCTGGTGGTCATCTGAAGATTCCAACGGCTGGCAAATAGAATCAAGTTTCATTGTCTAGACTCCATTCTTTAAGGCAACACCTATCCATTGTGTGTCATCTGGATTCAAGGCACATTGTCTCCTGAGCATAGGTCTGCAGATAAATTTTGTTCCCATTTTTTTGTAGTATCTCTTATCGTACTTGCTCTTTCTCAAAAACAGAGTAAAATAGATCATCAGGACAAATGCCACTATGTATAAGGAATATCCATCTTAACTTTCTACTTACCATGTGACCTAGAGAATATTTCTTGGAACTTACTCAGGACTCCTGGAAGAAGTGGTATTGAGTCTGGTTCACGGAAGGCTTTTTAGCTGAATTGTACAGTAAGTAAAGCATGTGATTTTGGTCCCAAAATCCAGTATTTTCCAAACCCAGATATATAAAGCTATTTTTTCCTACTGCTCTGATAACACTCATCAAACACGAATAGTGACGTTTCCCCCCTCAGATAATTGTATATCTAAACTTTAAGTGTGTGTAGTAATTCTTAATTATGAATCCAACATTGATTGTACTTGCCAAATACTGGGGACTTTTTGCCAGGAAATATGAACCTTAAAGTTGCAATTCACACTGTTTACTCAGTTGGCAGGCAGAAACTAGAGTTGAAAGCCAGGAGTTCAGGAATTCTGAGTATAGCAGAGACTGCAAGTGTCTTTCAAGTAGAAAAACCCAGTGAGACAGGAAGGTACCCACCTTACCTCATCCTACTATTTTGCCAAGATAAGCACCTCTTTGAAAATCAAAGGGAAAGGTCAAATGACTTCTGGGTAAGGTTCCTTTAGAAGTTCATCCTTTGGCCACACTCTTTGCTTTCACAAGCTCATTGTGCAATCCCATAATTCAGGAGAGGTGGCTGTTAGAGAGAAATCATGGGACCTCACTTGAGTGTGTATGTGTGGGAGTTCCACTTGGTGTGTCCAGATCAAGTTCCAGGAAGAAAAGGTGCCTTTACTCAATGGAATTCTATTAACATGTAAGCTTAGGCTTCAGGTTCAGAGGAAAAATGAGTCTTAAAGCAGTGTGGACTAGATGCCACTTAGTCGTTCCTGAATAGCCACTTTTTGTCTTCCTGGGTTGTTTTTTGGTGATTCCTTGGTATAAGGACTGAGAAAGAGACAGAAAGAGATGTCCTTGGAGGGTGTGCTCCGTGTGTATATATGAAGCACCTCATCCCCCCCTTACTTCCTCCACTGTCACTTACTCCCATTCTCAATTCTATGCCTAACACAGAAAATCATTTAGGGGGTAAAACCATGAATCACTTGAAAAGTAGTCCTTTAGGGGATCCTTAATGTGGTCTGAGGCTCATATTTAGACCATTATTCTCAGAACCATGGCTTAGAACACCTTGCTAAGTCTTCTGATTCACGGTCTTTCACAGTAGCTCTTAGCTCTGGAGCAGATAGTACTCATGGCCTAAGGCACATCAGCTCAGGATACAAAGGAAGTCCAGGGGTTGTTCCTGTTCCCAATCTGGGTCCAGGAACTTTGTTTCCTCTTTTTGTCCAAACCTATCAGTTTCTGTGCAAGGATATTTCTTCAGTGGCATACCACCCGCAGTGAACTGTGGATACACATACCCCTCCCTGGAAAGAAGTATAGTTATGCAAATTGAATGTGGCAAATAACATGGAAAGGAGGCTTAGAGGCCCAAGAAAGTGAAGGGCTCTCATGGAGGGGTCTATGGAGCAAGGGTAGGGAGGACTCAAAGGGAAGGGAGTTTGCCATATTTAAGCAGCCAACCTCAAACCTAGCTACTAATTTTAATGTATTCTTGAGCACATTGATCTTTCTTGATCTCTTGCTGGTGAAGCCTCCAGCTTCTTTGCCCTCCTCCCACTCCCATACCACCAACCACCTGGTCCAGAGTGGTGGGTCAGGGAAATCACCCCATTAGCCATACCCTTGGGATGGTTAGGATCACTGCCCTTTCAGAAAGGCATACCTAAAGAAGGGGGTTGGAAGAAGAGCTAGAGAAGACTGTAGAAAGAGATTAAGGGCATGGGGGAAGGGGTGGGCACAGAGGAGCTGCCATATGGCAGGAAGGAGACATGATTAAAAAGATTAGCTGCCTTTCAGAGAAAAAGGCTTGGTGGAGGGGGAAAATGCATTAGAAAGCTATAAAATCGCAAAGAGCTTCAAGGAGTGAACAATGAATTCCAAAGGCAAAAAAGGAAGAATCCCCTTTAAGTTTATGAGGTGGGATTAAGCCAAATCAAGAAAAGTGATTTTTCACAGTGGGGAAGAAATTTAGGGAATCTATTACCATGAGAAATGGCAAAAGGTGGCAATAAAAATTATGTCCCCCCCTGCCAAAGACATAGAGAGACTCACCATTAACAAACCCACAATGCATTATTAAAGGAAAGGTGGAGGGGGCATCTAAGAGGCCAACCTCAAGCCTCCCTCAACCCATGTGTTGGAACTCCTGTGAAAGATAAAACCCCTGAGCTCAAGAAGGGGGCTGGCCTAGCCTTTTCCATTCTTAGGTTCTCATACAATATAGTAAAGGTCTGTTTGCCGTCCCAACACCTTTGGTTTCCTGATTCTAGAAGAGTATCTAACTACTGAAAATTATATTTTCCAGATGGCCTCTAATGATTTTCCAAATCAAATTTCTACAATCTACTGTGTTATAAATAGCTTCAAACTTGGAGGCATAAACATCAATTACACACACATCTTGGCCTAGGGCATAAAAGTGATTAATGTGAACCCAAATGAAATCAGGCTCAAATATATAAGCATCAAAATAAAAGTGGAAACCTACGACACACTTCACTTTTGCTAAATAAAGTGGAAGAAAGGATTGGGGAAAATATCTGACTTTTTGGAAAACTCCACAGGTAAACTTGAGCAAGGTTGATTCCAGAAGATGAGTGGCTCTCCTCAGGAAATTGTCACTTCTATAGGTCATAAGGTGATGAGTAGCAAATGGAAAGACAAAAATAAGGGGGACTTATTCTCACCTTGGCTGTCTCTTTGTCTTTCTCTCTCTCTCCCCCACCCCGCCCCCCACATGATGCCTAGCATGTGGGAATGATGAGAGCAGACATTCAGTGAGGAACTAACTACTTCCAGAGAACTGAATTCTACCCCGTCACAGGTAATTCCAGAAATATATCTGCCAGTCAACCAGATGGCACTTAAACTTCGGAATGGCCACACACAAAAGCAAGATGTTTAGGATACCTTTTCAGGGTTGACTGCACTGTAACAGCTTTTAGATGTAACAGAAGCATTTGAATATTTTCCTTGAGGCTGCTTTTAGAGTGGTTAGCACATTTTTTAATCACTGGAAGTAGCTGCCAAAGGTGATATTAAAAATGGATGGATAGTTTTGGGTGATTTCAAGGAACTGGCAGGGGGCATGTTGAAAGTGCAATTTTATTTTGCTCTTCAGGTTTATTGCCAAAGGCAATGCCATTACCTTTGCTGGGGGCAAAACCAGTTAGTTTCGGTGACTGAGGCCAAGCAAGCTGTTAGGAGCAATGCCTGGATATTGTGGCTGAGAGAATTGAATTTTTAGTAAGGATTCCAGGGACTCAAAATGTTTCTGGGTAATGTATAAATCACAGGAAAAAATTCTACTACTTTCGGACCAAATGTTACCCCTACAATGATGTTATGAGGCCAACGGGCCATGAGACCTTGGTTCTCTTCAACCTGCTCGGAATTGTCCATTTAAAGACTTAGTACTGTATCCGAAACACCTTTTCTGAAGCCCTCAAGGAATGAGTAGGGGAAGGGGAAGCTCTATCTTTGGATCAAAGCTATTAAGGAACTATCTCCTTATAACCTAGGTACTGTCTCCCTCCAGGAAGGGGTACTTCTCTTCATGAATGCCTCCTGGGACTTAGTGAAGCCAGCTTTCTTCCCAGCACTTCGCATTACCGGGAGCTCTTTGTGCAACAGAAACCCCGTTTTGATGAGCTTCATGTTTGTTTTTGACATCATCATGATCCTCAACAGTAGTATGGATGCTTAAATTTATTTATTTATTTTAATTTTAAAATATTTATTTATTTTTGAGAGACAGAGAGAGAGAGAGAGAGAGAACATATGCCAGCAGGGGAGGGGCAGAGAGAGAGGGAGACAAAGATCCTAGGTGGGCTCTGCGCTGACCACAGATAGCCTGATGCAGGACTCGAATTCACGAACCAGGAGATCATGACGTGAGCGGAAGTCAGATATTCAACCCACTGAGCTACCCAGGCACCTCAATATGAATGGTTAAATTTGAAAAAATATATATGTTCTATATGTTAGTTGTGCGTACACACAAAAACATACAGGCACACACACAAAATAGGCACACACAAAAAAGCATAAAGAAGAAAATTCTAAGTATCCGTACGCTCACTACTCCAAGATTGCCACCAAGAACCACACGGTGGTTTTATTTTTTTCCAAAATTACAGCTCCGCCCTTTCACAATTCCTTTTCCCGTGGGAAGCAAGCATCCTCATGCCTTCCCAATCTGATCCATAATATTGTAGCAACTTCTGGCTGCTGGTTCTTGAGGCTTAGTTCCATTTGTTTTGTGGCTTTAATCTCCTATTTGGTTCAAAGCTCTCATCTTCCTCACTCCGCTCTGTGCCCTCTTTGTGGTGCTTATCCTTCTGGTGTTGGAGTCAGAAGAAGGAAAGAGAGAAAACAGTTCGCTGTAACGGAGGCCACTGCTTGCTATCTCTCTTCAGCCCTCCTTCAAGAAGGGACTTGAAGCCCCTGGGTGGGAATTTTTTTGGCAGGGGCAGTAAGTCTAGGGTTGTATTGGTAGTGATGAGTGCCCAAGAAGGAAATCATTATCAACTCCAGGAGAAACAGGAGAATTGTGTAGATGTAAGTGGGAGAAAGTGTTGCAAGGGAGCGAAGTTACTACATTCCATAAAGGAAGTGAGTAGCAAATGCTTAAAATTGAAAAAGTCAAGAAATAGAGGTATAAACTGTAGGTCAGGAATTGAGAGTCAAATACCAAAACAAACCCCCCCAAACAACCAAAAGAAATGAGAGTGGCTGCCTCTAGAGACAAAGGGAATGAGAAGGGTGGATGTTGCTGTTTGTTTTTTCTTTTTCAGTAAGGAATCCTGGTATTACCTGTTCATCTATGCACATGTATGGCTTTGATAATAATAGTAACTGCCGAGAAGGGTTTTTGTGGAGGTTAAATAATATAACTCAGGTAAAGCTCTTAGTAAACTTCTGGAAGGACATGTGTTATTGTTGAAACCCCCAGTTACATCAGGCACTACAATTTTTTTTTCATTTTTTTCAAGTCATTTTGTAAGACAGTAGAAATGGGAAAAGTATTAAGATATGAAAAATCTCCTGGTTGCTAAAGGATGTTTTAGGGTACTAAAACAGTTGGCTAAGCATATTATTGGTATCCTCCTTAAATTATATGTATTATATAACCAGATGATTTTTCTAAGGCTGTTTTTTAAAAATTTAAATCCAAGTTAGTTAATATATAGTGTAATAATGATTTCAGGAATAGAATTTAGTGATTCATCACTTACATATAATACCCAGTGGGTACTAAAAATGTTTTAACATTAGCTACAGAAAGCTGTAATCAAGAAGGTCAGTTGGCTGTGTGTTGTGATCAGAGTCATGAGAATCTTGGTCGTTCAGCCATTTTGGATTATTAAGAGCTCTATTATCACGTTCATTATACTCCTTCCTCGTAAGTGCATTTTCTCTAGTGCTAGGGGCCAAGAAAGATATCTATGTTTTTGCCCCTCTGACACTTGGTCCCAGACGTAAACTGCACTACAGCAAAATAAATGATGCAGCTTGGTTTTGCCGAGTACAGGAGACCTTGATTCCTTAAAGGAGATGTCTCAGACTGGATAGTGTTTTCTCCAGCACTGCAAAAGTGTTACTGCTTCCATCGCTGGGGCTGAAGACACCAGCACTCCCTAGTACCTGAGCCATCAAATCTGGACTCTCAGGCAAAGGGAATGGATCTGAATGAACAGCTTAAGAGTACCCTGTAAGCTTCTTATCTGGAAGTGAGCTCAGCAGCTTTTCTCTTGAGACACCTCATTGGGAGTTTTAAAATCCTGTTTTATTTTATTTTTTTAAAATATTCCTCTCATTTAACTGCGTATCTGAACTATGGTTTGAGGCAGTCTGATTATTATTAAACGTCTGGTTACACCATAGTCAGGAAATTCTTTCTTTCTTTCTTTCTTTCTTTCTTTCTTTCTTTCTTTCTTTCTTTCTATTTTTTTTTTGAGAGAGAGAGAGCATGTGCCAGCAGGGGACCAGCAGAGAGAGAAAGACAGAGGGAGAAAGAGAATCCCAAGCAGGCTTTGCTCTGTCAGTGCAGAGCCCAATGTGGGGCTTAATCTCACATACCCATGAGATCTTGACCTGAGCCAAAATTGAGTTGGACCTTAGCTGACTGAACCACCCAGGCATCCGCAGAAAAAAATCTTTCTAATACCACACAAACGTTCAGAATAAAGAGATCCTATAGGTAATGTGGTATCCAATCAAAGCCCTGACTCTAGAGCCAGAAGGATCTGGGTTTGAGTCTCAATTCTGCTACTGCCTGTTACCTTAAACAAGTTTCTTAACCTCTCTATGCCACAGTTTTCTCAGCTGATCAGTGGGAATCATAATAACACCCACTCTGTAAGATTCTCTTAAGGACAAATGAGAAATAGCATGTAAATCATTTCACACAGTACCTGCTGCATAGTGAGCCCTGGAAAAATGCTAAGTGGGGTTGTCTTTATTCACCATGCTTTCTTGGGAAGTGAAGCAGTTCCTTTCCCTTTGAAAGAGAGGAATCGAATTAGGTACCTAATCAAGCCACAAGTCTCTTTGCTTATCATCCAAACTGGAAAAACACAAAGGCTGAAGGAAGGCCAAAATTATAAAAAAAAAATACTTGTCATGTCTTCAACCTGGTGAAAGGAAACCTTGCTTTCTTAAATTCACTAATGGTTTCTCACTGTACCTTTAGTGCCTACTAGTGGTACACTGAATGCAATGTCCCCAAAGTACATTTTGGAAAATAGCAACCCAGTACATGAGCTCTCACTTTGAAGTGGGAGAGAACTCTTTAAACTGCAGTTGTGGTGTGTTTATTTTAAAAAAAGTTTTTGTTTAATTATTTATTTGAGAGAAATAAAGGAAGAACATGAGTGGGGAAGCAGGAGGGGGAGAGAATCCCAAGCCCGCTCTGCACCTTCAGCACAGAGCCAGATGTGAGGCTCGAACCCATGAGCCTCAAGATCATGACCTGAGCCAAAATCAAGAGTCAGGCACTTAACCGACTGAGCTACCCAGGTGCCACGTGTTGCTTTTTTAAACCATGATTCAGATCAAGGTGTTGCATATGTTAGGTATGTTTGTCCATAAAACTCTTGTCTGCAGCATGTTTTAGATTGAGGTTCTTTCCATAGACGGATAAAAATACAGGGCAGTCTGTTAAAGAATTGACAACCAATAGTTGTAACCAGTAGTATCCAGTAGTTACACCCTCCAGGAACGCCAGGCCACATCAACAGGAGCCACACAAGGGCTGTTAAGACTCAAACTGCAGATTGACCCTGGCAGTTCATGGATGACTTTGATGCGGAAAATGGCATGTGATAGCCTGCCCTTAGGGAGTTCTGAGGAAAGTCATTCTGAGTTATATTAATTATTCAGCCAATTCTCTTTATAATTTCTTTCAAAGCAAAGTCACTTAGATTGGCTCTTTCTAACTGAATGCTTGAGAAACATTTTCAAGAGGTCATAACAGCCAAATTTTCCATGAAAAAACCATCACAGAACCTTTTAATTTGGATCACTATGCCGTCTGAGGAAAAGGGACAGGGCATTTCTGATTCCTTTAATTTCTTGTGTAAAAGTTCCAGTGAACATGTAAGCAAAAAAGAATAACCCCGTGTTACTTCATGTTTCTCTTTCTTTTAGTACTTTCCTTCTTTGTGTCTGTTACTTTATCTTGGTGCCACTCCTTTCCCTACACCTTCCAGTTCAGCGTTACTTCACAAGGGTTGGGTTTAAGAGTCAGATTCCAAGTTTTCTGAGACATCAGCCCCACACAATCGTGTCATTAACATAATCATTAAATGGTATATTCCAGAGGGTGTGACTAAATAATCAAAGTTGCCATAGTTTCAGAGCTTCTAGGAAGAGAGTTGCCGTTTGTGGCTCAGCTCTGAAGGACGCTCCCAAACGTGCCCCATTTTGCTTTCTCTTTGTCTGTTGGACAGTGCAGCCCATTCCATGCTTGCTACAGTTGCCACTTCACCTAAAACCTCACACATTTCTGCATATTTGGCAAGAGAATACAATAACCTATTGTTCCCAGGAAATAGTGTCCTGTAACATCATGTGAAGAGCAAAGAACCCAATGGAAAGTTTTCGTGGAAGACAGAGGAAGCATTTTATCAGTAAGGATCATTGGAGAAAACTTCCAGCTAATGAGCCAAGTGACTTCTGTTATGGCAGTTGGGGGGAACTGCTTTTGCCTCTTAAAATGTGAGCCTCCCAGACTGAGTGGCTCAGTTGGTTGAACATCCAACTTCAGCTCAGGCCATGATCTCACCGCTCATGGGTTTGAGCCTGTGTGGATCTCTCTGCTGTCAGCGCAGAGCTCCCTTGAGATCCCCTGTTGCCCTCTCTCTCTCTGCCCCTCCCTCATTCACATTCTCTCAAAAATAATCTTTTAATTAATGTTTATCCTTTTTTTTCTTTTGAGAAAAAGAGGAGTGGGGGCAGAAACAGGGAGAATCAGAATCCAAAGCAGGCTCCAGGCTCGTAGCTGTCAGCACAGAGCCTGACATGGGGCTCAAACTCAAGGAAACACGAGATCATGACCTGAACTGAAGTTGGACACCCAACTGACTGATTCACCCAGGTGTCCCTCTCTCAGAAATAAATTTTTAAAAAATGAAATTAAAATAAAATAAGAGCCTCCCAAAGCCCAACCAAAAGGTGCTTGTTAGTCTGCTTGTCATGGATCATCATGATGACAAATAACTAGTAAAAGGTAAAACCAATGAATAAAGATATTCCAGGTCTCCTAAAATGTGAATAAAAAAATGCTAGGGGATACAATGGGAACCAACTTGCCTGTTTTCAAATCTAAGCTTACTTATAAAATATAACCTCTTAAGCAAGAACTACGTATTTACTATGCATTCTGAGTCCTTGGTTATCTTCGCCCACAAGTGAACTTGATCAGCCCTCAGCTTGTTTAAAGAAAAGAAGCAGTTACTGAAACAATCATGGAGTTCTGGGACCAGGTTCAGCCCATTCAGACAGGGGTTACCCACATCTAGGAAAGTGCTGAGGTCAGCTCACTTGTCCATGACTTTTGCAGCATACTAACTGCTGTTTATAGCAACAGCAAGATCCTAAGGGGCTTTCGAATCCTCAAAGAAAGAATAAGCCATGCTTAGCAGAATTTTCAATTTGGTAATTTTCATATGAGACACAAGTAGTTCCCAGCTTACAAACAGAGCTGATTCCAAAAATGTCTTAGTGAAGTCGTTATTTGGAATTCAAATCCCATTTTCCTAAGAATCAGTGATATATATAAATGGTGATGTAGGTTCCTAGTTCAGCCCATAAAAGCTTATTGTACCTTTCCTTTTTTTAAGTTTATTTATTTATTTTGAGAGAGAGAGTGAGAGCAGGGGAGGGGCAGAGAGAGAGGGAGAGAGAGAGAATCCCAAAAAGGCTCTGTGCTGTCAGTGTAGAGATGAATTTGGAGCTTGAACACAAGAACCGAAAGATCATGACCTGAGCCAAAACCAGGAGTGGGATGCTTAACTGACTGAGCCAGCCAGGCTCCCCTACTGTACCTTTAATGTTAGTGAAATGCAGAATTTTGGCTAGAGAAATAGCAGAAAAAGTGTTTTTTGTAGCTAAACCAGTAATTAAATGACAGGCTTTGGCATTTGCTGATACTGGTACCTTCTTATCTTTTGCTGTTTCCCTTCCTTTAGTATTTCATAGTTAGTTTCTTGGTACTCAAGAGTTGACCCTATTTCTTGTTAGATCAGTTAAATGAGATGACATAAAGTAAAAGCCTCCTGTATAGCACTGAGCCCTGAGCCAGAGCAGGAAAAAACAATGAATATTAAGTAACTCTGATCTATGGCAACAGATATAATACATCTGGATTGGGCAGTATTTCCCAAAAGATGGTTCACAAACCCAGGGATTTACATCATTAATGGCAGCAATGGCATCTTTTCTCAATTTCTGTCTACAAAGTCAGTATTTAAAAGCATTCATTTTAAATGAGAACTGTTTGATAGCCTTTAGGGCAAAGCCAGTGATCCCACATGATAGCTAGTGGTTTGGATGATGACGTTCAAGCTTGCATTGCTCAGCTGGTTTATCACTTAGCTACACACCAAAGGCTAGCCTGGTGGTTTGATCATCATATGATTTAAAGTTGTTTTTATTTATAGTAATGCATTGTTCCACTTCGGCCTACTGTGGATTGTTGGCTAACAGACAAGAACTATTAGAAAGACTGTTGTTGAAATCAAAGTGAGAAAGGATGATAGAAAATTTGTATAGTTGTCATTTGTGGGCTGAATTGTGTTTCCCATGAATTTATATGTTGAAGTCCTAATTCCTAATAACTGCAGAAAGTGACTGTACTTGAAGGTAGCATCTCCTCAAGAGGTAATGATGTAAAAATGGGGCCACTAGGGTGGGCGCTAGTCTAGTATGACTGATGTTCTTATAAAAGGAGGAGATTAGGACACAGAAGGAAGAACACATGAAGACACAGGTAGAAGACGGCTATCTACATGCCAAGGAGAGAAGATTCAGGGGAAATCAACCCTGTGGACATCTTGATGTTAGACCTGTAACGTCTGGAACTGTGAGTGAACAAATTTCTGTTGTTTAAGGCCTCCAGTCTATGCCATTTGTTATGGTGGTTCTAGCCGACTAATATATCATCTGAAGAAAAATCTCCACTAGATTCTTAAGTGGAAAAATCTGATCTAAAAACCTTACATAGCACATGACGTTATCTTTGATTCTTCAAATTCAATGGCAAAACTGAAAGTATAGTGACAATTACGTACAATCTGGCTCTACATTTTTGTGGGGGGAGGGAAGAATAAACACATTTGCTCCGTTATTTGTGTACAAGGTGTAGAGAAATAGCAGTGTTATTTTCTAATGTCATCACTTAGAAACAAAACACTAAAAATTATGTAAATAAGTGAATTTATTTTTACAGTCTGAAATGCAAGAATTTCAAACATCACAGCATGAAAGCCGTTTCCATCTATTTTTTTATGCCATCACACATAGTTAAATTGCTTTTGACATTTTAATATACATTCAGTCTCCAATGAAAACATACTGTAATGTCATGTTTATATGCCTTTGTCAATAAATCATGTTTATTTTGTATACTTTAAACAGCACAAATCACTCAAATAAGATAAGTACATTTCCTCCCATATTTCGGATAATATTAAAGACTGCATTAGAATGTATAGTAAAACTTTGGATTGCAAATAACTTGCTCTGCAAGTGTTCCACAAGATGAGCAAACATTTCTAATAAATTTTAACTTTATAAATGAACAATGTCTTGCAATACAAGCTCCTGATGCCAAATGTCATATGATCCCAACTTAGTCAATGGTTCTTGAAATTCACTTTGATATACAAATGCTTTAGATGACAAGCATGTTTCCGGAATGAATTATGTTTGCAAACCAAGGTTTTACTGTATTTTAAGATATGACCTGTGTGGTAGGAAGTCTCTGAGATGGCCCCCAGGGTTCCTCATCTCCTGGTGTTCAGGTGCTTGTGTAATCCCCACCGCTTGAATGTGACCTGCTTCTAACTAACAGAATATGGCAAAAGTGATGGGATTTCACCTCCATGATTAGATTACAAAGAGAACGACTTCTGCCCTGTTTACTGTCACTGCAGTCTCTGTCTCCCTCGCTCCCTTTGAAGGAGGTCATCTGCAACGTTGGGCCCTGTGAAGGCCAATGGCAAGGAACTGATGTCTCCAACAACAAGAAGGAAACTGAATTCTTCTCACAGTCACATGAGTGGGTTTGGAAGCAGATCTTTCCTCTATTGAGCCTACAAATAAGACCAGAGGCCATGCCCAAGGCTTTGAGTGCAGCCTTGTGAGAGACCTTGAGCCAGAGGCAACCAACCAAACCATGTTCAGATTTCTAGCCCACAGACACTGTGACATACTAAATGTTGTTTTCACTGGTAATTTGGGGGTAATTTGCTTTGAAGAAATAGATCTACTAATACAATGTTCAATAATATAATAATCTAAAATGAAATAATTTTGGGGCTCAGTTGGCTGAGGGTTGGACTCTTGGTTTCTGCTCAAGTCATGATCTCACAGTTCATGAGTTTGAGTCCTGCATCAGGCTCTGTGCTGACAGCACAAAGCCTGCTTAGAATTCTCTCTCCCTCTCTCTCTGTACCCACCCTGCTCACTTGCTCTCTCTCTCTTAAAAATAAACTTAAAAAAGGAAATCAGTTTTGCTTAGAATCACTTTTTGTTATATATCATTGCAAGAATGAGAAATTATTTCACCAATTTCTGAAAAAAAATCATAAATTATTTATTAATATGAAAGGGGTACAGCAACTTAAATTAGGCAAAGCCTTCATTCTCTGAAGAATCTTTGGATTGTGTTAGCAGAGAATGATTACTATGGGACCGATCATTTCCCGTAAGTTAGAGTTACCAGGGGTGCTGTTTAAAAATGTAGATTTCTAGGCTTACCAGGAATTACTGGATCAGAAAATCTGGATCACTGGGTCAGAAGATCTAGTGGACTGGGTCTAGAAATCTTCATGTTGGCAAGTCCTATCCCACCAAGCAAATCCAATGCTCAATGAAATGTGAGGATTATTGTTCAGATATGCTGGGCTTTTCAAGCTTGGCTATACAATAGACTCATCTTAGGAGTTTATTCAACCCCCTGTTTTACTCCAGACACATTTTGTTTTGTTTCATTTTTGTTTTTGTTTTTAAGTAACCTTTACACCCAAAGTGGGGCTTAAACTTACAGCCCTGAGATCACATGTCATATGCTCTACCAACAGACCCAGCCAGGTGCCCCTACTCCAGACACTATTTTTTAAAGTTTATTTATTTTTGAGAGAGAGAGAGAGAGAGAGAGAGAGAGAGCGAGCACACAAACAGGGGAGGGGCAGAGAGAGAGAGAGGAAGACACAGAATCTGAAGCAGCCTTCAGGCCCTGAGCTGTCAGCACAGAGACCCATGAGGAGCTGGAACCCATTAACTAACTATAAGATCATGACCTGAGCCGAATTTGGACACTTAACCGACTGAATCACCCAGGTGCCCTTGTAGACACTTTAAATCAGAGTCTCTTAGGCTGGGCCAAGGAATCTGTGTTAACTCTCCCTAGTCTGTTCTGAAGTAATTTCCTAAAGACCAGTGTGCCTTGGCCCATGAATGTCACTGAATCATGCTTGGCTTGTGCCACCCACCTGTCCTGTCTGAATACAGTCTCTTGGAAAACAGTGCTTAAACTAAGTATTTCAGATTTTATCAATTCGAGAGGAATTCGCCCATCCCACAGGTCACATGGACTAGAAGTGAGAACAAGAGCCTGGCTTTGGAGGAAAGTGACACAACTTAATGGTGGCAGGGTGGGAGGAAAGCACATAAATAAAGATTCTACTTATGTCAGCACAGTTCTAGAGGCACCCACAACTCGGGTTTCATGCACCATGAGAGAAAACAAGGACTCTGTCATAAATAGTATCTGAACATCAATGTTCTCAAGGGTGGCCTGACTAGGCCTAAATGCCAAGCACTGTGGCCTGTTTGGTAGTTGGCCCTCAGCCTTTACTTTCATTACATATCCCAGTGAGCAGGCTGATCTGTGAGAGCAGCAATAACAGGCCCCATTTCTGGAGTCTTGCTACACTTAAGTCCTATGTTAAAGACTCAACATGCATCACCTCATGTAATACTTATAATAATCCAGTGAGCTAAGTACACCTACAGTCTCCATTTTTTTTAAGTATTTATTTTGAGAGAGAGAGGGAATGCACACAAGCAGGAGAGGGTCAGAGAGAGATGGAGAGAGAGAATCTCAAGCAGGCTCTGAACTGTCAGTGCAGAGCCAGACATGGGGCTCAAACTAATGAATCCCAAGATCATGACCCAAGCCAAAATCAAGAGTCAGATGCTTACTTGACTGAGCCACCCAAGTGTCCCTGTAGTCTCCATTTTATACATGAGGAAGCTAAGGCTTAGAGAGGTTGGGTGGCTTGCCCCGAGTCACAAAGCTAGAAAGTGGCAGAGGTTGGATTCAAACCCAAGTCTGTCAATCTCAGAGGCTGGGACCTTTAGCACTAGAATTTTTGTATTTATAAAATGATACCACTTGTCCCTTTAGCTAAGATGTTCAGCACTGAGGCTACAAACAGTCACAACCAGGGAAGAAGATGTTTCTTTTATTATAGCTCCAGGGCTTCCCTGAACTTGGGGATTCCCCCTGGCTCTGGCCCTGTCCTTGGGACATTCTCTGTTGGTCAGGGCCACAAAACTGTGCCTGGACACTCTGGCTGATAGGGCCCTGCTTTGCTAGGTGGCCCTCTATGGCCCCTCGGAAAACTTTTTCTGTGAACCAGGAGATCCAAGAGCCTGTAGGAGATTTCAAAAATTCTGAGAGTCTCCCATACTTGGGTAGCAACACTGTCTATAGTAGCTCATTTCCTAGCTTCTGTAATTGAGGAGGAATTGAATATGGCTTCAGCAGGGACTGCAAGGAGAGGTCCCTCTGGCTTAGGGGACCCAACAGGTCAGATTTGCCCTCACCTGGGGTTATGTGAGACAGCACTTAACCATAACCATACTCTTCCTGGATTCAAAAGAGAAAGCACAATTAGGTTCTGTGGGTCTGGGAGACTGGCTGATTAAACATAAAAGCCCATGCAAGGCAAACGGTTCCTGTGACTTGGAGTTACCTGAGATCTGTCCTACCTCCACGAGGAAGTTCTCAGGGATTGGCATTGGGACCTCAGGGACTTAACAAAGAAATCATTGGGAGACCACAGCCATCCTGGAGAAAGCATTCTGAAAAAATAAGATTAGGTAAAGGATCATAGGTCAGGGTCAAACAAAGAAGCTAAAGCTAAATTGATGTTTCCTGGGGGCTTCTTGCAAAGCTTTAAAAAACTCAAGGAGGGGAAAAACCAAGATGGCGGAGAAGAAGGGAGCTCTGTAAACTTTGTCTGCCCCATCTATCGAACTGAGAAGGACACTACTCTCATCTGCAAGAGTGGAAGGAGAAAATACGGACTCCAGAAAGAAGACAACGTCAATGATGCCTGAGTGAGTGAGTGCGAACTGGGGAGATTGGAAAACGGGCTAGCCAAGAGGGGCAGGGGAGGTGGGAGCCCCAGCCCAACACAGGGAAAGCACATGGAGCCCCTGAGAGACAATGGGAAGAGAAAGAGAAACTGAACACGCTCATAGTACTGTCTCTAGAGAAGAGATAAAGAACGTCTAACCTGGCTCAGAGAGAAAAACTCTCACTCCATATATAACTGCTGAGCAGCGCAAATCCCAAACCTGGGTGGCACAAGGGGAAAAAAAGCCCCCACCCCTGCGCTATCCCCGCAGGGAGTTGGCGGCTGCAGCAGCGCCAGTGGCTGCAGGGGCGTGCACTTCTGGTGCGGGAGAGTGCACCTCGTTTCCACAGCGCATCTCGCCTCTGGCATTGGCCAGGCGAATCCCAAATCCCGGGTGCCACCAGGATAAAAACAGCCCCCACCCCTACGCGATCCTGGCAAGGAGTAGGTGGAGGCGGTATAGGTGACGACTGCAGGGTCTTGCACTTCGCACTTCGGCTGCGGCAGCGGGAGCACGCACCTTGTTTCCGACCTGGCCAATCCCAAATCTCGGGTGCCACCAGGAAAAACAGCCCGCACCCCTATGCGATCCCGGCAGGGAGTTAGCAGCAGCAGTGATGGCTGCAGGGGTGCGTGCTTTGCCTCCTGCAGCACACCTCGCCTCCAGCAGCAGCAGCACCAATCCCGGCCGGCACTGAGAGAAAGTGCTCCCTCCCCCTATGAGATCCGGGCTAAGAAGCCAGCTGCTAAAATGAGTACATCTCATCTGTGGTAGCATAAAAGTGCATGGACTCGGATTTTTGAAGTGAGGCGGGCCTGGAAAATACAGCTTGGATCGCCCACAGCACAAGGAGATAGGACTCATAAGAATGGCTTGCAGCGCTTAGTTCCAGCAGAACTTGGGGCACCGCCATTGTACTCTCTGCAATGACCACGGTGGGGCGTCCGAGAGCAGCCAGAGAGATCTACCTACATCAAACCAGCCTATCTGCGAGGGGGAGCTGCTGCTGTTTTTGTACATATTTTTTATTATCATTACGTTTTTTATTCTTTTTCAAATTTTTTAAATTTTTACTCTTTATTTTTCTTTTTCATTTCTCCCTCTTTTTTTTCTTCTTTTGTCATCCAGATATATTCTCCCTTATCCCATCCTTATCTCACCCCTCGACTGGTTAAACACTTTTAGACTGTCCATTGTCCTTTGTTGTCTCTGCCCCCCTATATTTTTTCTTCTCTTCTTCTCTTCTCTTTCCTCTCCCTTTCTTTTCTTTTCTCCCGTTCCTCCTTTAATTTGTTTGTTTGATTCGTCTGTGCATTTGCATGCTTTTTTTCCCTCTGTGTTTGTCTGTGTTTCCTTTTTCAGGGCTACTCAAGAAACAAGCTAAACTATGCATGAGGAGAGTTCCAAATATCACTGAGTAGGGAAATAAAATAATCAAAGGCACAACAAGAAAAACTGAAAGACACCATTAAAGAACATTTCCTGAAATGATAGGCCCTGGACGGTCAATAAGCCTCTTTTAACAGAGCAATACTAACAGGTGCACAATGCACAAAGAGCTTTTAAAACTGATAAGAGACAGAAAACTAGCCAAAATCACAAAACGAAAGAACTCTTCCCTAAAGAAACTCCAGGAAGAAGTCACAGTCACAGAACTGCTCAAAACAGATCTAAACAACAAAACTGAACAAGAATTTAAAACAATTGTCATATAATTATTCACTGGGCTTGAAAAAAAGCATCAGAGAAGTTACTGATACAATGACTTGGGACTTTCAAAACAGGTGTGATGAGTTAAAAAAGACTATAAGTGAGGTGAATAATAAGATGGAGGTGGCCACCTCATGTATTGAAGAGGCAGAGAGAAGAATAGGTGGATTAGAAGACACAGTTATAGCAAAAGAGGAAGCCAAGAACAAAAGAGAGAAATTGATCCAGAACCAGGAAAGGAGAATTCGAGACCTGAGTGATACAATCAAATGGAACAATATCCATATCAGAGGAATTCCTGAAGAAGAAGAATGAGAAAAAGGTCCAGAAGAGGTGCTAGATCAAATTATAACTGAGAATTTCCCAAATCTGGAGAAAGAAATAGACATTCAAATTCAAGAGGCACAAAGAACCCTTGAAGACATAATTTGAATCAGCCTTTGGCATGATATATCATAGTGAAACTGGCAAAATATAAAGAAAAAGAGAGAATTCTAAAAGCAGCTAGGGATAAATAGGCCATAATAATCAAAGGAAAACCTATCATAGTGGTTACAGACCTATCTACTGAAACTTGGCAGGTCAGGAAGGAATGGCAGGAAATCTTCAATGTGATGAACAGAAAAAATATGCAGCCAAGAATCCTTTATCCAATGACCCTGTCATTCAAAATAGGAGAGATAAAGGTGTTCCCAAATAAAAATTGAGAGAATTCATCACCACCAATCCAGCCATACAAGAAATCCTAAGAGTCACTCTAGGAGGGAAATGTTGCAAAGAATACAATGTACCAGAGACACTACTACAAACATGAACTCTATAGAGAACACAATGACTCTAAACCCACATTTTTCAAGAATAACACTGAATGTAAATGCACTGAATGCTCCAACAAAATGACACATTGTAGCAGAATGGATAAAAAAACCAAAATCCATCTATTTGCTGTCTACAAGAGACTCATTTTAGACCTGAAGACACCTTCAGATTGAAAGTAAAGGGATGGAGAAATATCTACCATGCGACTGGAAGCCAAAAGAAAGCCAGAGTGGCCATACTTCTATCAGACAAACTGGACATTAAAGTAAAGGCAGTAACAAAAGATAAAGAAGGACATTGTATAATAATCACAGGGTCTCTCCATCAGGAAGACTTAACAAATATAAACATCTATGCGCCAAATTCAGGAACACCCAAATACATAAAACAATTAATCACAAACAGAAACAATCTTATTGATAAGAATGTGCTAATTGCAGGGGACTTTAATACTCCATTGACAACAATGGATAGATCAACCAGACAGAAAATCACTAAAGAAGCAATGGGCCTGAATGACACATTGGAACAGATGGAATTGATAGATATATTTAGAACTTTGCATCCTGAAGTTAGGAAATTCACCTTCTTCTCGAGTGCACATGGCACATTCTCCAAGATAGATCACATACCGGGGCATAATGTAGCCCTCCATATGTATAAACGAATTGAGATCATACCATGTACACTTTCAGATCACAATGCTATGAAACTTGAAATTCACCACAGGAAAAAGTCTGGAAAACTTCCAAAAATGTGGAGGTTAAAAACCACCCTACTAAAGAATGAATGGGCCAATCAGGCAAATAGAGAAACAATTAAAAATACATGGAAAAAAATGAAACTCTCACTATGGGACGCAGCAAAGGCAGTCCTAAGAAGAAAGTATATTGAAATCCAGGCCTATTTCAACAAACTAGAAAAAGTGCAAATTCAAAATCTAACAGAACAACTAATGGAACAAGAAGGGGAGGAGCAAAAGCACCCCAAACACACCAGAAAAAAAGAAATAAGGATCAGGGCAGAAATAAACAATATAGAATCCAAAAAAACAGTTGAGCAGATCAATGAAACCAAGAGTTGGTTCTTTGAAAAAATAAACAAAATTGATTAACCTCTAGCCAGGCTCCTGAGAAAGAAAAGAGAGAGCACCCAGTTAGACAAAATCATGAATGAAAATGGATCTATTAAAACCAATCCCTTAGAAATACAAACAATCATTA
>NC_043717.1:74689751-74710526 GCF_006229205.1 Suricata suricatta
GGAAAACCATAAAATACCTAGGAGTAAACCTAACCAAGGATGTAAAAGACCTATATGATGAAAACTATAGAAAACTTATGAAAGAGATCGAAGAAGACACCAAGAGATGAAAAAATATTCCCTGTTCATGGGTTGAAAGAATAAACATTGTGAAAATGTCATTACTACCCAAAGCAATCTACACATTCAATGCAATCCCCATCAAAATTGCACCAATATTCTTCTCAAAGCTAGAACATACTATCCTAAAATTTGTACTGAACCACAAAAGGTCCCGGATAGCCAAAGTAATATTGAAGAAGAAAACCAAAATGGGAAGCATCACAATCCCAGACTTTAGCCTCTACAACAAAGCTGTCATCATCAAGACAGCATGATATTGGCACAAAAACAGACACATAGACCAATGGTATAGAATATAGAACCCAGAACTGGGCCCACAAATGTACAGCCAATTAATTTTTGACAAAGCAGGAAAGAGTATCCAATGGAAAAAAGACTGCCTCTTTAGCAGGTGGTGCTGGGAGAACTGGACAGCAACATGCAGAAGAATGAAACTAGACCACTTTTTTATTCCATACACAAAAATCAACTCCAAATGGCTGAAGGACCTGAATGTGAGACAGGAAGCCATCAAAACACTCAAAGAGAAAGGAAACAGCCTCCTTGACCTCAACTGCAGCAATTTCCTACTCGACACATCCCCAAAGGCAAGGGAAATGAAAGCAAAACTGAACTCTTGGGACCTCCTTAAGATAAAAAGCTTCTGCACTGCAAAGGAAACAATTAAGAAAACTAATAGGCAACCAACAGAATGGGAAAAGATAGTTGCAAATGACATATCAGGTAAAGGGCTTGTATCCAAAATCTACAAGGAACTCACCAAATTCCACACCCAAAAAATGAATAATCCATTGAAGAAATGGGCAGAAGACATGAATAGACACTTCTCCAAAGAGGAAATCCAGATGGCCTATAGTGATCACTCACCATCAGTCCCCATTAGGGAAATACAAATCAAAAGCACACTGAGATACCATCTCACACCAGTCAGAGTGGCTAAAATGAACAAATCAAGAGTCTATAGATGCTGGCGAGGATGGGCAGAAATGGGCACTCTCCTACACTGTTGGTGGGAATGTAAACTGGTGCAGCCCCTCTGAAAAACAGTATGGAGGTTCTTCAAAAAACTATCAATAGAATTCCCCTATGGCCCAGCAATAGCACTGCTAGGAATTTACCCAAGGGATTCAGAAGTGCTGACACATAGGGGCACATGTACCCCAATGTTCATAGCAGTGCTGTCAATAGCCAAATCATGGAAAGAGCCTAAATGTCCATCACCTGATGAGTGGATCAAGAACATGTGGTATATATATACAATGGAGTATTACATGGCAATGAGAAAGAATGAAATCTGGCCATTTGTAGCAAAGTCGATGGACCTTGAGGATGTCATTCTAAGCGAAATAAGTCAGGCGGAGAAGGATAGATACCATATGTTTGCACTCATAGGTCTAACAGGAGAATAAGAGAAACCTAATAGAGGACCATGGAGAGGGTAAGGGGGAAAGAGAGTTGGGGAGAGAGAGGGATGCAAAACCTGAGAGACTATTGAATATTGAAACCAACCGAGGGTTGAAGGGGGAGGGGAGGGGGAAGAGAGGTGGTGGTAATGGAGGAGGGCACTTGAGGGGAAGAGCCCTGGATGTTATATGGAAACCAATTTGACAATAAACTATTTAAAAATAATAATAGTAAAATAAAAAACTCAAGGAAGATATAGCTAGCTTTTTGATAGTTGCTTTCAAACAGCAAAGTCTAACTTTACTTTTTTATTATTATTTTATTTTTATTCTGAGAAAGAGAGAAAGAGAGACAGAGCACATGAGTGAACAGAGACAGGGTGGAGAGAGAGGGTGAAATAGAGAGGGTGAGAGAGAGAATCTGAAGTAGGCTCTGCACAGTCAACACAGAACCCAATGAGGGGCTCAAACTCATGAACCACGACATTACGACCTGAGCCCAAATCAAGAGTTAGACGCTTAACTGACTGAGCCACCCAGGTGCTCCAGGGAAGTCTGACTGACAGCACTCTGGGTTCTTGGAGCCAAATCTTAGTAGCAGCTTCTAAGTTCCCTCACATTCTGCACACTGAATGCCCATGTGTTGACTAACTAAAGTGAGAGGGGCATCAGGGACATCATTTCTGAGGAAACAGCCTAGGAAGAAGTGGTTATGGGAACCTGGTGGGTAGCAGGGGCATTGAGGGGTAAGCAGCTGCTGTTCCCTGTGGTAGTATTTCCAGAATTTCTGGGCTCTCGTCAGATTGCATCTGGGAAGGGGACTCCAAATAGACATACCACTCCTAAGAAAAAGAAAGGAAGTGGTAGAGAAGTGGCCTTGGGGTAGCTGGGTCCTGTGCTAAACCGTATGTAATTCTTTTTTTTAATTTAAAAAAAATTTTTTTACATTTATTTATTATTGAGAGACAGAGAGAGACAGAGCATGAATGGGTGAGGGGCAGAGAGAGAGGGAGACACAGAATCCAAAGCAGGTTCCAGGCTCTGAGCAAGCTGTCAGCACAGAGCCCGTTGCAGGGCTCAAACCCACAAACGTGAGATCATGACCTGAGCCAAAGTTGGTTGCTCAACCAACTGAGCCACCCAGGTCCCCAACCCTATGTAATTCTTACCTAGTATTCGCTTAGTCCAGGACTTGCTCGAGAGCAGAACACAACAGACATTAAAGTGACCAAGGATGTGTGCATGTATGTGTGTGTGTATGTGTGTGTGTGTGTGTGTGTGTGTGTGTGTGTGTGTGTGTGTAGACATGTTCTTAGTTTCTATGTCCCCACTTCAGGTGATGGTGACTATGACAAACCTCAGTTAAAGCGGAATCTTTGATTGGGGGTAAAAGTCATTTCCTACCACTTTCAATAATGTTTCCTGCATTAAGAGTGTGATTAAACACTCGTGTCTAACTTGTTGTAGATTTATGGGATTATGAGATTTGGTTATGGGGCCTGCCTGGTCTAATGAAAGTTTTAGGACTCCTAGGAGACCAGCTGTGGTTCATGCCAACTGGATCTTTAGAAATGCCTCATGAATCTACTCCCGGCTCCTTAGCACTGAAGACTTGGTTGTTGGCACGGAACGATCCAGCGATCACTGTATAGTTGTGGTATTTGTCTCTTCCGTGCCAGTTGTCAATTTGCTGGATTTCATTAGAAGACACTCCTTCCATCAAGAATTCAAAAGTTGAAGTGACTGTCCTTTCCTTAGCTCACAGCCCCCATGTAGACTTAAGCTCTGCATGCCGAGCACCTCTCCTCTCCTTGCAAAGTGGCCCCTGCTCCTGAGAGGAAGGGATGAGGTTCCTGGGAGGAGCTGGAAAAAAGGCTTCTTCTCACCCCCCGGGCTGGTGTCCCCCCTATCACCTTATGTGCTGGGGCTCACCTGGCTCTGTCCGCATCCCTTACCCTAAAGGAGTAAATGGGAGAAGAGACACCTCATCTGGTCCTGTGGGGTCACATAATACCACCTGGACCCGGGTGGCATCTCTGCTTCCAGCTCCCACCCTGTTTCCCTCTGGACACATCTATTTGCAAGTCCTACTGGCACCCGTGTCCACACTGAACTTGTCACCTATGTCCAGTTGTCATTCTGCCAACTAATAGTCTGGGTTGCCCCATCTTGGTTAACAATATCACCATGGACCCAAGCTGCAACCTCAGAGTCACTATCACGTTTTCCATCCCCTTGGTCTTCCATGACACCCAGCCCTGTGGTTTCTACCTACTGACACATCCCAGGAGTGGCCCCTCTTCTCTGCTTTCACAGCCAAAGTCCTGGCCCAGAGCACTTGGCATTTCTTGCCAGGACCCTTGAGATGGCCTCCTGACTTTGGCTTCTCTCCCTTCCAGTCCTTCCACACACCCTGGTGCCCAGGAAGAGTTGTCTTCCCAGTCTGTCATCTCTCTGACTCAATAAAAAACCTTCGATGGTTCCTTATTGCTTAAAGAACAAAGTGAAAACCTCTCAGCTTGGCCAGCAAAGCTCAGGATAAGCTCATCCCAACCACCTTTTCCATTCCCCTTCCACTGCTGCCAACTGCGCACCCACAGCAATTACCCCACCCTCCAGACATGAGCTTTCACACAAATCCTGCTCCCTCTGCCTGGAATGATTTCCCCCACCCTTCACTGTTCCTCCTGGAAAAATCCTTCATCCCTCTATATCCAGCTCCAATGTCCTTCATCTGGGACACCTCCCTAACCTGCCTGGATACCAGGCCATTCACCATCAGTGCCCCCATGACGATGCTACATTCCTTGACTACAGCACTAATTGGACCATGAGTATTTATGTATGCCTCTGCCCACCCTCACTAGATGGGGAGGACCCCAAAGGCTGCCTGGGACCATATTAGGTTCCCCTTTGTATTCTCAGTGTCTGCCACTGAAGTTGGTGAGCAGTCTACACCAGGAAAAATTATGGTATAGTTCCATACAAAAGTTCAGTGGACACTCGTTCAGAGAGCAGTATGTAGTGAGGTGGTTAAATCATGGGTTCATACATGAAAGAGACCTGGATTTGAACCCTGGCTGTATAGCCTGTGGACAATGTAACATTACCCACGTCATTTGTCCTTTCCACACTTCACTTTGCTCATCTGTAGAATGGGGTAATAACAGTTTCTATTTCGTAAGATTGTTGTGAGGATTGCATGAGTCAATTCTTGGCAGTCTGTGCTTTATAAATGTTAGTGATCATTATTATTCCCCCCTCCCCCGTTCTGTCGCACTTGTAGGAGTCATATCTTGGGGCACCTGGGTGGCATAGTTGGTTAAGCCTCTAACTTTAGCTCTGGTCCTGATCTCACAGTTCATGAGTTCAAGCCCCATATTAGATTCTCTGCTATCAACGCAGAGTCTGCTTCAGATGTTCTGTCCCTCTCTCTCTTCCTCTCCCCAACTTGTGCTCTCTCAAAATAAATAAATAAACTTAAAATAAAAAGCCATATCTTTCCCCTATTGCGCTAAGACATAGGGAATTCTGCAGGAAGCCAGGCCAGGGGAAGTTGGGAGCTCACACAATAAAACTTGGGACACTGATGTGTCATATGCCAAGAGAAGCATTCATTAAGCTAAAGGATCCCACACCTTTATAAATATCAAATATTAAGAGGCTTACTAGAATAGCTGCAGGCCATGAGGGCAGTGAGAAAAAAATTCATGTGAGTGAGTCAGCTTGCTTACCCAGTTTCACTTGCCTACTCCCCCTCACCATCCCCCACCCCCGACTTTGGCAAGGCCCCATCTCAAGCAAGCCCAGCCCGGAGGCAGCAGGTGGTAACAGTCAACTTTAACCAGAGTGAGCACATGGCCAAGAAACCAGAGCAGCTCTCTCCAGCAAAGGCAATTCCCACACGCAAGCCTGGAAAGATGTTAAGATTTGCTTGCCACAGATTCTGCACGTTTACATTGTAAGGGTGGATATTTCAAACTGGCGACATTTGAATCAACCTGAGTGGGAGATTGAGTCATGGGTTTACATTGTAACAAACAATCTCATGGGCAGATTTTGTCCTTTCGTTGCCCAATCTCTATCCATGAGTTAATAACAATCCACTTTTCAGTCCCTGTGGTGACTTCCGGTCAGCATTAGGGTTCATTCCAATGGAATTGCACAGCCAAAATGGACGCTGTCTTTCAGTAAGGGGAAAAAAGCAGCTGCTTCTGAGCGCTGGCCTGGCTAGGATGTAAAGTGGTGCCATTGTCTGGTAAAAGGAACTTACACTTAGATGGTGTGTAAAAAGTATCAATACTTGGTTTTGTTTTTTCATTTTATTTATTTATTTTTATTTATTTACTTTTATTTATTATTTTTATTTTTTTAAGCAGGCCCCATACCCAGTGTGGGACTTGAACTCATGACACCGAGATCCAGAGTCTGATACTGTACCAACTGGACCACACAGGCTCATTTAATTTATTTTATTCATTCATTCATTCGTTCATTTTTGGGAGAGACAAAGAGAAAGAGCACACAAGCAGGGGAAGGGCAGAGAGAGAGGGGGACAGAGGTTCCAAAGTGGACTCTGTGCTAACAGCAGACAGCCCTGTGTGAGGCTTGAACTTACACACCACGAGATCATGACCTGAGCCAAAGTTGGATGCTTAACTGACTGAGCCACCCAGGTACTCCTCTTTTTTTTTTTTTAATTCAGATTTTAGTTTTAATTTAAGTATAGTTAACAGACAGTGCTATAGTAGTTTCAGGTGTACAATACAGTGATTCAACAATTCTGTGCATTACTCAGTGCTCGTCATGATAAGGGTACTGAAAATGTTAGTACTTTTAAAGTAAGGTCCAAGCCCAGCTTAGGGCTCGAACTCACAACCCTGAGATCGAGCCAGTCAGGGGCCTAAAAAGTATTGGTACTTTGGACTCATGGTCTCCAAATAAAATGTCATGCAAAGACCATATTTTACTCACATAATGGTTGTCTTCATGTACTGGTCCTAAGGCTAATTTGATGGCTGAAAGCAAACACAGGTAGAGCACGTGTAACTCTCAGGGTAACTAACTTTATTCTCCTGGTCCCTCATGCATTTATGATGTTCTATGTCCTCTTCCTTTGAAACAAGTAAGCTCTTATCTTTTTTAATTTAACATTTGATTATTGAAAATTTCAAGGGGAACCTGGGAGGTTCAGTCAGTTTAATCATCCAACTGTTGATCTCAGCTCAGGTCATGATCTCATAGCTCATGTGAGTTTGAGCCCCATATCGGGTTCTGGGCTGACAGAGTGGACCCTACCTGGGATTCTCTCTCTCTCAATCTCTCTCTCTCTCTCTCTCTCTCTCTGACCCTTTCCTGCTCACTTCTCTGTCTCTCTCAAAATAAACAAATAAACTTTAAAAAATCTTTAAAAAAAAGAAAATTTCAAACACACAAAAGTTAGACAAATATGAACTCCTATGTACTCACTCCTCAGTGTTAACAATAATCAAGGTTTTGCCACTCTTGGGGCACCTGAGTGGCTCAGTGGGTTAAATGTCTGATTTCTGCTCAGGTCATGATATCACAGCTTGTGAGTTCCAGCCCCGTGTCACGCTTTATGCTGACAGCTCAGAGCCTGGAGCCTGCTTCAGATTCTGTGTCTCCCTCCCTCTCTGCCCCATGCCTGTTTGTGCTTGCTTTCTTTCTCTCTCTCTCTCTCTCTCTCTCTCTCTCTCTCTCTCTCTCTCTCTCTCTCTCTCTCTCAAATATAAATAAATATTAAAAAAATTTTTAAGTTTTTGCCATTCTTTTTTTTCATTTGACCAACTCTCTCCCTCAATTAAAAGGAAAACTTTTTAGGAGGGCAGGAATCTTTTTAAAGCAAAACTCAGACACTATGTTATTTCACTCATAAAAAGATCAGTAGGTATCTCTAACAGATTAACTTTTTTAAAAACATAATTATGCTTCCAGTTATAAGATGAATAAGTCCTGGGGCTGTAACGCACAGCACGGAGACTATAGTTAACAATACTCTGTTGTATATTTGAAAGTTGCTAAGAGACTAGATCTTAAAAATTCTCAGCACAAGGAAAAAAACCTTGTATGTGAGGAAATAGCTGTTAATTTGACTTACTGTGTTGGCCATTTCATAATATATATGTATATAAAAACATTATATTGTGCACCTAAAACTAGTACAACATTGTGTGTCAGTTATATCCCAATAACACTGGAATAAAAAAAACAATCATGATATCACACTTAATGAAATTAAGACTAATTTTCTAAAGTCAATTAATACTTAGTCCAATTTCATTTTTTCCTGGTTGAGAAGCTCTGTTCCACAAGACGCTTCTGGAATGCATAATCGGAGGCTCTGAGAGGTGGTATACCTTTACGAGGTCATAGAGGCAGTCAATGAAAGAGCTGTGACCAGAACCCAGGTCCCTTAACCCACTGCTCAGTGCTCTTTGACCTTCTCCACAGCTTCTTTGTATTCTACTTTCCACTTACTACGTCTATTGTCTTTCCTCATTTTCTCCCCTTTCCATTTGATGGAACAGTCACCAGTTTCTATTTTAGGATGCAAAAAGCAACAGTAGGAAATAGAATCATGAAGTCAGAAATCACGATTGCTCCGTATGTTCTCAACTGAAGGTTTGGCCGCAAGTCAATGCCCAAGCTGATTCCTAACTGGCTTAGATGACTTTGGCAACTTCCCTTTTAATTATTAAAGCCAATGACATACCAGTGTCTCTGTCCATACGTGTTTACTCTTCTCTGGAGCCTACACTGTTCCAGCATTTGGATACTTGGGAACTTTGCTAACACTTGCCCAGGATTCCAGCACTTCTTGAATCAGTGGCACACCCTGGTGTGTGAAAACAAGAGGAACATTGTACGGAGCAGACCAACTCCACTACAGAAGTCGGAAGATTAAGAAGGATTAACAGCCAATGCCCTCATAGCAGCTGCCAACCAGAGATGGCTGAAGGGTGGGCAGATGAGCCTCAAAGGTCACGGGAATGGTCCAGGAAAAGCAGGACTGAACATGTCCTGTAGGAGTCCTATGTAAAGATCAGTAAAGCTAAAGCCCAGATCCATGTTGGAGACTGAGATTATGAGTAAACAGTGAATAGAGTGCCAGATGTGTCTGGCAAAGGAATTTGAATTTTTATACAAACGCCAAATAAGCAAATAAGCAAATTAACAAACCACTAAACCAACCCATGATAAATAGAAATGTAAAATAAAAGTCCTGTTAAAAGTTGAGTTTCTATATCTTTTCTTTGGACAAATATCTCCATGAAATATTCTACTTTTTGCCTCATTATGGTATTAAACCTAAATGAAATGCATCTCCTATGCAGACCAGAAACCAAATTTGGGCTGATGCTTAGAAAACAAATCCATGGCACCTGGGTGACTCAGTTGGTTAGGTGTCCAACTTTGGCTCAGGTCATGATCTCACGGTTCGTGGGTTTGAGCCATACATCGGGCCCAGAACCTGGAGCCTTCCTTGGATTCTGTGTTTCCTTTCTTCCCTCCCCCTCCCCCACTCTCGCTCTGTCTCTCTCTGTCTCTGTCTCTCTCTCTCTCAAAAATAAATAAACATTAAAAAATTAAGAAGAAGAAGACAAATCCACAGGGACGTGACCCCTGGAGCCAGGCTGTGGGGTGGGCTCCTGCCAGTCTGGGTGATGACAGGTGGGATTTTAGTGACACTCAGGTGCTTAGATTTTGGGTAGCAGCTAAAAATCATTAAATATAGGTGAGGAAGAAGGCCGGCTGACTCTCTAACTGGTTAGAACACGAAAATTAGATAGTAACAACTCAAAGTTATGTTCAAATAACCTTGCTGTCCTATAATCCAAAGGCAAGCTGTTTCTCAGACCTGTCATTTCCTACCATTGCTAGTGAAGTATTATTTAGTAGTTCAGTGTGATTATGATATATAACCAGGGGGAAATAGAGGCCTAAGTAGTTTAAGCCATTTGCCCTAAAGAGTTGTTAGTCTAGTTCCTTTTTTAAAAATGTTTACTTATTTATTTTGTGCAAACAGGGAGGGGCAGAGAGAAAGGGAGAGAGAGAATCCCAGGCAGGCTCCATGCTGTTGGCACAGAGCCAGACAATGGGTTCGATCTCATGAACCAAGATCATGACCTGAGCTGAAATAAAAAATCTGAGGCTTGACTGACTGAGCCACCCAGATGCCCCTAATCTAGTTTCTATTGGAGCCCAGAACTCAAATTTCTTGATTCCTCATTCCTTCTACTATATAACAAGTAACCTTTCTTTGGCTTAGTTTCCTCATTTGTTAAATAAGATCACGATAGTTCCCTTCTCATAGAATTTGTGTAAGACTTCAGTTAGTTAAAACATACAAGCACTCAGTAAATATACCTATTTATTCACTTATTTATCCATCCACAAACAAGTATTTGTTTGCTACCTGCCATGTATGTATATAGGAGGGAGCTAGGCTCTAAGGGGTAATATAACAGCGTAAAGACAGGCTCCTTTCTTCAAAAAATTTACAATCTCGTGGAAGAAAGCAAGACAAACTTTATGAATCGGTGACACAGTCTGCATTGTGAGTAAAACAAACAATATAGCAGCACCCCCCCATTCCACAGGCAAACTCCAAGCCCCCCAGTGGATGCCTGAAAACCATGGATAGTACCAAACTATTTATTCTATGTTTTTTCCTAAACATACATATGATGAAATTTAATTTCTAAATTAAGCACAGTAGGAGATTAACCACAATACATTATACTAAAATAGAACAATTGTAACCATATACTGGGATAAAAGCTATGTGAATGTGGTCTATCTTAAAATATCTCACTGTACTGCACTCATGCTTCTTTCCATAATGATGTGAGATGATAAAATGCCTACATGATGAGATAAAGTGAGGTGAATGACGTAGGCATTGTGACATAGCACTAGGCTACTACTGATCTTCTGACTATTTATCAGAAGGAGGATCATGTACTTCCGGACCATGGTCAACCACAGGTAACTGATACCATGGAAAGCGAAACCACGGATAAGGAGGGACTATAGAGGCTATAACAGGTCAAAAGAAGGCATAACTTCTAGCCGAGGTTCGTTCTTCTTTAAGACACCTCAGGTTTCACCTCCTCTAGGAAGATTTCCTTCCTTGACACCACTCTCCATCCACTGCTAAGCTTTGCCACGAGTCTCTCCTCTGTTCTTCCATAATCTTCTATGCACAAGACTCTTATTCATGCTCTATACTACTGTAAATAAATGTCTATTTCTGTGCCTCCTCCTCTAGACTATGAGTGTTTTAACAGCCAAAACCGTGGTTTCTTCATCTCTATATCCCTAGGACATTGCACTATGTCTGGCACACAGCAGTGGTCAGCTTTGTTGAATGGATGAGAATTTGCTGTAATGGGAAGTTTCCTGGAAATATAGCCATAAAACTGGCATACTGGTTCCAGGCCTGCTACTAACCTGAGCTCTCTGGGCTTTGGTTTCCTCACTTGTGATGCATGAGGGTTGAACCAAGTGACCTTAAAGAGCACTTCCCAGCCCAATCATTGTATAACTATTTCTTATTTCAGTGTCATGGGATATCTTGAGGCTGAGCTATTCCTGTTCTTGTACCTCTCCGCCCTACACTGATTATGGGTAAAAAGTTGTAGTAGAAACTCCATAGCCTCTCAGGGATTTTTAGCTTTCCTTTCAAAGTTCCTAGGGTGAAAAGTAATCTTTCCAGATTATGTTAGTAGGAAGAGGAGATACTAGAACAATAAACATATGTAGGGTTGTTTGTGGTTTGTATTTCTTTTGGGCTATGTGAAAAAATATGACTGTGTGCAACAGCAATAGCAAAAACAATGTATATGTCAGTATGATCTTCTCTTCCTTCCCCTTTACTTTTTTTTAATGTTTATTGATTTTGAGAGAGAGAGAGAGAGAGAGAGAGAGAGGGAGAGTGAGCATGAGAGCATGAGAGCATGAGCTGGGGAGGGACAGAGAGAGAGAGAGGGAGACAGATAATCTCAAGCAGGCTCCTTGCTATTGCTGCAGAACCTGATGCAGGGCTCGATCTCATGAACCAAGATCATGACCTGAGCTGAAATCAAGAATCCAATGCTTAATCGACTGAGGCATCCAGGTGCCCCTTGTGCTGGATCTTAAAGAATAGGAGTTTTCTAGGGCTGGGGTTGGGTGTGAGTAGGGAAGCATTATTATGGGCAAAAGAACATATACAAAGTGAATGCGGGCATAAAACTCATAACAAAGGGAGGGGGCCTGTATGTAACTCAAGATACGCAGGACATAGGGAATGGTTTGGAAGTAATGTTGGAAAAGTGAACACAGGACAAATAATGAAGGGGCCTGTATGCCATGCTAAGGATTTGTATTTTATCCAACAGGCCACAAGGAGCCATTGAAAGGTTTTAAGTAGGAGATTAAAAATCAGTTTTACATTTAGAAAAGTCACCATGGCAGTAGAATTAATTCAGCTAATTCCTTGGAGAGGAAGACAACAGATAGGAGGGGTACTTGTTGGAACACCACTGCAATATTCTAGATGAAAGAGAGGCCTGAGCCAAAGCAGTAGCAAGAGGAATGAATGGAGGCAGACTGCTGGGCACATGAGTGTGATATGTAGGAGGTGGGCAACAAGACTCAGTTAACTGAATAAACTGAAGAGATGAGAGAGGTTCCTGACTCAGCCGATTGGTTGGATGGCAATGCTATTTATTAGAATGAGAGCCACAGGAGAAATCAGGCTTAAGGGAAAAGTAATGAGACACATTTGGGACATGTTGGGTACAAAAAGGACTTTTTCAAGTTCTGTTGGAAACATAGCACCTGAAAGAGAGGTGAACATCGCCCAAGCAGCTTAATGAGAAGTTGCATGATTCTGTATGGCTAATAAAAGTGAAAATTAAGTTAATACCGTTTATTTGATTTCTTAGTAAGAAGTCTATTGTACTTCGAAATCTTCATTAATTTAAAAAGCAATTTTAGAAACCAAAGCTTTTCTAAAAGTGGAATGCATTCAAGAGAAAAAAAAAATACATTATCATGACCTTATTAAGTTTCTCCTGGAGAGCTTTTTAGCTGAGTAGCATGAAATAAGTCAGGCCAGCCCTTCACTCTTCATTATAAAGGCTTTTTTTGTCAACGACTTAGAGCCAACTCAATTAGCTATGCTGATGGAAAGAATAGCACAAGTAATTGAAAACCACAGACAATCCAATGCTCCATGGGCAACACCTAGGAAAAATGAGGCCTCCTGCAGTTCCTTGGAACCTCAAGTAATCTCCCTGGCAGATACGAATGGTCAGGTGGCAACCTTTGTGGAAAGTTTATGTTCTAGAAAGTCTGAGTCTATAAGTAGGAGGTGAGAGCAAACAGGGGAGGAAGTAATAACATAACAATGAAGGGTAAAATTAAGATGGAAAGGCCGTTCACTGTTATCATGCAGCTATTGATGGGAGGTGGGTGATCTGAGAGAGCAAAGGGTGAAACGTGAAATGTGATAGTGAGGGAGTAACTAAGGAAACCAGGACAGATCCACGCATTGCTTTTTTTGAGTTACAGCTAGATAGAGTCCTACAATCTCACACAGTCCAAAAGATCTGTGGAGATAGCAGACACAGGGCAGTTATTTATTTGTCATTTAGACCCCACGTCTAGAAGTTTTATCTAATTTCTGTTTTTCCCTCACACCCTATACTCGTGGCATCAGTATGTCCCGATAGTTCTACATACAAAACATCCTGAATCCACCCAGTCCTTCTCATCTTCTCTGTTGCCACCTTAGCCCAGGCCACCATCACCTCTTGGCTTGAACTATTGCGGTAGCCTTTTAACAAGCCTCCCTGCCTCTATTCCTCTCCCACTGCACAAACTAGTCTCCACCTGGCAGCCAGAAAAATCTTTTCAAAATCCCAACCAGAACATGTCTTTCCCCAGCTTCAAACCCTTCAATGCCTTCTTACTGTGTTTAGAAAACGAAATACAAATTTGTTAAAAATGTCTAAAAATATTTCTACTGTCTGGCCTCTACCTACTTCCCCACCTTACCTCACATCAACCTCTTCCTCATTTGCTACACAACAGCCATATTGGTCTTCTTTCTGTTCCTTAAACAACCCATGCTCTCCCCACCCACAGGGTCTCTGCACTCACCATTCTCTTCTGCCTAAAACCCTTTTTCCTCACAAGCCATATGACTGGTCTTGGTCTTCTTTTCTTTTGACATGTTTTTCTGTTATTTTGAAGTGAGTAGTGAACTACTGTTTCTCAGGCATTCATGATATAATTTTTATCTTTTTTTATTTTTTAATGTTTATTTACTTTGAAAGAGAAAGAAAGCACTGGAAAGGGGCAGAGCAAGAGCACGGGTCAGAGAGAGAGGTGGACAGAGAATCTGAAGCAGACTCTGAGCTGACAGCACAGAGCCCGACGTGGGACCCAAACTCACAAACTGGGAAATCATGACCTGAGCTGAAGTCAGATGCTTACCTGACTGAGCCACTAGGTGCCCCCAATTCTTATCCTTCTTAAATTGACCTTTCACATACAATAAAATTTGCCTATTTTAAAGTGTACAATTACACCATTTGCAATATGGTCACAGAGTTGTACAATCATCACCCCTACACATTTTTATACCATTTTCATCACCCCCTTTTGCTCTTACCCCTACCCCCTGCCACCTTGTCCCTGGGCCTAGGCAACCACTAATCTACTGTCTCTACAAATTTGCCTATTCTGGACACTTCATATAAACAAAATCATACAAGACATGGCCTTTTGTGTCTGTCTTCTTTCAAGTATCATAATGGCTTTGAAGTTGATTCATGTGATGGGAGTGCTTCAGTCTTTCATATGTTCAAATACTATTCCGTTGTAGGGAAATACCACCCTTTGTTTATCCATTCATCAGTTGGTGGACATCCAGAATGTTTCTTCCTATTGGCTGTTATGAATCATGCTGCTGTGAACATCTGTGTATGAGCTTTTCTGTGGATATAAATTTTCATTTCCCTTGGGTATATATGGGAGAGTCACATTGCTTAGTCATGTGGTGACTTCAGGTTTTTGTTGACTGGCTCATTCTTATTCAAGACTCTGCTCAAATGTGACTTCCTTTGAGAAGCCTTCCCTGACCACTCCATCTAAAACAACCATCCCCCAGGTCTCCATAATTGTATCCCAGTTTGTTTTCTACATGGTCCTTACCACTGTCTAGAGTAATGTCATGTACTTTATTAGTTTCCTTATTTGCCATCTATGCCTCTCCACTAGAACATCAACTTACACTCATTGCTGTTCCCTCGGCACCTAGGACAATGGTCAGCACACAGCAGGAACTCAGTAAGTATTTATTGACTACATGAATGAATCTACGACAGAAATATCTTTTCTTTTTTCCCCAACCACAGGGCCTGTTCTCAAATCTACTGATGACTGCTTCACTGCTTTTCTATTCTCCTCCTCATTGTTATTTAGGAAAAGTAAAAACTCACCCATTGAAATTATAGGAAGGAGTAAGTGGCTATAACAAAGAGAGTGTGGATAATTTTGTACCTCCTTCCCCCACCCCATGAATTGCAGGATCAAAGCTGTGTGCCTTTACTGTCAAGCCCCTAAGATTGCAATAAATGGGAGCATTGAAGGAAAGAAAACATCAGTGAGTAAAAATGAGAAGTTGTAGAGCCATAAACTTGGCTTTTCTCCTTTGAAAAATGAGATGCTCTGCAAAATGCCTGGACTTCTGAACTTCACATAAAAGTTAAAACACAATTTGTAATATTTCCCTTGTTTCTAAACTGGACGTCTTTCTAAGAAGAGCAGTATTGGTTCATTATGTCTTTCTTTATTATGGGAGTGATGGAAGTTGTGTGATAACCTGATTTGACCTTGATCATTAATCATTTGCATAAAATAAATGGTACATGTGTTGAACAGAAAGAGAGAGGAGATATTATCTGAGGGGTTTTTTTCCTCTTGGGTCTTAATAGGAAAATGAGATCAAGAAAATAGGAAAATAAGATCCTGTATGTAGGATGCGTGGGTGGTCCAGTCCATTAAGGATCTGACTCTTGATCTTGGCTCAGGTCATGATCTTGTGGTTCGTAGGTTTGAGGGCCACATCGTGCTCCATGCGCAAAGTGTGGAGCCTGCTTGGGATTCGCTCTCTCCCTCTCTCTCTCTCTCTCTGCCCTTTCCCTGCTTGTTCCCTCTCTCTTCCTCTCTCTTTCTCTCTCTGAAAATAAATAAATAAGCAAAAAAGATTTGTATGCAAGATATTTTCCTACCTTGCTTCAATTTGCCTTAATATGCCCCTGTTTGAAGGTGGAGGCTCAAAAAAATTGAGAGGCAAAATTGCATAGGTGTGAAATTTGAGATAACTCATTAATGTCTCAGAAGGAATCAGAGTTGCCTGTGTAACATTTTCATATCTGCACAACTTTGCATTTCAGAGATGTTAAGGATGCCTTTTAGTAAGTGTTTGTTGTTTGAAACTGCCAGTTAAATATTTGTAAGCCTTGGACAAGCACATTTGAGGGAAAGCCTTTGGTGGAGAGTAGGGGCCAAGCAGGGGAAATCGGAGCTGGGTTTTTTTTTTTTTGAGATTCCTTCAAATTGAGTGATTTCCCCAAATCTAGTTACATCTTCAAAAGTTTCATGTAGGTAGCCCCACACAACATAAAAGAAAAATCATCACAGATATCAACAGAGATAAATATTTCCCAAGTATTACTTTTCTGATTTAGTCCTAGTGTCTATAATATACACAAAGCAGCATGGAGCAAAAGAAACAGATTGAAGAAGGATGTACCCAAGTCATCATTTATAGGAAGTTTAAAAATATATAAGAGAATACTACATATCATTCATGACTGCACCCATGCAGAGTAAAAATACAAAATTTCCATCAGGATGAGAATCTCCACATTTAGGACCTCTGCAGATGATAGGATGCTGAGATCAGGAAAATACACAGAGGCTACACTTACATCTGTTCGTTTTTTTTTGGTAATGTTACTGAAATGTAACACGTGTTCCAAAAAGAAAACAAAAAAGCACTAAATAAGGTGAGCTCGATAAATGTTCACAAAGTGGGCACACCTGTGTAACCAGCCCTGTATCTGAAGTTCTGATTCTTTAAAAAAATATTTTTTATTTTCTTTATTTTAGAGAGAGAGAGTGAAAGGGAGAGAAGAGTAGAGGGAGAAAGAGTGAGAATCATATCCAGGCTCCACGTTCAGCGTGGAGCTTGATGCAAGGCTCCATCCCATGACTCTGGGATCATGACCTGAGCCGAAATCAAGAGTTGGATGCTCAACCAACCGAGACACCCAGGCGTCCCTGTGGTTCTGATTCTTAAGCTGGGTGGTAGGTATGTGAGTGTTGGTTCTATTACCTGTCCTTTTTCTATGCCTGAAATATTTAATGTAAAATTTTTTTTTAAAACTCCACAAGGTCATATATCAACTATGCTTCAGTTAAAAACAAAAAACACAACTCCACAGGCACCTCCTGTCGTTAGACCACTAATCCTTTAAATTCCCTTCCAGGTATAAAAGCCAATAAAAACCCAATCAAAAATAGGATCATAGGGCAAAATGAGTTAAAAACTATCCTTGCTACAAATTATGTCATTTTTCATTTTACATCACTTTAATGTATGTAAAATGTAAATATCAAACAAAATGTAAAGAATTGCAATGATTTGGATCCAATGGAAGGAAGCTTAATGTATATGGGGGCAACCTTGCCCTTTTGCTTCCAGAGCCACTTTCCAGCTCAACTTTGAATTTCCACATAGCTGATGGGGGGTTCTAATATCATTTGCCAGAGAATCCCCTGTCTCCTCCACTGACAGAAAGGATGGCCACACTGGGAGAAGGAACTTGGGTTCATGGTTAGTTTCTGCTTACATGCTACTGATGCTGCCCTCTGCAGGCAGAAGGCTGGATGTGTAAGTAACCAGTTGGATTCTTTTCCTATTACTGAGCGATCCCCAAAATAGAAACATGGTGTGCATGTTGAAATCCATTGTTTATAGCTTGCCTGATTTTTCCTATACACAGAAGCATGGTTTCACATAGTGGTCTAGCCCCCAGGATCATCCCTCCCCCTCAAATCCATAAAGGAATTAGGTTTCTATGGAATATGCTTTTGGTTAGGATCAAGGGTTCACCGAGGGTCTCCGATGTGCAAGGCTCTGTAGGGCTACCGGTATGATTCAGATAAAGTGTCTGCCTCCAAGAAAGTTTTCTGTCTTGTGAGGAGAGATAAGACACTAACATAAGTGACTCTAAGAGGAAGATTTTAACATTTTTAAATGTTTATGTATTTGAGAGAGAGAGAGAGAGAGAGAGAGAGAGAGTGAGAGAGCGTGAGCAGGGGCAGAGAGAGAGGGAGACACAGAGTCAGATGCAGGCTCCAGGCTCTGAGCTGTCAGCACAAAGCCCGACACAGGGCTCAAACTCATGGACCATGAGATTATGACCTGCGCTGAAGTTGGACGCTTAACCTACTGAGCCACTCAGGCGCCCCACAAGTAGACTATTGGAAGTGACAGTTGGAGGGGTACACGTGGAGAACACTGAAGACTGAAAAGAAGAGAGCCCATCTGGAGAGGAGAAACCAGGGAAGGCTTTATGAAAGCATTGAAATTTGAAATGAATTATGGCAATAAAAGGAGTAGGATGTTTTAAGGAGATGAACAGCAGAAGCAATTACATAAAAATAGGAAAACATGAGATGTGGCCTAGAAAAGGCAAACGATCCCTCCTGTCAAACCAGAGTATTAGGGGAGAATCCGGGTGTGTGACTTGAAGATCGGGGGCTATCCTCAACAGCAGGAACAAAGACGACGTCCTTCACCCACCTGTTAGGAGCCAGACAATGACTCTTCTGGTTTATTTTTTTTTAATGTTTATTCATTTATTTTTGAGAGAGAGGGAGAGACAGACAGAGACAGAGTGCAAGCAGAGGAGGGGCAGAAAGAGAGGGAGACACAGAATCCAAAGCAAGCTCCAGACTCTGAGCTGTCAGTGCAGGGCTCCACGTGGGCCTTGAACTCATGAACCATGAGATCATAAGCTGAGCTGGACGCTTAACTGACTGAGCCGCCCAGGCATCCTGACTCCTCCAGTTTCAGTGAGGCAGTATGAAGGGTGAAGATGGGGAATGCAGCAGTTTGAAGGCTGTGAGTTGCTGGCGAAAGGAATCTCAGATATAAAAAAGGCTTGTGGATTTGGAGGAGAAGCCCTAGGTGAGGTGTGAGAAACGATCAAGGCTTGGAGTTGCCCCCAACTTTCTCCCATTCTGCCTTCCTTTCCCTTTCCCCTCTCCCTCACCTGTGGCCAGCCCAAGAGGCTGACGCTGAAACAACCAGTGGGTGAAGTGGGGAAATTTGAGTGGAAGCAGGACCAGCAGAGTAGGATAGGGTGTCCTTTCCTCTCTTTCTCCACCATGACACTGCTACCTATAGTTGGGAGGGGTTGGGGTAGTGCTGACGTAGGGAGAGGGTTAGGCAGTTGAGAACAGCTATTGGAGGCACTGGTGGAAAGGGATTTTCCCTTCATTCTCCTTCACCTTTTGAAATTTGGTCTTGGTCACTGCTGGGCCTGCCGTGAGGGTGAGATGAAGGAGGTGTGCATCGCATCTTCCAGCCACGCACGTAGGCAGCCATTCCTAGGTGGCAGGCCTACGTGGTTAGCTGCATGTTATGTTTAAAGAGGCTCCTTGCCTCTTTCTTCTACTTAAGCATAGAGGAAAATTCATTGCTAAGTTTGGAACATTCCCTGTGTAGAAGGAGAGAGCAATGTACCGTCACCAGAGAGGCTAAGGAAGCATGACTTTCAAACTCAATCTGATTAGAGAAATGATAATAAAACAGCTAGCATTTGTTAAGGGAATGTTATGCAGCAGGCACTGAAATTTCCTTATCTTATTTAATACTCACTCTGCACACAGTACAGATGCAATCCCTGAGGTCAAGCCAACCTGAGTTTGAAATTTTAGCCCTGTCACTTAGTAACTAGAGCACCATGTTTGCAGAGAACAAGAACTCAATGCATATGAAATACACATTAATTAATTAACCAAGCGATTGGTGTTAATAATTAACACGAATTAATATCACAATATCTATGGTATACAAACATACAATCTTATAAAGCAGGTGCTATTATTACTCTCACCTTATAAATGACAAAATCGAGACCCCCCCAAAAGGCATTTATTTTATTTTATTTTATTTTATTTATTTATTTTTAATGTTTATTTATTCTTGAGAGAGAGGGAAAGAGAGACAGAGCATGAGCGGTAGAGGGGCAGAGAGAGAGGGAGATACAGAATCTGAAGCAGGCTCCAGGCTGTCAGCACAGAGAACGATGCAGGGCTCGAGCTCACAGGCCATGAGATCATGACCTGAGCTGAAGTCAGACACTTAAGTGACTAAGCCTTCCAGGTGCCCCTCTTTTATTTTTTATTAAAAATATTTGGTGGAGCCAAGATGGCGGAGAGGAAGGGAGCTCTGTAAACTCCGTCCGCACCATTTATCAAACTGAGAAGGATATTACTCTCATCTACGAGAGCGGAAGGAGAAAATACGAACTCCAGAAGGAATAGAACCTCAAGGATACCTGAGTGAGTGGGGGCCAACGGGGGAGATCCGAGGACAGGCCAGCCCAGACGGGCAGGGGAGGTAAGATCCCCAGCCCAACGTGGCGCAAGCGCACAGCGCCCAAGAGACAAAGGGAAGAGACAGAGTCGGAACACGCTCATAGAACTGTCTCTGGGGAAGAGGTATAGAACGCTTAGCTGCCCTTGGAGACAGAAACCCACTCCATAGATAACTGCTGGGTAGCGGGCACAAGAGAAGGAATAGCCCCCAGCCCTAAGCCATCTCGGCGGGGAATCAGAGGCACCTGTGGCTGTGAGAAGCGGCTGCTCTGGAGAGGCACGCTCCCCGGCGGAAGCGACCCGAGCAGCGACAGTGCTGGGTGCGAGCAATTCGAACTTGGTTTTGGGAACGGGACCACGGACCGCATTTCCACGGCACACCTCGCCCCTGCACGGACTGCGCGAATCCCGGGTGCCCACAGGGAAAAAATAGGGCGCACACCGACAGGACCCCCAACAAAGAGTCGGTGGCGGGTGGAGGCCCGGGCACGCTCTTAGACTGTAGGAGCTCCCAGCTCATTTCCAGCAGCGCACAGTGGCTTGAGCAAAGCTATCAGAA
>NC_043717.1:74710626-74816262 GCF_006229205.1 Suricata suricatta
AGGTGGTGGTGATGGTGGAGGGCACTTGTGGGGAAGAGCACTGGGTGTTGTATGGATAACAATTTGACAATAAAATATTATGAAAAAAAATCAAAACCTAAGTAAGGAAAAAAAATATTTGTCATTTATTTATTTTCTATTGACAGGGAAAGACAAATCATAAGTGGGGGAGGGGCAGAGAGAGAGGAAGACACGGAATCCGAATCAGGCTCCAGGCTCTGATGTATGGACACAGAGCCCAATGCGGGACTTGAATCCATGGAACTGTGGGATCATGACCTGAGGTGACGTAGATGCTTAACTGACTGAGCCACCCTGCATTTCTTTTTTTAAAACTGTATTAATTAATGAATGTATGTATTTATTTATTTATTTTTGAGGGGAGCGCAGAAAGAGAGAGAGAGAGAAAGAGAGAGAGAGAGAAAGAGAGAGAGGGAACCTCAAGCAGGCTCTGTGCTGTCAGTGCAGAGCCTGACTCAGGGCTCGACCTCACAAACCATGAGATCATGGCACGATCTGAATTCAAGAGTCAGGAGGCTTAACCAACTGAGCTACTCTGGTGCCCCTAGATCCCATAAGGCAAATCTAAAGTTGACACAGCTCCTAAGTGGCAGAACCTGAGTTCAAATCCAGTTGTCAGTACAGAGCTTCTGTTTGGGATTGTGAAAAAGCTCTGGAAATGGATAGCAGTGATGGTTGCACTACATTGTGAATATGTTTCATGTCATTGAATTGTACACTTACAAATCATTAACACAGTAAATTTTATGTTATGTATATTTTATCCCCACACAAACCCCAGTTGTCAGAAGCTGGACTCGTAACCACTCTATTATAAATACCGTCTCTCAATGAACATTATTTGCCTGTTGTTCCTAAGGTCCTCCAATGTCATAGAACAAACACTAGATCTACAGTCAAAAGAACTCTGTTCAAATACCACATCTGCTTCTAACTCATTGTGTCATCAGTGAGTGATTAAGACTTGTCTGGGTTTTCCTGGATGGAAAGAGGAAGTAAGTTCTACGCAAGCTCCACTCCGAGGGTTTCCATGAGATAGGGACACATAGGTCCCGGTTCCGTTGCTCGCCAGCCACGGCGAGGGGGCCCCTGGGCATCTCTGATCCCCTGACAAGGAGGGCACTTAAAGTCTGAGCCAGTTTACCCATTCTTGGTTACTCTTTTCACCAAAGTGAAGTGTGGCAACCGCTGAGTGGGAACGTCTGAAAGGAAGTGAGGCAGCTACTGATAGGGATATTTGAGAAAGACTTCCTTGGAAAGGAGAAGGAAGATGAGCTCATACTGAGATAAACCATCTTCTGAGGGGGCTGGGGTGTCACAACTAGATAAAGGCAGTGTTTTCTGCACAAGTGATCACTCTTTTTAAAAATTTATTTATTTTGAGAGAGGGTGCACGTGTGCGCATGAGTGGGGGAGGGGCAGCGAGAGGAGAGAATCCCAAGCAGCAGAGCCCAATGCGGGCCTCGAACCCATGAATTGTGAGACCATGAACTATGCCGACATCAAGAGTCAGACGCTTAACCAACTGAGTCACCCAGGCACCCCACAAGCGGTCACTCTTTCACACCAGATTCTTTGGCAAGAAAGCCAAGGTCCCTGTCAGCTTCTATGGTGTTTCACCATACTCAATGGAGAAAATAAATACTCATTAATAACTGAGTCCCCGGCTACACCATGAGACTGTAAAAGGAGATGGCACATGAGGAAATCCACCCTCCTTCCCATTTTCCAGACCGTGACCCCCACCCCCTCAAGCAGGAATAGAACCAGCAGATGCTGCCCTCTGTTGGAAAGCTGGGCCACATCACAGAGCTGCACAGACAGACCTGGCTTGCTAAAAGCCCTCCTGTGTGTTAGTGGTTTGAAGATCATAAGCCATGTTCCTAAGAAACACAGCTCAGGTGCCAGGCTACCCACTGAAGTGCATGTATCCTAAGAAGAGGGCATTTAGAACACCTTGTCAGGGCTCAAATGCAGCAAGTTCACTACCCGTTGTATTGTACTAGAGGAGAAATACAGAATGCCTGGCTGGACCCATTATCTAGGTTTGGCATGTTTAAGAGAATTGTGTTAACAGCATAGCTGGGGGCCTTGGATGCCTCTGTTCTTGATTTGTCTCCTCCAGTACCTCTTCAGCCGTATCCTTTCCATGCACCTTGGCTCTCTGAGCCCCAAATGACTCAGCACATAGGCTCACAAAGCTCTCTGTCTCTTGCCTCCATGCCTCTTTTTAGCCATGTTCCTCCATCTGGAACTCAGCAAGCTCTTCCCCATTGTGCTAGTTCCCCCCACCTCCCCCTCAGCCTACACATTCAGCCCCTCAGATAGAACTGGCTGGCTCCCTAAGGCTGGGGATACCAGGGATCAGCTACTTCCCATTCAGAAGCAATGCTTTCATGCCACCTTGTGCTCCAGGCAGGGAGACTGTGGAACTATTCTCACAATCATCTTGACCTGTCCCCTCATTTGGTGCAGTCACATAAGAGATTAACAAGGGAGCTTAGTTGATAGCTTAGAGACGATTATGACTGGAAATACTGGGCTTTAAGAGTCCCAAGGGAATACTGCCAAAATCATCTTCCTTATCTCATAGCTGGCAGAGAGGCAATCCTGTGGAATCTGTTCTGCAAGTAATAATCTATTGGAATTAGGCTGGAATAATGTGGGATATGTTAGAATTTTTCAGATTTCCAAACTGCTGTAAAAAACGTTTCATGGCTCTGACTGCTAAGATACCATCGAGTCTGCAGGAAACTGGATTGATTTTGCTCTCTTAAGCAATAGGTGCCGCAGGTTGTATGAAATGAACTGGTGGCCCAATTCTTCAAAGTCTCAAAGGGATCAATGTGCAATGAATTTCCCAGATCCGCTGAGCCCGGGGAGCCTCTGGGAGCTAACAGATTTTACCTGAAAGTGAACGCGGCCCCTTCTCCCAGCCAGCCACGGCATCAGATCCTCTCTTGGAGGTCCAGGGGAAAACAGAATGTACGTAGTTGGCTGCCCCCTGGTGACTGCAGGAGGCAACAACAGGAGGCACGTCAGTTAAAATCCTACGAAGTATGGAAGCAGGGCAGGAAGGTTTGTGCCAGGCATAAAGGTACCAAGCTAAGTGGTTGTGGGACCAAAATTTTGCATGTCCTATCCTCACCAAGACTTGTGTCCCACATGGGGCTGCATCCACCAGGAGGCTGACCTTTTATTCTAAGGGTGGGCCCAAAGGAGCCACAGTTGTAATTTAGAATTCTCTGTGTTGCTTGAGATTTCTAATTTGTTTTTTGAGTTTATTTATTTATTTTGAGAGAGAGAGAGAGAGAGAGAGAGAGAGAGAGAGAGAGAGAGAGAGAGAGAGAAAACATAGTAGGTGAAGGGGCAGATAGACAGGGAGAGAGAATCCCAAGCAGGACTCATAGAGATGTAGGTGAGACTTGAACCCACAAACAGTGAGATCATGAAGTGAGTCAGAATCAAGAGCTGGTTGCTTAGATGACTGAGCCACCCAGGCACCCCAAGATTTGTAATTTCTAAAGATATTATATAGGCTACTGCTAGCCAGTATGATGGGTCATGCAGTCAAAATGCACTCAGTCTGTGGGGCACCATCTTTATTTCTGCAAATTCAGATGCCTTGTAAGAATAGCTCAGGGTGGGGCACGTGGGTGGCTTAGTCGGTTAAGCTTCTGACTTAGGCTCAGGTCATGATCTAGTGGTCCTGGGTTGGAGCCCCGCGTTGGGCTCTGTGCTGACATCTTGGAACCTGGAGCCTGATTCAGATTCTGTGTCTCCCTTTCTCTCTGCCCCTCCCCCAATGGCTCTCTGTCTCTCTTTCAAAAATAAACATTAAAAATTTTATAAAAATAAAGTAATAAAAATGAAAAGAATAGTTCAGAATGCGTGTGGCATGTGCTAAGAGGAACAGAAAATTTCTAGGTCTTGACCTACACCCTGGGTACACTCAGAAGCCGAGGGAAATTTCATGATTTCTTTCTTTAACTCAGCACCCCTCCTATACATCTGACTGAAGCCCACCTTTGCATGAGTGGACACCAGTCAATGTCTTTTTTTGGGTGCCAGTGTCCCTTAGCCCAGAGTCCCAATTGGCAACAATTGGCTAGAGACACGTGTAGCAACTCCTTTGATATAGGTCACATGCTGTCCAGTCAATTAAGCCTGTCTCACTATTTTACCTGCCTGACTCCTACAGACACTTGAATTAGTGACTCCTGTGACAGATCAGGAAAAGCAAAGAATGTAACAGTGGCACTTTGTCAAGAGTATATATGCAAAACCATACATGGCAGATGGTGTCCATCAAAATCTATTCTCTCCCTCTGTAATAATAAAGTTTTAGAATATAACCCGTTCCTGGCCCTAAACCCATTCACAGCCAATGGCATATAAATGAAATTGATATGTATAGCTTGCACGCCTGGCCTGTGAAATCTTGCCAAGCGCTCCTCTATAGTCTTTCCCTCCCATGACCCGCCTGCAACTATTCTACTAAGGCCAAAGCTTATGGGGTGATGGAGAAATGAATAGATTCAACCTGGGCTCCTGCATGACCACATGGAGCAGTATCCCTGCAAATTTGAACTACCCACTCTCAATGTGTTTTGAGAGAGGAATGCATGTCTGAACTATTGTTGGATCCTTTTGTTACAGGAGCCAAGTCTTATCCTAATTAACATAGTCATTGGTGAAAGGATCTTTGCATGAATTACTGAACAAAAGAGTAGTCATTCACCCAGGCAACATTTTGATATACATCGACCAATCTGACCTCAAATCAACCTGGACTAAGTCTCACAGGACTACTTCTGGGCCATTTGGGGAAAACAAAATGCCTAAGTGTGCAAGTAAAATCTCGTAAAAAAACAAGTGTGCTGCCAAACAAGGTCCTAGGCTTGGAGGCTTCCAGGATGATTAAAGTTGTCTGGAAGTTCTTAGGTTTTCCAGAAACTATCCCAGTATTCATGCTGTTCCTCCCACCTGGATAACACTAATAACTCATCTCAAAGGAGGAAAGCTATTTTCCTAGTGGCCAGCTATGGCATTCCAGCCTCGAAAAAGCATACTCACCTATACCCGAATCTTGGTGACTCTCAACCTAGCTGGAACCCAACCCTCAAAACCAAAGGCTAATATATGCCATCCTGCCCAAGGAGGATATAGACATCATGACTGCTACCTTTATACCTATCTCTAAGAAGTTGGTGCCAGTCAAAGTCAGTTGCTGGTACGGAAATGAGAGCCATTAGTGACCAACTTCCCCTTTGAAGTCTTGGAGGACAGCTATCAGGAGCCCAACACCCCTTGTCTTTAGATCCCTCCACCCTAGGGAGGCCAAGGCAGACTCTAAAACTCAACCCACGCTGGGAGAGTTGGATCACCTTCTCCAAGTAGTTTTATTGTTCTATCCCATACATAGCAGGAAGACTGAGCTACTGAGAAGACATCGCAATCTGAAAAGCTAAAATAACAGACAGTAGAATTGGGCTCATTTTGGAAAATCCTCTGGATTGAAAACTTCATAGTTGTCCACTCAGCTCCGAGCTTCTGTCAACTTTACCTCAACATATATCCTGCATCCATCCACTTCTCTCGACTGTCACTCATTTCCAATCCAAGCTACCAGAATTTCCTGCTACAACAGTAGAAAGGAAGACAGAAATGCTGGTATGCCACAGTGATCTCTTATCTGGTCTCCCTGTTGCCTCTCCTGCACACAGAAACCAGAATATTTGTTAAAATGTAAATCATTTCATATGACTCCATTCCAATGGCTTCCACTAAGTTTCTATCCACTAAGCTCCAGAAATTCTCGTTTTTTAAAAAAAAATTGAACTTTTTATTGAGGTAATTGCAGAAGTCATTGTAAAATAATAGAGATCCTTGTACACTTTGCCCAGTTTCCCCCAGTGGTAACATTTTGCAAAACTAGAATATCATGATGACTATATTGACATTGATACTATCCACTGATATTATTCAGATTTCCTGAGTTTTACTTATATTCACGTGTGTGTTTAGTTACCTGTATAAGTTCATGCATGTGTCCATCACCACCGTCAACAAGGTACTGAGCAGTGCCACTGTCACAAGCATCTCTTATGTTGCACTTATATAAATACTCCCTTCTCCTCCCCACCCACTAACCCTGGGCAATCACTAATCTCTATTTCAATAATTTTTCATTTCAAAAACATATACATGGAATCATAACGTGTGTCACTTTTCATTCAGTATAATTTGCTGGAGCTTCATCTAGACTGTTGCATGTTTCCATAATTTGACTCTTTTTATTGCTGAGTTGTATTCCGGGGTATGGATGTGCCTCAGTTGATACATTCAACCACAGAAAGACCTTTGTATTATTTCTAAACATTCAGATACAGGTCTTGTGTAAATATAAGCTTTCATTTTCTACAGGATAAACACAAGGTGCAAGTTCTAGGTCTTATTGTAAGAACATGCTTAATTTTTAAAGAAATTGCCAAATTGTTTTCCAGAGTATTCCCATCAACAATATAATAAAATCCACACTCTTTCAATCAATTATGAGACTCTGGATAATGTTGCCTCTGCTTAGTTTAGGCCTGGAAGAAGCACGCATCACTTCCGCTCATATGCCATCGCTGAAAATGTAGGGACACCAACGACTCCAATGGCCAAACTGTTTAGGGCTAGGAAATGGAGCTCGTAGCTGGGCAGCCATGTTGCAGGCACAATTCTATTCTTTTTTAAAAAATTTTTTTACATTTATTTATTTTTGAGAGACAGAGCATGAGCAGGGAAGGGGCAGAGACAGAGGGAGACACAGAATCCAAAGCACACTCCAGACTCTGAGCTGTCAGCACAGAGCCTGACACAGGGCTCAAACCCACAAGCCATGAAATCATGACCTGACCTGAAGTCGGATGGATGCTCAACCAACTGAACTACTGAGGCGCCCCCAGTATTCTATTCCTATGGAGGAAGGGATGAGTATATCTTGATGAGCAGTCTCTGCCACACATTACTAGTCTCCTTCACCTTCCTTTCTTTTAATTATCATTTGCCTCAGTATCAGATGGTATTATAATTTTATTTCAACCACTAAATATGCTTTATACAACTCATGAGGAAAATGATACTTATATGTGTCCTTGTTTTTGCTCTAGCTGCTGTTTCTTCTTCCTGATGCTCCAATAGTCCTTCTTTTACATTTGTCTGGTTTTTTTTAAGTATTTATTTATTTTAAGAGAGCAAGAACAAGACAGAGAGAGAGCAGGGCAGAGAGAGAGACAGAGAGAGAATCCCAAACAGACCCTGCACTGTCAATGCAGAGCCTGCCGTGGGGCTCAATCCCACAAACTGTGAGATCATGATATGAGCCAAAATTAAGAGTTGGATGCTTAACAGACTGAGCCAGCCAGGCATCTCATATAATTTTTTTCTGTTTAAAGACCCCTTTTCTTTAGCCATTATGTAAACGTAGGTCTGCCAGTGGAAAATTATCTTGCCTATCTTTCATCTGAAATTGCTTTCATGTCTCCTTTATTCTTGAAGAGTATTTTTGCCCATATGGAATTTATAGTTGATATTTCTTTCTCTCAGCATTTGAAAAATATGTCCCTTTATTCCTGTTCTCATGGTTTCAGGTGAGAAATCTGATGTAATCTTAGCTGGTGTTCTCCTATAGGCAATGCATTATTTCTCTCTGGCTGTTTTCAAGATTTCTTCTTTGCCTTTAGTCTCAAAAGGTTAATTATGATGTGTCTTGGCATGGATTTCTTTGGCTTTATTTTATTTAGGGTTTGCTCAGCTTCTTGGGTCTGTAGGTCTGTGTCTTTCACCAAATTTGGGGACTTTTCAGTCATTATATTTTCTTCCAGCCCCCTTCTCTTACTTTTTTTCAGTCTGTGTCTTCTTCGTTATTCAGAATGGCTAAACTCTATTGATCTGTCCTTAAGTTCACGGATTCCATCTCCTACTATTTTTTCCATCCAGGGAGTTTCTCATTTCTGCTATGTACTTGCAGTTTTATAATTTCCATTTCACTCTTTTTGTAACTTCTATTTCTTTTGTTACGTTTCTACTTTTTCATTGGTTTTAAGAGAATGTGCATTGCTGAAGTATTTTTATGATCATTGTTCTAAACTCAGATAATTCTAAACTCAGATAATTTCAACATCTGATTAATCTCAAAGTTGTTGTCCGTGAATTGTCTTTTCTATTTCAAGTTATGGTATTCTTGGTTCTTGGTATGATAGGTGATTTTCAGTTATATCCAGAACATTTTGTCTACTATGTTGGGTGATTCTGTAAATCTTTAATTTGTCAACCAGTTACCCTGTTGATGTTTAACACAGAGGTCTTAGTCTCATTTTGTAGGCTGTGATTCCAATGGTAGTTTTTTTTTAAGTTTATTTATTTTTTTGAGAATATGAGCATGGGAGGGGCGGGGAGGATAGAGGATCTGAAGTGGGCTCTGTGCTCACAGCAGCAAGCCTGATGTGGGGCTTGACCTCCCAAACCCTGAAACCATGACCTGAGCTGGTTGGATGCTCCACTGACTGATCCACCCAGGTACCCCAATGGTAGTTTAATTTTAAAACTTAGTTCGATTTTCAATATCTATGAAGTCAGCATCAGAGAGGTACAGTGGAGGTAACAAAGCATCCATGCCATAGGTAGAATAGCAACAAGGAATCTAGAAATGTCCAAGCAGGTAAGCAAGAACATCCAAGAAAGGAGAGAAATTGGAGAGTCAGGGAAGGATTGGCAAGAGAAAGAAAGGTTTCTAGCCTTAGGAATTGAGGCACAGGCCATGTCTGGTATCAGAGTGTACCAGTTTTAGGAACAAAATCCAAGTACTGGAATAAGATGAAAAGTTGACCTCCAGTCAGCTACTAAAGCTCCTTATCTAATGCCCTTCATCTGACAGCACCATGGTCTGGGGCAAAAGTTACCAGTGGGTAGAAAGTGTGGGAAGACGAAGACTATGTGCAAGAAAGGCCATTGTGTCATGGGTAAGAGGATGGGCCAGAAAGCAAATTGCTGAGACTCTTGGAGCCTTCATTTCTGCAAAATAGATAACAATCACATCAATCTATAAGAATAGGGTAAGGGTTGAATTGTGCCTAGTACCCAGCATATGGCAAGTGTCCAGCAAATGTGGGTTGATGTTCTTATCCCTTGCCTAACACTGACTGTGAATTCTGCAAGCCCCTTCTCAGCAGCTCCCTAATTAGTGACAACAAAAACAGGAGTATTCATGGTTGTTTAGAAGTTACAAAATCTCATTCTAGGGAAAGTACTCGTTAATATTCTTACCACCCTTGCTTACAGACATCACAAGAGGTAGAGATTTGTCGAATGTGAACAATTTAAAATAAAATTTCCGTAAGCATACACATAGCCAGCTTTCAATTACTCACTCTAATGGAGAAGATCAGAGTCATGGGTAATCCAACACTGGGCTGGATCTAGTAATCTCTGCCTGGCTTGGAAATGGACTAGGTGACCTTCTTTTGCAGCACATTTGCCTTTTGGATTCTTTTCTGCTTTGGCTAATAATCAAATGAATGTATATATTCTCTAAGCACACTGGCACTTTTTGGCAGCAAGTGAAAGTGCAAATAAATATTCCTGCAGAAAGTGGGAAGCTACAATCATGATATCAAATACGTTGTAGTAAAGAGAGGATTTATTATACCTTTTTGTCAGTGGTTCTCAAAATTTAGAGGAGCTAAAAAATCACATGGAGGAACTTGTTAAATATGCATATTCACAGCTCTGACCATTGAAATGTTCAATAGCTCTGGGATGGAGCTTAGCACTGCTCTCTTCTGGGGTGTCTTGGTGGCTCAGTCGGTTAAGCGCCTGGCTCTTGGTTTTGGCTCAGGTCATAATCTCAGGATTGGTGAGTTGAAGCCTCGCATAGGGCTCTGTACTGGCAGCATGGATCCTGCCTGGGATTCTCTCTCTCTCTCTCTCTCTCTCTCTCTCTCTCTCTCTCTCTCCCCATCCTCTATTCTCTGTCTCTCAAAATAAATACACTTAAAGAAAAAGAACTGCTCTTTCCTTTTTTATTTATTGTGCAAAAACTACCTAGTGTTAAATTTACTGTCTCGATCATTTTCATATGTATAGTTCAGTACTGTTAAGTACATTCACACTGTTGTGTAATAGATCTCAAAAACTTTTTCACCTTGCAAAACTGAAACTCTATACCCATTAAACATGAATTCACTCTCCTATCTTTCCCTAGCCCTTGGCAATCACCTTTCTACCTTCTGTTTCTATGATTTTGACTACTGTAGATCCTGCATATGAATAGAATCATACACCTGTTCTTTTGTGGCTGGCTTATTTGACTTCACATAAGGCCCTTGAGTGTCACCCATGTTGTAGGTGTGACAAGATTTCCTTCCTTTCTTAAGGAGGAATAATAACACGTTGTTTGTATAGACCTATGGACCACATTGTCTTTATCCATTCATCCATCAATGGATGTTTCTTTCTTTAAAAAAAAAAAAAGAGATTTTATTTTTAAATAACCTTTACACCCACTCTAACTCACAACCCTGAGATCAAGAGTTGCAGACTCTACTGACTAAGCCAGCCAGGCACCCCTGGATGTGTTTTTTTCTAGTAAATGTTTTGGGTAATTGTTATAGCTGGATATCTCATACCTCACTGCAAGAATAATGATGTAGACCATAGATTTTAAGCCTGGAAAGCCCTTTACAACATATATGTTCCATTTTACAGGTGAGAAAGCTGAGGTCCAGGGAAGAGAATGGATCTGTTCAGTGCCAAAATTAATGCTAGAATAGAGGTTGGGTCAAAGGTCTGTCCCCTTATATAAAGTAGTAGGCAGAAGTGATAATGGAGGCCTCTGAATAAGACAGTAAAGAGAGAGAGAAGGTAAGACAAATGACCAAATAATGGAGCTTGGGCTGTACTCACATTAGGTGGGGTCCAGAACACAAGAATCGAGAAAATGGACAAAGTGAATTTTGGCTGATCTCTTCAGAACTTTCTAGCCCGGCAGTTCTCAAACTAGCATGCACCTAGGTCAATCTGGACACTTGTTTAAGGCACAGATCCTCATGAAAATTACAGAAAAGGGAATATAGTAAAAAATATTGTCATAACTTTGTATGGCAGCTGATGGTAACTATAATTATCCTGGTAAGCATTTTGTAATGTATAGAATTATTGAATCATTATGTTGTATACATAAAATAAATATAAAATTTTATGTAAACTATACTTCAATTAAAAAAAAGTGTAGATCACCAGACATTTTGATTTATTAGGTTTCAGTTAGGGCTCCATTTTTTGCATTAGTATTTTAAGTAAGCACCTCAGGTGACGTAGAAACAAATAGATGGAAAGAAAATCACACTTTGAAAAAAACACTTGTCTAAGTTTCTAAGATCTTGAAAGTTTGTTGCCAAAATGTTTTAAGGAAATATCAAGACCTTAAATAATTCCAGGTTTCCCTTATTGAATGACTTGGGAGCAAGGGAGGGAGGGAGCTGACAGCCCATAGCCTCTCTGACTGAGTGATCTGTTTGAAGAGGGGAAGTATGGCACGCTGTTTAAGGATGCAGAATTTAGTGCTGCACTGGTCTGGGTTCAAATCCTGCCTGTGCCACTTGCTAGCTTAATCATCTCAGTCAAGTTTTAAGTTCTTTACCTCTAGGGTCACCTGGGTGACTCAGTCAGTTAAGTTCTTTAGCTCTGTGCCTTAGTTTCCCCATCTGTAAAGTGGAGATAATAATAGTATTTGACTTACAGGATTGTTTTGAGGGTAGTACGTTAAAAAAATAACATTTCACAACCACTTGAATGCAGCTTAAATTACCACTCTTTTTCAGGATTGCTTGGAGAGCAGATCCTTTGCTGGAGATCAATCTTCTGAAGATTTTAAGGAAGCTAGAGTGACCACCTGGACTTGTTTGCCCAAGACAGAGACATTTCCCCAGAATGCATGAGTTTTGGTGCTAAAACCAAGACAGAACCGAGAACGTTGGGATGGCTGGTCACTCTAAAGGCAGACCTTTTTGAAGCTCTTCAAGTACTTATGTACATATTACTTTTATTGGTAAAGTATAGCTAGTTGTAAGGCTCAGAGGCTTTGTTAATTCAACAAGTATTTATTGCTGAAGGTTATCTGAGAATCTATGTATCTATTAGTTGCTACCTCTAAAATTTCTAACTTGGGTGACCTGGAGAGAAGCACATTGGAGGGAGTGCATTTCCAGGTTCCCTGGAATTTCCCTTATCTGGGATGTGCCCAGTTATATAATGTATACGTTTCTTGATTAGGTGATATATTTCTTCTTGTAAAAATGCAGGCGTGTGCTAACAGGCTGGAATAGCCTTAAGATGCTATTTGATGGCTCAATAAATGTTAGTTGGATGAATAAATGACTATCAATGAAAATGGCTCGACTTGGGTGTTTCGAAGACTTTATTTACCACATTGGGAGATACGATTTTAAAGTCATTTCCTTCTTAGATAACAATTTCCTCCCTAGCACATCATTAATTCTCTCTTAATGTGGCTTCCCAGAATAAAAGTATGATACAAGGCAGTTACTTATATTGCCCTGGTGAAAAGGCCCTTGGGATCTCTGTAAAGAGCATCTATGGAGTTTCTGAATTCAGACATCAAGTCATCCGGGATGCATATACATAAATATGAACATATGCATATATAAACATATGATATCCTCAACATTGCCAAGCTAAAATCATACATCACATCCAACTATATTCCAGGAGGGGCTTGACCTTGATTGTATAGGCATTTTTTTAATGTTTATTTATTTCTGAAAAAGAGCTCTCCAGCAGGGGAGGGGCAGAGAGAGAGGGAGACACAGAATCTGAAGCAGGCTCCAGGCTCCTAGCTGTCAGCACATAGCAGCACAGAGCTTGACATGGGGCTCAAAGTCACAATCCATTCCTTTAACCTTTGAGTCCCACCTACCCATCCTCCAGCCATTTCTAATAGGCAACTGGAGGCTTAACCGATGGAGCTATCCAGGCACCCCTGTACAGGCATTTTGTAGGATTGTTCTTTGGACCTGTTATGGTGATTGAGGGACGAGCCCATTTTTTTTTTTTAAAGATCCACTTCATTTTCTCAGACCAGAAGGGTTTGTCATCCTCCATTCGCCACTAGATGGCCTATCATTCCAAAAAAAAATCCCTCATTCAAAAAAGGTTTATTGAACAAGTTTTCCACAATCATTGGAGTACATGAATTTTAGCCATATCATAGCATATTACCATATGCTCTTTTGAATATTTTTCTTTAAATTGGCTTAACTTTTAATCTAAGTATGCCTATTGTAGAAATAAACTGGAAGATGAGGGGGGAGAAAAGGAGAGAAGTATCCATAGATAAAAAACAAAATGGCACCAGAGAAAGGATTGCATCAAAGACTGATGGGAAGAAATAACGGGTCTAGAACTGATGATCTAGGAGTCAAGGGACCAAGTCCAATGGACAGCAGAAAGATGGAGGGGACAGGTAAGAAACAAAACTGAGAGGGAAACCCTGGGCAAGAGATAAAGAGAGAAAGCCATAGAAGCCATGGGATGAAGAGGATTGAGACAAATACAGAAATGTTGGTGTAAGAAGTTTGTAGGAGATGAGGCTGCCAAAGAGTTAGGTAAGCCAAAGGCTGAAAGAAAGGTGGAGCTTAAGGGGAAGGTGTGGGGCTGGGATCTGAGGGGCTAAGGAGGATAACAAGGTGTACCAGACCTTGGTTACCTACCCAGTTTCCATGACCTCTCCCTTTCTTCCTTCGTTTGGGCAACATTGGGAAACACCACTCAGTAACCAAACCCCAAATTGTGGCCCAATAGGCCACAGACTTAAAATGTCTTACTTATAAACCTTCCGAGCATGTGTGTTTGGGAATTCAAAATTGTTTGGATGTTAGAATGGTAATATGAGTTACGCTAGATATTAGGTAACATATCCAGAATGGTCTGGGGCAACAGCCCATAATCAAACGTATTAGTATTTCCACAGCAGAATGTATGATCTGTCACACTTAGTGGGATAGATGAAGACTATGAAGTAGACTCAGGTCTGTTTGGACTAGGTTTTGTCACAGAAGGAATTTTGATGCCAAACTTAAAAAAAATCAAAAGCTTCTTGACTCTGAATCCCTTCAATTGTGCACACTGCTTAGGCCTTAATTTTCAAGCTGGGTCATGGGTACATAGAACGTGTCATGTTCCTGTTTATACCTTTTTGTATGTGTAAAATGTTAATTTTTTAAAAATGTATGTATTTATCTTTGGGAGAGTGCAAGAGGGGGAGGAGAAGAAAGAGGGGAGCAGAGCAAGCCACATGACCAGGGGCTGAAACTCACAAATTGCGAAATTGTGACCTGAGCCCGAGGTCAGATGTTCAACCAAGTGAGCCACCCAGATGCCCCGTAAAATGTTCATTTTGAAAACCTTTGAATCACATAGGTTCATATGTGTTCTGAGAGGACACATGACACAATACTAGGTTCACTGCAGGCTTACTAAATACTTGTTGAATTGAATGAACTTGATCTAGCCCTCCCACACTCATTGGTTGTTATTCCTGCCTTAGGAAAAACCACAGATGCTGTACTGGTTAGGGAGGTTAGTCCGGTTATGAATAAGAGTAAAGGTGAAACAAGGACTGACTCTAGGAAAAATTCATTTGTTCTTTCATTCATTCATTTGACAAACCTTTATCAAGGCCTACTATGAACGCAGCACCACACCAAAGGCAGAGAAGCCATAGGGGCATCATGTAAAGAAAATGTCATCTCTACCATTGAGAAAGTTATGGTCTTGTGGAGGGGAGAAGCTTTTCATATCTTTCCGTGCTGTAATGGGCTGAGTGCCACAGGACAGGCACCGAGGACAACGAAAGCTCCAAGGAGATGTGTCCTCTGACTGGTATATGGACACCTGTGCGCGCCTAGAGATCTTCATTGAAGAGCTGTGATTATCATAGTCTTCATGCTGCTACAATCTAAAATAGCAATCTGCTCTCCATGCTTCCTAACCTATGGTGGCTTGGGTCTTCATAAAATTAGGTTTCTGAGGTACCCAAAGCTTCTTCTATACCCAGGAAGGGGAGCAATGGAAGACCGCAATCAGGGGCATTCCAGTGCTTAATGAACATCACCTTAGACGACACCCTGAGATAAGTTAGCATGGTGTCCCAGAGATGGTAATCTACCATTCCCTGACCTTACAGCCCCTTGCTTTAGACAGTCCTGCTCCAACAACTCACATAAGAAAATCCTCTCATAAATCTAAATTCTGCAGAGAAGAGTTTTCCTGGACCCCAGAGGCAGCAGAAGTTTTCCAATAACAGGATCTTGGTTTACCTCTTCCTTGATTCTGGCCTGACTCAGCTCAGCCTGGGCCTATACTGTGATGTGGGCCATGAAGATTCTTATCTGGAGATGATAAAGAAGTCGACATATGTAAAGTGTTTAACACAGTACTTGACACATAGTAAGTGCTGTAGCACTGTACCCACCTCATGGGGTTGATGTCAGAAGTAAATCAGATTACCCATGTAAAGGGCTCAGCACTCAATAAATGTTATCACTTATTATTTATTATTATCATCATGGTCAAGGAATACCCATATTCGGTGATTTCCACTCCTGAATCTACAGCTCTAAGAAGTTGATACCTGTGGGGCCAAACTTCTGTTTGGGAAAAGGAGGTGGTCCTCAGCACCAAGGTCTGTAAATCCCATGATGGTGCACTCATAACCTAGAGAAGGAGTCTGGGACCCCCACCCACCCACCCAATCAAGTGCCATGACTGTCACGAAGATCACTAATGACCTCTTTCTTGGTAAATTCAGACTGTTTTCAGCCCTTATCTTTTGTGACCGTTTTCTTTCCGCAGGCAATATTGGCCTGGCAAAATCTTCCTTTTCTCCTTCAGGAAACATTGTGTTGAATTAGATGACACCACACCCTGAGGTTTTCCTCTTTCTGGCTATTTTGTCTGACTCTCCTTTGCAGGCACTTTCCGCTATCCATCTTTTAACACCTGGTAACCATCAGGATTCTTTCCTAGGCAGCCTTCTCTTCCCCTTGGACATAAACTCCCCTGAGCAATCTTTTCCATATGGCCTCAGTGACCCATATGCTGATGATTCCTAAATCTCTGGCCCAGATCTCTCCTATGAGCTCCACACCCACAGATCCAACTGCCAAGTGGACATTTCCTCATGGATGTCTTACAAGTACCTCAGATCTACAGGGTCCTAATTCAAGTTCACATCTCCACCCCACCTCTGTAAACAAAAGATCTTGCTTCTCCTTCTATGTTTCCTATCTCTCTCTCCTTCATCACCTACATCTAATCAATGTGTAGATAGTTCTACTTCTAGAATATACTCTGAATGCATCTACTTCTTTCTGATTACATTGTCATCACGCTAATACAGGCCACTGTCATCTCTCACCGGTAAAGATTTTCTAATTAGTCCCCTTCCTTCCTTTTTTTCTCCTCCCCAGGCCACTCCCTACATGAGAGCTAGGAGGGGTTTTCTGAAACAGCAAAATGATCAGGTCATGCCTCTGCCTAAAACCTTTTACAACTCCTCATAGTTTTTAGGTAACATTAATTACAGCTTGTATTTATATAGTATTTAATATATGTCAGGCATTCCTCTGAGATATATACTGCCAACATCCAATGAAGAACTGAGACTTGGCAACAATTATATGAGTGAGCTTGAAACTGGTTTATCCAGTCCGAGTTAAGCCTTTAGATGACTGCCCCCATTCAACAGCTTGATTGTAGCTTGAGCCTCAGTTACATAGATAAACCACTCCTAGATTCTTGACCCTTAACAACTACATGAGATAATGAATGTTTATTGTTTTAAGTTTCCAAGTTTAGGGGAAATTTGTTATACAGCAGTAGGTAACTAATACATTACTCTAGTTTATGGCTTCAAATTTCATTCATTCATTCATTCACCCAATAACTATTTAATGAGTATCAAATATGAAAAATATGAGTACCAAACAGGAAAACTACTTCTCTTCCCACCTTCCCTTCCCTTTGCCTACCCCCTTAACAGCAATAAGGAACTACCCCTCAATCCCAAAAGGTTATGCGAGTTTTCATGTTTCTGGACTTTTGTGCTGCCGGAGCTATCCTTTGCCTCTTTCTTAGCCTGGCTACTACAGAGCCTTCCTTAAAGTTTGGAGTATTCCCTGCAGTCAGAGTTCCATACTGCTTTTTTATTCTCCATTAATATGCTGTATCTGCCTCTCTTAGTGTTTACCTCACCACAGTATAACACACCCTTTCCTTGTCCCACCAAACTGAACCTTGAGGAAGGAACTATGTATTACTCATCTACACATCTCCCTGCTTGAAAGTTTGTAGAATGAATGAGCCAATGGGTGAAGGAATACACACTCGGGACTGGCAGGTGGTGGTGGCAGGGATCTCTTTGTCCATTGGTGTTACCCAAATGTCTAACATAATGCCTGCCACATAATAAGTGCTCAATAAGTATCTGTTGAATGTTGTAGAAAGTTTAATGAAGAAACAAATAAATGAGGGGCCCCTGGGTGGCTCAGTCAGTTGAGGATCTGACTCTTGGTTTTGGCCCAGGTCATGATCTCATGCTTTGTGAGATTGAGCCCCACGTCAGGCTCTGGGCTGGCAGCATGTAGCCTGCCTGGGTTTTCTTTCTTCCTTCCTTCCTTCCTTCCTTTCTTTTTCTTTTTTCCTTTCTTTCTTTCCTCCACCCCCCAGTGTTCTTTCGCTCTTTCTCTCTCTCTCTATCAAAAATAAATAAGCATTTTTAAAAATTAAAAAAAAAGAAAGAAATGAATTCAAAGCAAACAGCCCTTGAAAATATGAAAAGCTGTTCCATCACACTTGTAATAAGTGTAAAATAAAACCAAAGTTACATACTATTTTCTTCTTACTTAATTTGCCAAAATCTGAACATTTGACAGCACTCTGCTTGAAAGCAGTGGGGAAATGAATATGCTCACGCTTTGCTGTTGGGAATGCAAAATGGGGCAATGCCCATAAAGGACAATTGGGCAACACCAATCAAGATTTAAAAAATATTTTCCCTTCTGGTTGTCAATCTTACAGAGAGACTTTCATACTTATGAAACAACTCAGGTACAGGGTTATTTGTTGTCATGTTGTTTATAATAGTGAATGATTGGAACGAACCCAAATGTCCATCTACAGAGAACTGGATAATAAACTATGGTATAAGCATACAATGCAGTATCATACAGTTGTTAAGAAAAGATGATCAAAGGGTGCTTGGGTGAGTCAGTCAGTTAAGTGTCTGACTCTTGATTTCGGCTCAGGTCATGATCTCACAGTTTGTGAGCTCGAGCCCTGCATTGGGGTCCATCCTGACAGTGTGGAGCCTGCTTGAGATTCTCCCTCTCTGCCTCTGCCCCATCCCCCTCACACTCTCTCTCTCTCTCTCTCTCTCTCTCTCTCTCTCTCTCTCTCTCTCAAAAATACATAAATAGGGGCACCTGGGTGGCTCAGTTGGTTAAGTGTCTGACTTCTACTCAGGTCATGATATTGTGGTTCATGGGTTTGAGCCCCATATCAGGCTCTGTGCTGACAGCTCAGAACCTGGAATCTGCTTTCAATTCCGTGTCTCCCTCTCTCTCTGCCCCTACCCCACTCACCCTCTGTCTGTCTGTCTGTCTCTCAAAAATAAATAAACTCAAATAAATAAATAAGTAAATAAATAAAAGATAATTAAAAGAGCTGTCTCTGCTGATACTGAAATATCTTTGCGATATATACTACAATGAAGAAAACAAAGCACAAAAAGGATAGAGAGTATGCTGCCATCATGAAGAGAGCAGGAATACATAAAAAAAACTCACAAATATATTTGCACAAATATTAAAGAGTTATACAAGAAGTCACTAAAGTAGTTACCTGTTGGAGGCAAGAGGATTGGACAAAAAATGGCATAAATTAAGGCAGGGTGTGTGGAAGACACCTTAATGCGTTCCTGCTTAATAGCATTGCTATTTGAATCATGTGAATGCACTACTTATTCTAAAACATTACATTACAAGAAAAACAGCCTGTGTTCAGCTGGCCAAGCAGTTGAAAAGACAGACTCATTCTCTGAAACATATGAATGTGCTTCTCCCAGGGACAAAGAAATCCAAAGAAATCAAACATGCATGGTGAAATCTGAAGCAGCACCAGGAGCGCAGCGAGGGTGAGGAGACGGAGGCTCGTAAGCCTGCTGCAGTCACAGCCTCGTAACCTGTCTGCCACTCTGCCCGCACAAGCAGCAAACAGAGCCTAGAAGGTAGGTTCTTGTAACCCTGGGGCTAATGTCCCCCATGCCCAGCACCGCGTTGTCCCAATATCTGCAGACACTAGCCCTGGGTAGTAAAGTGAGTTTCTTTTTGCTAACAGGGAATCAAGGAATCTGAAGAAATATATATGGAATGGAAATGTAGAAAGGTGCCCTTGGTCCTCCAGAAACAGAAAAAAAAAGGATAAGAAAAGAAAAGGCCATCACCAGCCATCAATATCAAAGCCTGAGCAGTTTATTTGGTGCAACTCTTATGATCATGAATGTCTCAGGAGTGTAATTCTGTCTGATTACCCTGTGCTGTCAGGAGGATGGAAAAACCCAGAAGATTAATGTTTTGTATGGCAGTAAGGTGGCAGGCCTGCAACTCTGAGCTTATCTTCCATGAATCAGGAGTCGGGCTGAGAGCCTTCAAGAGACAGTGACATTTTATACTGGTGTGTGTGTGTGTGTGTGTGTGTGTGTGTGTGTGTGTGTGTGTAATGAGGCTGATTCATTAATTTCTGATGCCATCGGCTTCCTCGTTACAAACGCAGGCCAAATGTCCCTGTGCACAGCCTCCTCTTCCAGTTTGTTTTGTAGCATTAGGGGACATAGGAGAGACTGGTATGTGGATGTGAGGGGCAGGGAACAAGGCTGATTTGGGTATGAGCTCTAGTTTCTAACCCCTGTCAAAAAGCAGATACCTCAGGAACCATTGTAAAACTGTTTCAATGGGAAGCCCACTTTAGTAACTGCTCATAGGTCTTTCCCAGGGCACACAAGGAAAGGGTGGCCCATTTAAAGCAAGAGTGACTGGGGCGCCTGGGTGGCTCAGTCAGTTAAGCGTCAGACTCTTGATTTTGGCTCAGGTCATGACCTCACAGTTCATAGTTCGAGACCCACATCTGAGTTTGAGCATTACATAGGGCTCTGAACTGACAACTTGGAGTCTGCTTGGGATTTTCTTTCTCCCTCTCTCCCTGCCCCTCTCCTGCTTGATCTCTCTCTCTCTCAAAACAAATATGTAAACATTTTTTAAAAATAAAAAAATAAAACAAGAGTGACTGTTCAGTTGGCCTATCTGTTAACCCAAAGCATTTATACTATAGGAGCTAAAATTTATTTATTTTTTAAAGTTTATTTATTCATTGAGAGAGAGAGAGAGAGAGAGAGAGAGAGAGAGAGAGAGAGAGAGTGAGAGAATCCCAAATAGGCTCCATGCTGTCAGTACAAGCCTGATGTGGGGCTCAAACCCATGAACGAGGAGATCATGAATTGAGCAAAACTCAAGAGTCAGATGCCTAACCAACTGTGCCACCCAGGCGCCCCAGCACTTAGAATTTATGTACAAACTTTGTAAACCTGCCCATTTTAAATAGCAGAACTAGGGGCACATGGGTGGCTCAGTTGGTTAGATGTCCTGTCCGACTTGGGGTCATTGTTCATGAGTTCAAGCCCCATATCGGGCTCTGTGCTGACAGCTCACAGCCTGGAACCTGCTTCAGATTCCGTGTTTCCCTCTCTCTCTGTCCCTCCCTCATTTGTGTGCTCTTTCTTCATCTCTCAAAATAAAAAAGTAAATTTTAAAACATTAAAAAGAAAAGAGTTTAACACTTAACTGACTGGGCCATCCAGGTGCCGGCCAAAGCTGCTCTAAGGGGCACCTGAGGGTCTCAATCAGTTGATGACTTCAGTTCAGGTCATGATCTCATGGTCTGTGAGTTTGAGCCCCTCATCGGAGCTGTCAGCTGAGCTGTCAGCACAGAGCCTGGAGCCTGCTTTGGATTCTGTGTCTCCCTCTCTCTCTGCCTCTCCCCTCACTTGCACTCCGTCTCTCTTTCTTTCAAAAATAATTTAAAAAATAAAATAAATAAAAATAAAAATAAATAGCAGAACTATCCAAAATTTGAATGTAGAGCTGTACTACATAGAAGCCATGTGACTTTGGAAAAGTTACCAAATCTCTTGGAGACTACATTTATCCTTAGGTGATGGTGGTGGGCACTTGAGGGGAAGAGCACTGGGTGTTGTATGGAAAACAATTTGACAATAAAATATTATGGAAAAAAAAAAGATAAGGATAGTAACATTTTTTAACAAGATTATTGAGCAGATGAAATGAGCTAAATATATCCATAATGAGTGCCTGGCACTCATTAAATAGCCATCATTAATGCAGATAACTAGGGTTTAGAAATTAACTCTACCACTTACTAATGATGTGAACTTTGGGCAAGTTACCTGATTTCTCTAAACTTCAGTTTTTTGTTTTTTTGGGGGGGCGGTTTTGTTCTTTGTTTTGTTATGTTTTTTTTTTTTTTAAGTAGACTTCATGCTCAGCACACAGCCCAACATGGGGCTTGAACTCATGACCCTGAGGTCAAGACCTGAGCTGAGATCCAGAGTTGGACACCAACTGACTGAGCCACCTAGGCGTCCCTAAACTTCAGCTTTTACATCCATAAAATGGAGATAGTAATCTTCCCAACCCTATGAGGTAAGTACCGTTAAACACAAGTTAAGAAGTCACCACAGTGCCTAACATAGCAGTCATTCAAGAAATGACAGCTAGTAGGAATAGTAATCAGTGGTAAAGGAGGGGGGGAAGAAAGAAGAGAAGTAGGAGAGGGAGGATGAAGAGGAAGAGGAGGAAGAGGGGACAGAAGAGGAGGAGGAGGAAGAGGATGGGGAGGAAGATAAGAAGAATGAGGAGAGAAATGTACATAACAACTACAAGAAGAGATTGGGCTCAAGCAGAAGTCAAGTTAGTGACTTTAAATTTGTTTCCAAAATGAAAAAATTATCTGACCCATCCTCCCACCCCTACCACTTAAAAAATCTGACTCCAAAGTCACCTGTGTGGCTCAGTTGGTTAGGCCTCCAACTTCAGCTCAGGTCATGATCTCGTGGTCCGTGACTTTGTGCCCCAAATTGGGCTCTGTGCTGACAGCTCAGAGCCTGAGGCCTTCTTTGGATTCTGTGTCTCCTTCTCTCAGCCCCTCCCCCAGTCGTGCTCTCTCTCTCTCTCTCTCTCTCTCTCTCTCTCTCTCTGTCTCTTCCCCTGCCCCCCGACTAAAATAAACATTAAAACAAAAAAAAATTTTAAATCTGACTCCAGGGGCGCCTGAGTGGCTCAGTCAGTTGAGTAGCTGACTCGATTTCAGCTCAGGTCATGATCCCAGAGGTCATGTCAGGCTCTATGCTCAGCATGGGGACTGCTTAAGACTCTCTTAATGTCTCTCTCGCTCAAAAAAAAATATCTGACTCAAAACTCCTTAGCATTGTATTCAAAGACTTTTAGGATCTCTGTCCCCTTGATACTTTTCAAGCATCATTGTCTTCTGGTGTCCTTCCTCTGTGCTGTAGCTCACATAGGAAGTCCTATAGTTCTCATGCCCTGAGCATGCAGAGCTATTTTCATTAGTAGTAGTAGTAGTAAATGTTATTTATGTGATTATTTATACTATTTATTGAACACTTGCCATATCGAAGCATGTTTTATGTGCTACCCCTCCAGATCATAGGCTCCATGAGGAGCAAGACCACCATCTATATCTATTTACCACTCGACCCCAGTGTCTAGCACAGCACATGGCACATTAGGGCCCTCGATAAATACTTCTTGATGCTTGAATAAATTTAATTCTCACAATGATTCTAGGACATAGGTGTAACCATGATTCCCATTTTACAGAAAGAAACTAAGGCTTAGGGGCATTAACTAAAAGTCATAAAAGGTAAAGGTAAGATCAGACCACTGTTTTTCTGACTCCAGAGGCTCTGACTTGAGCCACTGTCTGGCCCAGCCCTCTCCCCCCAATGCACATCATCAGTTTCCACACCTTCCTTCCTCTGCTCATGCTGCCCGAAATGTCCTCTTCTCTGTTCATCTGATAAGCTCATCCTTTGTCTCTTACCATTAATTGTCACTTATAATTAACCTACTTTTTATTTATACTTTATCCTAGAAAGCATTTGAGATGGCTTTCAAAATGCATAAAATGAGGGAAAAAAACGAATAAATGATAAAATAGTAGCAAAAAGAAACATAGAATTAGGAAAACCCCCAAAATCTAAGAAGGCAAGATTCACCTGCCAAAAAAGCCTACTGAAAGCTTCTCCTCTGAGAAAGTAGGCCACATTTTTATTTCTAGGCCTGCTGGTAGCCAAGGCAAGGATAATAAACCTAATCACTTTCAGGATTCATAGTGTCCATAAGTTAAAAAATATATTCTTCCCCTTTCCATTTTTAAAAGAAGCTCAATGTTTTTCTAGAACTTGAGAGGCATATATTCTTAAGCTTCACTAAAGGGAAGATACCTTAAGGTGTAGTGGATGCCATTCTCCACAACAGTCAATGCTACTATAAATTTGCTTTTTTAAGATTTTATTTTTGGGGTGCTTGGGTGGCTTGTTAAGCATCTGACTCTTGATCTCGGCTCAGGTCATGATCTCACAGTTCATGAGTTCAAGTCCCACAACAGGCTATGCATTGTGAGTGTGGAGCCTGCTTGGGATTTTCTCTCTCCCTCTTTCTCTGTCCCTCCCCTGCTCGCTCTCTCTCTCTCTCTCTCTCTCTCTCTCTCTCTCTCTCTCTCCCCTGTATCTCTCTCAGAATAAATAAATAAATAAACTTAATTTTTTTTATTTTTAAGTAACCTCTATATCCAACATATGGCTCTGACTCACAACCCTGAGGTCAAGAGTCTCATCCTCCACCAACTGAGGCAGCCAGGAACCCCCTCTGATAAATATGATAGCAAATTGCTTTTTAAAAATAGTACTCATTGCAAAACCATGGTCTGTCTTGAGGAATCTTTCCTAGTTACCACCCTCAATCCCTCAAGGCTTCTCTAGGGCCCCTTCTGTGTTCCCATAACATCTTATCTTTCCTTCTCCCAGATTACATTATAATTATTTCTACATCTGCATTCCTCATCAGACTGAGAACATTTTGAGAATACGTAGCATGGTTTGGTCATCCGTGATGTGTGCCTCAATGTCTTCATCTGTAAAATGAACATAATGATGGTACTTCCCTTCTGGAGTTGGTACAATGAGTAGATGAGTTAATGAATACAAAATGCCTGGGGCAGTGACTGGCACATGGCAGGCTCTCAGGATGGGATTAGCTATTGTTTTATTCCCCAAAGGTACGATGCCTGACACCAGGCATTCAATCAGTAAGTATTGGATGAATGCATACATGGAACCATGAGTGAGCCTAGGATGGAAGCTTGCGCATTCTCTTTGCGTAGAGAGAGTGGACTAAGGAATAGAGTAGACTATGGAAGAAAACCATTAGTCGTAATTTTTTTTGTACTCCCTTAGGTCTTTATTCAAAGGACACTTTTCAGTATGGTTTCACCCTGATCTTATTATTTAAAATTACAGCTCACTTCAAAACATGTCTTCAGTCTTCTTCTTTGTGTTATTTGTTGCTTTAGCGCTTCACACTATCTAACATATTATATGCTTGATTGTTTATCATGTTTTTCCCCTGCCCCTCACCATTAGGATGTAAGCTCCAGAAAGCCAAGGGGGTTGCTTGTTTTTAGACAAGAAGCTGGCAAATAATAGATGATCAGTATATATATTTTTAGGTTTTTAATGTATTTTTGAAAGACAAAGAGAGACAGAGCATGAGTACAGGAGGGGCAGAAAAAGAGAGGAAGACACAGAATCCGAAGCAGGCTCCAGGCTCTGAGCTGTCACCACAGAGCTGGATGCAGGGCTCGAACCTACAAACCATGAGATCATGACCTGAGCTGAAGTCGAACACTTAACTCACTGAGCCACCCAGGTGCCTCAATGATCAATAAATATTAATTAAAAGGATAATTATATGGAAGCAAAGCTGTGTAGACACTAGAGGGAGGCAAATGTGGAGCCTAGGGCACAACATTTAAGGAGACACTCTCAGAACAGTATGCTGGGGAGGCCTGCCTTGTGCAACCTTTATAGTGACTGTCGCCTTACCTTTTGCAGCCTAGACACTTCGATTGGTCACCATAGTCCTAGTCCTGAAGCAGGGAATGGACCAGATGACATAATGAGGTTCCCTCTGGTCTTAAGCAGTGGGGTGTTAGTAAATGTTTACCAACCGGCTTGTGTGTGTATGTGTGTGCATGTGTGTGTGTGTTTATGTGTATGTAAGGAGAAACCATGATTTGCAATGTTTGCCAATTTCTGTAGTGTAAATATTTCCAACATGGTCAATTTCAAGCTGTCAGTAAGATGTTTCTGACAACAAGAGCTGCCCAAAGGGTTTTGTGAGCTGGTGTAAATTGACTCCAGCACACCACAGGCCAGGATTCTGGAACTCACACTAAAGACAGCCATGACCAGCATGAAGGATGGTGAAGAGAAATTAAGAACAGGGGCACCTGGGTGGCTCAGTCAGTTAAGCATCTGACTCTTGATTTCAGCTCAGGTCATGATCCCAGGATTTGTGAGTTCAAACTCCATGTCAGGCTCTGAGCTGACAGCCTGGACCTTGCTTAGTATTTGTTCTCTTCCTTTCTCTCTGCCTCTCCCCTTCATGCGCTCTCTCTGTCTCTTTCTCAAATAAATAAACTTTAAAAAAAGAAAAGGAAATTAAGAACAATGGGTGGATCAGCATAACCCATTCCCACCACTGGAAAATAGTCCAGAAGTGCATATCCTGAATGGAAGACCAGTGGGCTATATTCAGTGACCTGCACAGTGCCGGGCACATAGAAGGCATTTTAAAAAAAGAATTGTCTGGGGCACCTGGGTGGCTCGCTCATGTTCAACGTCTGTCTTTGGCTCAGGTCATGATCTTGCAGTTAGTGAGTTGGAACCCCATGTCAGGGTCTGTGCTCGCTCGCTCTCTCTCTCTCTCTCTCTCTCTCTCTCTCAAAAAAAATAAACATAAAATAAAATAAAATAATAATTGTCTAAGATGAAAACTAGAAAAAGAAGAAAAGCAATGAGGTAAAGGGGGTGAATTTTTGTCCCATGGATAAGGTTTATGTTTATGGATCATTTGAAAAGGTTCTAGACAAGAAGTTTGCACAGTGAGCCCCAAGCCAATTCCTTCCTCCTTCTGACATTTACTAATTAGATGAAGTTAAAGCCAACAGTAGATTCCTTCTTATCTGTTCAGCCAGAGATTCACAAGACCATGGGATTTGGGGATGGATTCTGGGATTATCTTCACTACAGATTTGTTGACCTAACTGTTGTGGGCATGCTTCAGTGGTCTCTGTGCCCACTCCAGTGTGAGTGACTAGCAGGCAGCATCCAGGGATATCTTGAGTGTCAGAGGAAATGGGCACAGGCTCCAAAATGCCCATGACTAATCCCTAGAGCAAGCAATCCTTCCATGGATAATGAATACTGATTGAATTCAGTTACGGGCTAAATTTCAGGACTCTTCAACTGGGAGGCTGACCCAAACACCTTTCATGGAATTAAAAAAAAAGGGGGAGAGGAGATAAGAATTATCTCTAGTTTGGAAATTTTCTCTTGCTCTCTCTCTTTCTCTCTCATTCTCTCTCCCTCTCTCTCTCTCTCTCCTAATCATGAACATGTAATCAGTGCCAGGCCAAAAGTTGTTGTCCAAACTTAAATATTTTGGACTGATTCAGTGGCTGGGGTTGTATATTCTGATGGCCTCCAGCAGAGGTGGCTTTTTGGCTCAGACTGCTCAACGTTTGAAATAATTTTTTTTGACAATTTGAAAATATCAAAAAGTAAGGAGGTTTGGGCTTTCAAAACATCAGCTCTCCAGATGGTAACCAGACTTATTGTGGTGATAATTTTTCAATGTAAAAAAATGTTGAATCATTATGTTATACACCTGAAACCAATATGATGTATGTCAGTTATGTCTCCAAAAAAAAATCAGCTCTTTTGTTTTCCTCTTGAAAATTAGGAAGCTCTATCAATGTTAGGCACATTAGTCTGACGTGAGGTCACACTGCTGCAGCTGAGTATTGGCTGTTCTGCTTGAACAGACCATGCACTCCCTAATTCACCTCCCCTTCTTATCTGCCCAGTGTTGAGGCAGGCTGTCAGTTACACTGTGTTATCTTCCTTTGCACTGCTGATTCATAATTCTGATGGGCATGCGCTCTCCGGTTTGCCGTGAAGGCTAGCGCACCATGCCCACTACATCTATTTATTCCAATTGCCTACCTGGGTCCTGTAGTCACTAAGTCTGTCTGAGTCTCTGACTCCTACTTTAAGGGCACAACGAATGGTCTGAGACAAGGCGGGGTCTGTAGTTTCCAGCACTGATCACATAACCATGGGAGAAGTGGCCAAAGGACAGCCCCTCTGCTTCAAAAATAACTTCCTGGTGGGGGCACCTGGGTGGTGCAGTCAGTTAAGCATCTGACCCTTGATCTCAGCTCAGGTCATGATTTCATGTTTCAGTTCCTGAGTTCCAGCCCCTCATTGGGCTCTGCGCTGGTGGCACAGAGCCTGCTTGGGATTCTGTCTCTCCTTCTCTCTGCCCCTCCCCCATTTGCTCGCGCTCTCTCTCTCTCTCTCTCTCTCTCTCTCTCTCTCTCTCTCTCAAAATAAATGAACTTTAAAAAAAGCTTCCTGGTGGACTGCCTGTGTGAAATTCACACTATCAGTCACTTCTTAAGTTCAACAGCTCTGTCTTCCCCTTTCAAAATGAACACATGTTGCCTGGGAGGGGCAATTTGTTTCACTGTTAGACTAGTTTCCAGTAACATGAAAGGGAGAGGGTCTGCATCAGAAGCATCTTGGGAGGGATTTAAGATTGCTAATTTGGCTCAGGTTACTCAGCTAGTCTCCAGCAACAGAGAGACAGGGAGAGGGAGGGAATGACACGCAGCACAAATAAGCTTTGCTGAGGTGAGTGCATGGAGAGGTGCTCAGAGCCTGAGGACACACCCCAGGAGGAGGTGGTGGATAGCACAGTGTCCTGTGGGCAAAGGAGTGATGGAAGGCGTTGCTCCAAAGAAGAAGAGGGAAATGCAAAAAAAAAAAAAAAAAAAAAAAGCATCGTCACAGTCCTTTAGAAAAGATAGCTTGCTTGAGTGTAATCACAGGTGGTGTGAAGGCCGGAAGTCTATAAACAGACCCTCTTGCAGTTACCAAGGGCTATTTTTGATCTTCACAACATCATATGCTGGGCAAACAGTGCCCCTGTTGGGAATCAGAGACAGAGAAGAGATAGAGAAATTGGTAGCTCCCTAGGGAGAGGGCTTTTTGGGACACTCTGCACTGCCTCTTTCGCGATCCCCATCCTACAAGCCCAGACTTTATTAGCTACAACCCCTTCCCAGCATCCTGGAGTCCTGAGTCATCTGTGTGGACCAGGTAGGTGAAGCCCTTCCAGCTGCCAGCCAGCTGCCCAGTCCTGCCAGTCTCCTGCCCGCCCTCTGTCCAGCTTCTCCAGGAACCAGCTGGATTCCAGAACTCTCCTGGTTCCTTCACCTGTCTCCCCCTCACAGTTTTCACTCTCGGGCAGCTCTTTCTTGATTTTCAACCATGGGCTAAGCTCTCTAAGGAAAAAGCAGTTTTGAATACATGGTGGAGGGGGACAGCCAAAGCTGGGGTTATTATTCCAGTGTTTGGGGAGTACCAACCACAAAGGGCAGGAGACCCCCCTACTGGTGGCTGCTGGGGACACCTTGGGGAAATCAAGGGGAGTGGATGCAGGTGGCAAGAGGGGCTGGAAAAAGCAGGGGGACTTTGTCTACCATGTCTTACTCTACCTCTCCCATCTTACCGACTTCCCGTCTAGGCCATGTCCCCTGTGCCTCTCTGAGAGCCCAGCACCCTACACACACACAGCATGGCTCAGGGGCCCAGCTCTTTCCCCCACATTGCCTCCTACCTACCTGGGCATGGGCTACATCATGCTGATTTACAGATTAGTCAGATGAACACTTAACACCCACCTCCCCTCAGCCTTGGCAGCTTGCATTTCCATGAGACTGACAAGAAGGGTGGAAATACTTATTATCTACTTTATTTTATATTGGAGTCAATCCTCCCAGGGCCCACACCATTCTCCTCCAGCAGTGATAGGTACTTGGAGAGGCCCCAGGAACGTTTCAGGCCACTGCTAGGGCCTGGGAGGTGGTAATGTACTGAAGTCAAGCCTTGATTCTTCCGTTGAATTATCTACTTGGTGGATTCTCTGCCAATGATGCCTTTCTCTAAGCTGGCTTCCCTTGCCTCCCAGTAGATTCCTGAACTGTCTTTCCCCCCTGCTCTCTCGACAGCCCCGTGGATGTGTGCTTAAGGAATGCAAACTCGAACATTTGCCTACGCAAAATGGAAATACAGAGGCAAATAGGATGGGGGCGGGGGTTGCAATATTCTAGCTCTTTCCTATGCCAGCCAGAAATGATTTGGGGCATTCAATTAAACCCCCAAATTCTGAGTGCCTATTGTGTGCAGAGGTCCTAGGTCAGTAGCTGGGGAGGCAGTACCTTTGTTTGTCCGAGCCCGTTTCTTTGTGTTCTGTAAGGGGTCCCAGGCACATAAGAAAGCACGTGTGAAAAAAAAAGTTCACACACAGTACAGATTACATCATCACCATCACCATCATTATCATTATCTTCGTCACAGAGACAGCTAACACTTTCATAGAACGTATTATGTGCCAGCACAGTTCAGAGGGCTTTGCCTGCATGAACTCCCTTAATTGTCTCTGCTCTGGTTTGGGTTGTTATTAACCCTGGTTTTGAGGCAAGGAAATTGAAGGATGCAGAGGTTCCGTGACTTGTCTAAGGTCATGCAGCTAGCACCCAGGTAGCCTTTAGCCGGGGTTCACTGATTTCATCCTACACTACACTATGTAATATATGCCACACTGAGCTGCCTCTCAGTACGCATATTCTGCTGTTTCTGTTTCCCATTCTTACAGAACTCAAAACAAACATGACTGCTTAAAATAACAACCATTTTCCTTGTTTGTGATTCTGTGGATCAGGAATCCCAATACAGTAAAGATGGCTTGTGTCTGCACCAGGATGTGTGGAGCCTCTGTGCGGGCAACTCAAACAGCTGCGGCCTGGCCAGGGTAGCCTGGCTGGGCTCCTGGGTCTGAGGCCTCAATTCTTACTGTCTGCTGGCCTCCTGGATTCCCCTCCACACGGCCTTCCCATCTGGGTAGCTTGAACTTCCTCATAGCATGGTGCTCTCAGAGTAGTCAGACTTCTTACATGGGAGCTGGCCGCCCCTGAAAGTGTGCAGACACTTTCATGCTTCTGAAAAACTAGACTTGGAACTAAAACATGGTGTTATTATTTTTTTTTGAGAGAAAAAGAGAGAGCATGAGTGAGGGAGAGGGTCAGAAGGAGGGAGACAGAGACAGAGACAGAGAGAGAGAATACCAAGCAGACTCCATACTAAGGGCATAGCTCAAAGTGGGGCTTGATTTCATGACCGTGAGGTCATGACCTGAGCTAAAATCATGTTGGACGCTTACCTGACTGAGACGCCCAGGCGCCCCTGAAGAATGGGTTATTTCTACCACATTCTACTAGCCAAGAGAAGACCAGGGATGAGATCAGCTTTAAGAGGAGCAACAACAGACTCCCCACTTTGATGAATGAAGTGGCACACATGGACACTGAAAGAGGTAATTTATGGCGGCCATCTTAGGAGACTACCACACTGTATATGTATAGAATATATATAAGGGAGAATATACATAAAGGAGGAAGTTATGAGGATAATAGGCTCCTGGAGGAACAAAAAGTACATCATTTATATTATAAGTTAATATACTACCTCATATGTTTCTATAGACACACACACACATCAAAATTGATGAAAACAGTAGAAAATTGTGGATATTTTGACCAATACTCTGCAACCATTCATTCCACTTCAAAATGCTTACTGAGTGTTGGTGTCCATTCCCAGGCCTAGATCTCACTAAGTGTTTCAACACCCCTTGCAGTAGCTTAGCCAGGTCTCCCAGACCCCAGTATCTTAGGGGATCTTGATTCTAGGGCTGACCCTAGGTCCTATCTGCACGTAACTGTTTCTTTCTTCAGAGACAGAAGCCAGTGGAGCTCCTCAAATAGGGCTCTAGCCCAGGGTGGTAACCCACTGGGACTCATGCGGGGAAATTCAGCCAACCTGGCAGACCCCACTGCCACAAGTGAAGCTTCAGCCATCAAAGATTGCCAGCTGTATGGTGCCACAGGGGGAGGAGTGGATAGAAAAGGCCTCAGGAGATGTGAATTTGTGGTCTTGGTTCTGCTTTTCTGCATGTGAATGAGGGAAAGACAAGAAGGAGGTAGCCAGCCTAAAGAGGTCACAGATATTTCTTTGTGAATTATCACATCACCTCACTGTATATAGACCCAAAATGGCCATGAATAAAGTGTTATGTCCCCTCCCCTCAGATGTGCTTTTGTTTTCTTCTTTTCCCTCCTGGAAAATGGCAGAGGGGTGCCTGGGTGGCTCAGTCGATTAAGCGTCCTACCTCAGCTCAGGTCATGATATCACAGCTCATGAGGTTGAGCTCTGTGGCTGGCTCTGTGCTGACAGCTTGGAGCATAGAACCTTCTTTGGATTCTGTGTCTCCCTCGCTCTCTGCCCCTCCCCTTCTGGCACTCTCTCTCTCAAAAATAAATAGGCATTAAGAAACTTTTTTTAATGACAGAACTTTTGGCACAAAGCGCCATACTCCAGGGCCATGCTCAACCTCTTCCCTTTCTTAGCCTAGCTGTCTCCTTGTTCCTATTGCTAATAGCTCATTCATTAATTCATTCATTAAATATTTATTGAGGGCTCCTGTGTGCTAGACACTGTTTTAGGCACTCAAGATATATTAATGGACGCATCAGACCAAAATATCTGCCTTCAAGGAGCTTACATTCTATGGAAAGTTAACAGACAAGAAACTAAATGGCAAAAATATATGGTATGTTAGGTGATAAATGCTATTGGAGGAAGAGACAACAGGAAAGGGAGGCAGAGATACTGGGATGATTGTGGGGGAGGGTATAATACTAAATAGTGTGCACAAGGAACACCTCTCAGAAGATGACATCTGAGCAAAGACCCCAAAAAGGTGAAAGGAATTATGCTTAGCCTCCTGGAGGAAAAAAGACAGAAATAAGAACAGTTAGAGGGTATGATAGACTGGATTATTTCCTTAATTTTCACTCCCTTCCTATTATAGAATTTTATATACATCTCCTGGCCACATGACTTTGCAGTACTTCCTTCTAGAGCAAGAATATATTTCACCACCACATTGCTGATGGACATGGCCACATGACTTTCCATGTCCATCAGAATGTCAGTGGAAATGATGCTAGCAGAGATTTTAAACATGCTTGCCTGATTTTGCTTGGCCTCTTGTGCACCTGCAGTCTGCCATGAAAAGAACATTCCCCAGCTGGCTGTTGACCCTAGAATAAAGAGATACAAGGAGAGGATCTGAACTTGATTCTTAGCCTGAAGCAGAGTCATTCCAGCTAACCCATAGACTTATGAGGAAGCAAAATAAATGTAAGCAATTGACATTTTGGGGCTGCTTGGCAAGATCATCATAGCAATAGGTGACCAAAAGAGGCAGTCAGGCAATAATCCAGGGCAAGAGATGATGATATTTTAGACCAAGGTGATAGCAGATGAAGATGATAGAAAAATGTACAGATTCTGGATATATGCTGAAGGCAAAACTGGCATTGGGTATTGGTAAATAGGGTGTGGGGGGTGAAAGACAGAGTCAGAGGAAACATTTCAGGACAACTCCAAGCAATTTGACTTGAGCAACTGGAAAGAGAGAGTTATCAAGAAATTGGAAAGGCTGAAGGTCAAGCAGGCTTTGAGAGAGAGGAATAGCAGGGGTTCAGCTTTGGGTGTGATGAGTCTGGCATGCCTGTTGGATGCCGCATAGTTCAGCATTTCTCCCATGGACTGTCCTGGGTTCTAGACTTTAAAAGAGCAACACTATCTCCACCTCCCTGAATTGTTTAGAAGGCTCCAAAGCCCACACCCCAGCCTGACCTATGACTGCATTTCCTCACCTAGTGGCGGTTTGGAAATTTCTGCTTTGAAGCAATCTCTCTGCAAGTTGGGGTAGGGGATTTTCTTGAAGCTGCCTTTGTGTTAAAATGACATGGCTTTCACTTGGACTATGGGCTAAAAAGCAACAAAGGGAGCCATATTTTTTTCTAAAGATGGTGTTTTTACACATTACATGGATTGAGAAAATATCAATTCTCTATGTCACATGATACAAACCAGGAAAAAGTTCTTATGGTCTCACAGCACACAGGAGAACAAAGCTTTCCAATAGCTAATGGCCACAGGGCACCATTGATAGGATAATCTACTTTGTTCCAAGAACTGTGCTAAATGCCAAGAATACAGTGGTACAGATCACTGTTTAAATTTTGTGTCACCCAGGCCTGACAGTGTGCTCCAATGCATTCCAATTCTGTTAAACTCAGAAGTGGCCATGTGACTTGCTTTAGCCATTGAAATATGAGTGGAAGTGACTGTGTCACATCCAATTTGATGTTTCCAGAGTCATAGAGTGAGAATTTTATGGTTTGTCTTCTCTCTACTGTGAGAACACCAATAGTGAAGATTGGGACTACTCTGTGAATCTGAGTGTCAGAGTGAGCACAGCTATAACAAACACACAGCCATTATGCAATATGAGCAAGAAACAAATTTTAGGGTGAGCCTGGGTGGCTTGGTTGGTTAAGCACCCAATTCTTGATTTTGGCTCAGGTTATGATCTCATAGTTTGTGATTCGAGCCCCATGTTGGCCTCTGTGCTGAGAGGGTGGACGGAACCTGCTTCAGATTCTCTCTCTCCCCCTTCTCTCTGTCCCTCCCCAGCTCTCTTTCTCTCAAAATAAATAAACTTTAAAAATATTTAAGAAACAGATTTTGGGGCTTGCTTGGGTCGCTCTGTTGGTTAAGCATCTGATGCTTAATTTCAGCTCGGTTCATGATCTCAAGATTTGTGGGTTTGAGCCCCACATCAGGTTCTGTGCTGACAGATTCTCTCTGTCTGCCCTCCCGCTTGTCCCTCCCCAGATCTCTCTCTCTCTTTCTCTCTCTCTCTGTCTCAAAATAAATTAACTTAAGAAAAAAGATTTAAGAGATTTTTGGAATCACTTTGTTGGCTCATTTGGTTGAGTTGGTTGACTCTTAATTTCAGTTTAGGTCCCAGGGTCATAGGATCAAGCCCCTAGTCAGGCTCTATGCTCCGCTTGAGATTTTCTCTCTCTCTCCCTCTGCCCTTTTCCCCCACCTTATCTATCTAAAATAAAGGAAGAAAAGGAATAAATTTTTGTTTTGGGGAGTCATTTGTTACTGCAGCATAACATAAAACTAAACTGATTACCACAAGTTGGTAATGAGACAGATGTAGTCATTGTCCTCATGGAATTTACAATTCCATGAAAAAATTAGTAAATAAGTAATGAAAATGAGAGAAAGAGAAAAAAATGTTGCAAAAAGTAGTATGTATCCAAAAGGGATTATCCGCACACATGTGCATGTGCACACATGTAGACCTACTTTACAGAGGTGATCAGGTAAGGTAGGTTGCTGAGCCTTGACCTCCAGAGCAAAAGCCACATCTTCCCTCTCTTCTTTCTCTCTTCTTCATCTTGTCCCATTTCCTCTTCTTATTCTTCACCTTCTCTTTTCCTCCCCATCATACTTTCTCCAAACCCTATCCTGCTTTTCTTTCAACTCTCCATATTTGTGTACATAGGTACATGTGCACGTATGGGTACACCCACGTGCACTTGCACACATGTATACTCACTTGCACAAATGAAGTGCCTTTAAGACTGAACTTGATAATCATAACCCTGGGAGCCCTGCTTATCCTACCAGAATTGCTGCACTGCTTTAATTACAGCCATTATTCACAACACCTCACACATTTTCTGTCTTGTTGACAGTATTTGGGAAGCAGCAGCTGCTCCCTAACTTTCACATTGATTGCTACTGTTTTGCCTTGCAGAGGAATATTAAATATCACAGTTAAACACAAATCTTCTTCAAGACAGCTTCTGTTCCCAGCCATTCAGATTTCGTCTCTCCCATTCAGCTGAGCTCTGCAGAGCACTTGCAGATTGGCTCCGCGACTCAAGTGATTTCAAAATGTCTGGCTTTGATTTGATTCCAGAGTTCCCTGTACTCCTCCAACCTCTCTGCTGCCTTTGCTACTGTCTTCCTCTCCAGTTTCTTTGGTCCATCTCAAGATGACCTACCTGGCCTAGGTCAACTCTCTGTGACTTTGGTTATGAATTCCACCTGGTTTTTAAGGACTACGGGAAAATCTTTGCCCTCCACCCTAGCTCATTGCTCCTGAAATGACATGATTACAAGTGCATTCCTTCATTGTAAGGATTCTAGGGTAAGTGGTTTGTAGATATTCTTTTTAAAGATCATGGAATTATTAATTATCAGATCCTATCTAGGACTGCTTTCCTTGGAAAGTTGCACATCCCTATACCATTTTACATACAATTTCAGAGGATTCTTGGTTTTCGAAAGCCCATTCATGCACCACCCCTTTAGGGGTACAAAAGTCCCAGGTGAGGTTAGCTGATAAGAACACCAATCTCCCTGGGGAGAGTCAGCACCCATTAGTCAGAGTTAGTCTAACAGAGTCATTCCAGAGGTTTTAACAAAGAAGGTAACATGAGGATGCAGGGAAATTTAGGTGAGTTGAAAGGGTTACTTAACTTCAGATCTCCCTTCTTCCCACTGTCTCCTTTCTATAGTCTGACCCATGCTCAGGCTCTTTCTCGCTGCAGTCTTCCCTCACAGAGCCTGATGCCCAAGGGCACCTCCCCAAAGCACACTGGGTAGACCAGCAGGCCTGACATTTCCCCCGAGTGTTTTGAAGCTCCAGGCCACTTGTCATGGCTGACCAAGCACTGACATGTTCCCTGCACCCATTTTTTCATTTCTGAGCTCTGTAGGAAGCATGTGCTTTCGGGGTGCCTAGGTGGCTCAGTCTGTTAAACGTCTGCCTTTGGCTCAGGTCATGATCTCGCAGTTCATGGATTTGAGCCCCACATTGGGCTCTGTGCAGACAGCTCAGAGCTTGGAGTCTGTTTCAAATGCTGTGTCTCCCTCTCTCTCTCTGCCCCTCCCCTTGCTCATACTCTGTCATCATTCTCTCTCTCTCAAAAATAAATAAACATTAACAAAATTATTTTAAAAAATAAATAAGTAAATAAATAAATAACTTTAAAAACCATGTGCTTTCAACTGAAGGTTAGTCCAATGGTGTGACAAAGATGGCAGTGGATACTGGCCCCTGAGTCTAATGTCGGAGTCCTTATTTACACAGTTTTGGACCCATTCTGGTCAGTTTGGGAAAGCTACTGATTTTTCTCCATGACCGGTAAGCTCTGACAAATGGAAAAAAATGTAATGCAGATGGAAAATGGTGTGTTTCCTGCCTTGGAAAGCATTCTTTCAGGGACTTCTCTTGATTTTCATAAATGAATAGGCAGTTGGAGGGGGATTAAAAAAAAAGTGGGTATACAGAATTGCAGCTGAGAGGCTGAACTGAATGAAAACAAAAACGGGGGCGTTCTTTTATGGGATCCCACAAATGTAAACAAGTTGTTGGGGAGCATGAATATTGAGGCTGGTTGGCTGAGAATGGGAGGCTGTGGAGGAAAGATCAGCAGATTTGGGGGGTGGCGCTCCTAACCTGCTGTTAGCACTGTAACCTGGGGCTAGTCATCTTCTCGGACTGAGAGTCAGTTTCCTGGGTGTCAGAATCTGGTAGACCTGTGGCCCCTTCATCTTTAACTATGTCATGTATGTGCTTCCTGAAACTTCTTGCCCAATGAAGCAAGTGGGGTGGCTACTTGGTTCACAATCCCTCTTTTCTTAGGGAGGCCTCATGGTAAAGTGGTTGACAGCACAGGATCAGGAAGAGGAAAGGCTTTCTCACCTGTGTGACTGCAGGTAAATCCTTTGTAACTTCCTCAAGCCTCTGTTTCCTCATCTGTAAGATGGGAATAAGAGTGCCCCCCTCATTAGGGTGTCATAAGGCTTAAACGAAATAATGTGTGTTAAATATTTAGATCAGCTTCTGGCATTCAGTAAGCACATATGTGTTAGTCATGATTATTATTCTTCTAGAATGACTCATTTTATTTATTTTTTTGATTTAAAAAATTTTTAACGTTTATTCATTTTTGAGAGACAGAGCATGAATGGGGGAGTGGCAGAGAAAGACAGGGAGACACAGAATCTGAAGCAGGTTCCAGGCTCTGAGCTGCAAGCACAGAGCCTGATGTGGGGCTCTAACTTGTGAACTATGAGATTATGACCTGAGCCAAAGTCGGATGCTCCACTGACTGAGCCACCCAGGTGCCCCAAGAATGACCCATTTTATACATAAAGGTGGACCCCACCGCCTGCACACACACACACAAAGTAGCTGTACCTATGCTAAGTGACACTGCCCTCCAGTCATAGGTGGATCCCTATGTTTAGATTGGGCCAATGGAATTTTCACTCCAGGAAACCTGAGTTTGAATGGAGCAAGGCAGAGGGAACAAGCTGATTGAGTCATTCCTTCATAGCAGCACTTTGAAGGATGATTTGTTTGGCCTTTACAGTGTTCTTTAATTTTTAATATTACTGGGTAGCCAGTATTTAACAACCAAGAAGTGTCATATAACAATCCACAATTCAGACTTTACTGGATCTGGCAGCCCAGGGCCAAATTCCTATATGGCAAAGGAAATGGCAACTGCCCAGCTAACTGTATAGGCTGCTTCAACTCTGCTTGACCCTCTGAGTTTGTGATCCTTGCTCCTCAAGGGCATGCTACTGAGGTGTCTTGGTTTCTGCCATCCACGACTGTCTTAGTCCACCTTTGGTTCTCTGAGATACTCCAGAATTCCACAGAGCATTCACTTCAACACTTTGTACTCCCTTGATCTACCTAGAGTGTCTGTTACTTACAGCCAAAAGATACAAAATATGTCAAAATGGCTGGACTTCCATGGTAGAGCCTCCAAATTAGCTCTCCTTATGACTGGTTCCAAAGAGCTGGCCAATTCTGTGAAGCAGTCTGTGGACATGCCAATTTATTTATCTGATTGTCAAAAGTTGGAATAATAAATTTCTCTATCTGGAGTTTCTCTATGCCAATATCTAAAAGAACATGTATTCTGACCTGGTTTTTACTGGAGAGATCCAAATCGAAAGACTCAGTTCTATTATTCTCAATATTACCATTGTATCTTTCAGATCACATGTTCTAATCTGGGGGTTGGAAAATGTACTCATCATGTACTTCAATCATAGTTGTTTTTTTTTAATCATTTGAAGTAGCTCTGAAAAACATTAGGAGAGGTCATAATGAAATCACTTGAAATTAATTTTGAAATCCTTTAATACCTATTAAAAGCAGTTTCCAGTTGATATTTTCTTGGACAAGCATAATATTATATACTCACTGCCTAGAATACACTATTTCCTTTCTCCACATATAAGAGCCCTCAGGCTTCAAGGTTCATCTTAAAAGCTATCCTTCAGATAAAATTCTTCCCACTCACATGGGGAGACTATTCAGTTCAACCAGTATGTTCTCATAGTTCTTTGTATACACTTTGATTGTAGCATGTAGCATATGGTATTAAAAATATTGGTTTATTTATCTTTCACAGACAAGTGAGGATAAAATTCCTGTCTTAGTCATCTTTGTAGCTCTGTCACCTAACTCATAGTAGAGGAATCACCAGTGCTTGCTTTATGGATGTTTGCTGTCAAACAAATTGAAGTTAAACTAGAATACATCTCTGGGAAAGATGTCTTTAAGGGTTTACATGGAGGTGAGAAACATGGCTTGTGACTACGGAATGGCAAAGAACAGTGGAATATTTGGCATCATCTGCAAATGAAAAAAGAATATCTTACATCACAAATAACTGGGGTGGAGTTTTGTTGTTGTTGTTTGTTTTGGGGGGGGTTTGCACTGTGAAGATAAACTAAGGAAGATAGCATAAAGCTATTAAGAAGAGATAGAACGAATGTTAATATCTCAAAAAGAAGGGGAATCTGAGTGGCTCGATTGGTTAAACACCTGACTTTAGCTTAGGTCATGATCTCATAGTTCATGAGTTCAAGCCCTGCATAGGGCTCTGTGCTGACACCTCAGAGTCTAAAGCCTGCTTCAGATTCTGTGTCTCCCTCTCTCTCTGCCCCTCTCCTCTTCTCAAAAATAAAATGCATTAAAAAACTTTTTAAAATATCTCAAAAAAAGTATCTTTCCAAAGTAGAGACTATTGTGAAAGATGTTAAAATTGTTTAAATGATTGTTTATGGAAAAGTACATGTGCCTTTAATTGAGAGTCACTGGTTGACAAAGTTATAGGTTACTAAAGCATATGGAAATAAAGTTATAGATCAGAAATGGAGGAAGTGCTCTTGCGGCAGATCATCAAAGTTTTCATAACTGTCTTCAGAATGGGAAAAAGTAGACTGGAGGAAGTGTGAGGACATGAATAGTGTGAAAGACCCAGTGTGGAATACTCTTTCTCAGAAATTGGAAAATCAAAGCTAAGACCCAAATAGCTCTATGAACTGAAGCCAACTAAATAAACCAGTTGGGGCTCTGAGAGAGGCATCTGTGAGCAGCGAGAGACTTCATCACTGACTTTTCTTGGAGCCTCAGAGCCCAGGACAACCTTAGGAGAAATGAAACACACCAAGATAAATAACTGCAAGATGTCAGAAGGTGAAGCTTGAGTTAACCTAAGCTGTGCTGTACAACAGGTAAGGGAAAGATAAAACCTTGTATCTGCTTATTTATTTGTCCAGGCTGTAGCTCAAAATAAGATGCCAAAATTCTGTGATTGCAGAACGTGTGGGCTGGTGATCCCATAAATTCATATGCATCGTGGAGATTTGGGGCTGGAGGAGGTAGGGGTCTGAGGAGACACGAGGAGAATGAAGGAAATATTATTGTCTGAGTTATGTATTGCTGCATAAAACATCACCATGAATTTAGCAACTAAAAGCAACACATATCTCTTATCTCACAGTTTCTTTGCATCAGGAATTTGGATATGGCTTAACTGGTGCCTTTGTTTCAAGATCTCTTTCAAGGCTCCAATCAAAGTGTCTGTTGGGGCTAGGGTCTCTTTGGTAGCCAGCTGGGGAAATTGACCAAGCTGACCAAGTTCACATGGTCGCTGGTGTGATTCAATTTTTCATGGGCAGTTAGATTGTGAGCCTCATTCCTTCCTGGCTTTTGGCAAGAGGTCTCCCTCAATTCTTTGCTATGTGGGTGTCCCCAGTAGGCTGCTTGCTTCGTCAAAGCATACAAACCATGGAGGCAAACAGCTAGCAAGACAGAGTTACAATCTTATGTAGTATAAGCACCCAGGTAAGATTTCCCATTACCTTTGCCATATTCTTTTGGTGAGAAGCAAGTTGCTAAGCCAACCCACACTCAGGAGGAGGGTATTACACAAGATATATCAGAAGATAGCGATTATTAAGGACCATCTTAGAGTTTGCCCACTATAATCACTGGGTCTGTGCTCTAGTAGTTCTAAAGAAATTTATTTTGTGTCCAGTTAAACCAGGCATTAGAAAACCTATGTACTTGGTGTGATTCTGTGCATGAAGTGTGCTGCTTCATGGCTCAGGTGACAAAGTGAGTCACAAATCTGGGGAAAGACCAACCTTCCCCCTGTGTACAACTATGCTATAGACAACAGTGCTGTTCAGGATGGCCATTAGGAGAGGACAGTTGTACATGGTCCAGAAAGTTCTTATTGGAGAAAAAGTTATGACAATGGACTCTAATAAGGAAGCTAAACTAAAAGAACATGAGAGGACATATTTCTAGGCATAAAGTGATATGCCCATTGAGATTCACAAAAGTAAATAACAGGAGTCTTTGAAGGAAGTCCACGTTCCTCCTTATGAGTATCTCTGTATTTGGGCATTAAATGTTCATGTGATCTCTTGATGAAGCTTCTCTTCATATCTAAAACCACATTTGTTATCTTTCCTGTCAAACTAGCCCCTCCTCCAACTTCTCTATTTCTGATTTCAGTCATTCAGGCTCAACACCTTGGAATAATCTTCAACTCACTGTACCTTTCTAGAGTTACTGCTGCCAGCAGTAACTTCACAATTACTAGGATCTGCGGCTCTTCTACCCTGCTGCTCTGCACCTCTGATACACGGCTTCCATGGCTGAGCTTATGTCACATCATGATTCAAGACGGGTGCTCTACTCATAGGTCTAACAGGAGAAACCTAACAGAGGACCATAGGGAGGGGAAGGGGAAAGAGAATTAGGGAGAGAGAGGGACACAAATCATGAGAGACTATTGAATACTGAAAATGAACCAAGGGCTGAAGGGGGAGGGGGAGGGGGGAAGGGTTGATGGTCATGGAGGGGGGCACTTGTGGGGAGAAGCACTGGGTGTTATATGGAAACCAGTTGGACAATAAACTACTATTAAAAAAAAAGATGGGTGCTCTAGCTCCAACCATGATGTCTGCATTCCTCCCAGGAGGAAGAAAGAATGATAGAAGTATCACCTCAAAGTTGTCTCCACCACCAAAATATAGCTTATAGCCAATTGGCCAGAATTTAGACAGTCATTACTCCAAAGGAAGCTGGAAATATAAAATTTATTCTGGAAGCCATATTTCCAGTTAAAAATTGGAGGCTCTGTTTTAAAGAAAGAGAACTGATAATGGGGGACCATGCTCAGGCTGTGTCTGAGACTATCAAACTGAACTGGTTCCAAACTTTTCAACTAGAATCTAATTCCAATTTTAGAGATAAAAGAGAGACTTTTAGAAATCATATGGCATAATCTTAATTTTACAGAAGAGAAAACTGGAATCCAGAGATGAAGTGACTTGCTCATAGCAAGTTAGTGGTGAACTTGAAATTAGAACCTGACAAATTTATCTTCTTAAAGTCTCCTACAATTGTTAAGAGGAACAAAATGTGGTTGAAAACCAGAGGCTGGAGAGTTAAGAAGGTTGAACTCATCTCCACCATGCCATCAACAAGCCATATCATATTGGACAGGTCACCAATTATCCCTGGTCTCAATTGCATTCTCTGTAAAATGAGGATATTAGACTATATGTCACCTCATTGTTCTCCTCATTATATCCCATTGTCATCATATTAGAATTCCATATGATCCTATGATTTTTATGAGTTTTCTATGCCTCCAGTTTTCAGTGGTGGCCTACTGCCTGTTGTTCAGGTGTTTGAGGCCTTACCTGATGGACCCCAACCTGCCATTTCAGATATGTTCCCAATCCCTCTCTCCATACCACACACTCATTATTCCATGAACACAGCCCATATTTTCCTTTTACCCCTTTGTTCATGCTGTCCCATGTGTTTGTATAGTAAACTGCTTCACCAACCCCCTTCTTTGGCTTTCAATAATCTTCCCCATGTGTCAAGGTTGTCAAGGTCAGTTTTTAGATAAATACATACATACATAAAAATTATTAAGCATGTATTATAAGTTAGGGCTTGACCTGAGATCTTTAAATGTATTGATTCATTTAATACTTAAAATAAGTCTATGAGAGACATGCTATTGTTATCCTCATTCTATGGAGGAGCGGACTAAAACACAGAAAGTTAAGTTAATTGCTGTGACACAAAATATGCTATTCAAATATCTTTCATCTTCCTTTTCCTGGGCACAGATTTCCCATTGTCCTTTGCAATTAGGCTAAGACCGTATGGTTGGCTTCTGACCAAAAGAATATGGTCTGGCCCTTAAAAACATCCCATGAATCTGTGTCTTCTCTTCCCCTTCTGCAGCATCTTCAGAGGCCATATGTTGATATGGTGGCATCACAAGATGATGGGCCATCCATCAGTCAAGGTCCCTCCTATCCTGACTATTCACTTGCCTAAAGGCACACAGCTATTAGAGGCAGAGACAGAATAGGAAGTCAGGACATGTGACTCCAGAGCTAAACCTGGTAAACTTCTAAGCCAAATAGTGTCTTCTCCTCCTACTTTTGTAACTTTCTCTAGAGAATATTTCAAACATTTATAGAACTTGAAATAATAGTATAATGAACCCAATCTATCAATAATCCAGATTAAGACATTATCAACTCATAACACCCAAACCCCACAAATAATCTGATTATAAATGGTAGATGGACCTGAATATACATGTTTTCCAAGGAAAACATCCAGATGGCCAACAGATACATGAAAAGATGCTCAACATCACTGATCATCAGGAAAATGCAAATCAAAACCACAGTAAGGTGTTACATTACATCTGTCAGAGTGGCTGGAATCAAAAAGACAAAAAATAACAAGAATTGGTGAGGAGATGGAGATAAAGGAACCCTTGTGCAGTGCTGGAAGAAGTGTAAATTGGTGCAGCCACTGTGGAAAATAATATGGTGGTTCCTAAAAAAAATAAAAATAAAAACACCACATGATCCAGTAATTCCACTACAGGCTATTTATTCAGAGAAAACAAAAGCACTGATTTGAAAAGATTCATGCGCTTCTGTGTTTATTCCAGCATTATTTACAACAGTCAAGATATGAAAGCAATCTAAGTGTCTATCCATAGATGAATAGATGAAGAAGATGTGATGTATTTACACAATGTAATACTACTCAGTCATAGAAAAGTACAAGATCTTGCCATGTGCAACAACATGGAAAAATCTAGAGAGTATTGCTAGGTAAATTAAGTCAAACAGAGAAAGACAAATACCATATGATTTCACTTATATGTGGAATCTAAATAAACAAAGCAAGCAAACAAACAAACAAGATAAAAGCAGAAACAAGCCCACAAATAGAGAGTACAAACTGATGGGTGCCAGAGGGGAGGGGGGATGAAATGGGGGGACAGGCAAAATGGGTGAAGGGGAATGGGAGGTACAGCCTTCCAGTTATGGAATGAATAAGTCAGGAGGAGGAACAGTGTAGCATAGGGAATCTCTTCAATGGTGTAGTAGTGTTGTGTGGTGACAGATGGTAGCTACACTTGTGATTAGCACAGACAGCATAATGCACCCAATTGTCAGGTCACTGTGTTGTGCACCTGAAACTAACGTAGCCTTCTGTGTCAACTATATTTCAGTAAAAAAGAGACATTATAAACTACGGCCAACCTTGTTTCATCTATAGTTCCACTCCCTCCCTATTATTTTGAAGCTAATACGTCATGGTATCATTTCATCTGTAACCATTCCACTATGTTATATCTGTAAACAGGATGTGTTTTTTTAAAAAAACATAACTATACCATCACTACATACATATATCATGATGTATATAAATGTTAACTCACTATTATACAACTGAAACTAATATAATACTGTATGTCAACTATTCTATTTCAATTTTCAAAAAGCAAACAAAATAACTATACCATCATCTCGCTAAAATGATAAGCAGGGGTGCACCTGGGTAACTCAGCTGGTTGAGCATCTGACTCTTGATTTCAGCTCAGATCATGCTCCCAGGGTTGTTGGATGGAGCCCCGTGTCGGGCTCCACACTGAGCGAGGAGCCTAATTGAGATTCTCTTTCTCTCTCTCTCATGCTCTCCCTCCACCCCTCCCCCATTCATGCTCTCCATAAAAAACAAACAAAAAACCCAAAAAACATATAGCAATCTATGATATGTTTTAAATTGTTTAATAAAATAAAATCATAATCAGAAGTTTGTTAATATTATCAAATATCCAGTGTACATATTATTAATGTGTATTTGCTTTGTAGTTTGTTTGAATCAGGAAAAATAAGGTACATACATTGCAATTGGTTGATAAGTCTATCTTTTTTTAAACATTCTCCAATATTCTTTTTGTTCAGCTTTGTTGAGATATAGTAGTCATATAACATTGCATACATCAACAAAATGAAAAAGCAACCTACCAAATGGGAGAAAATATTTGCAAATGATATATCTGATAAGGGGTTAATATCCAAAATATATAAAGAGCTCATACAACTCAAAACCCTAGAAACAAATAACCCAATTAAAAAATGGGCAGAAGGGCACCTGGGTGGCTCAGTTGGTAAGCATCCGACTTCAGCTCAGGTCATAATCTCACAGTTCATGAGTCTGAGCCCTGCATAGGGCTCTGTGCTGACAGTTTGGAACCTGGAACCTGCTTCAGACTCTGTGTCTCCTTCTCTCTCTGCCCCTTCCCCACTTATTCTCTGTCTCTCAGAAATGAATAAGCATTAAAAAATTTTTTTAAATGGGCAGAGGTTCTGAATAGACATTTTTCCAAAGAAGAAGTACAAATAGGCAACAGGTACCTGAAAAGGCATTCAACATCATTAATCATCAAGGAAATGCAAATCAAAAGCACAATGAAATATCACCTCACAACTGTTAAAATGGCTGCCATCAAGAAGATAAGAGCTAACACGTGTTGACGAGGATATGGACAAAAAAGAACCCTCATGCACTGGTGGTGGAAAGGTAAATTGGTGCAACCACAATGAAAAACAATATGGAGTTTCCTCATAAAAATTAAAAATAAAACTACCATGTGATTCAGCAATTGCAGTTCTGGGAATTTATCTGAAGAAAATGAAAACACTAACTCAAAAAAAGATATCTGCACCCCCATTTTCATGGCAGCATTATTTATAATAGTCAAAACATGGAAACAACAATATTTGTCAGAGAAGGACAAATATTGGATGACGTCACTTACATGTGCAATCTAAAAAAAAACATTGTGTAAGTTTAAGGTACACAATGTGATGATTTGACAGATGTGTATGTTGCAAAATGGTTAACACAATAAAGTTAGCTAACACATCCATTACTTCACATAGTCACCATTTTTTTGTGTATGCTGAGAACATTTAAGATATCCTCTCAGCAACTTTCAAGTGTATAATACAGTACTGTTAATCAGCATCATCATGCTGTATATTACATCCCCAGAACTTATTCATCTTCTAACTGGAAATATGTACCCATTGACTGGTATCTCCCCCATTTCCCCCTACCACACAGTCTCTGACAACCACCATTGTACTCTCTTTGCCATGAGTTTGGCTTTTTTTTTTTAATTCCACATATAAATGTGATCATATAGTATTTGTCTATTGCTGTTCAGATTTAGTTCACATTAGCATAATGCCCTCAGGTTTATCCACGCTGTCACAAAAGGCTGGATTTCCTCCTTTTTATGGTTGAATACAATTTTTGTATATGTGTATATATATATATATATATATATATACACACATTTTCTTTATTCATTCATTGATGAATGCTTAGGTTGTTTCCTTAATTTGGCTATTGTGCATAATGCTGCAATAAACAGATATCTCTTTGAGATAGTGATTTCATTTTCTTCACATATATACCCAGAAGTGGGATTGCTGGATCGTATGGTGACTCTTTCTTAAATTCTTTGAGGAACCTCTATCCTGTTTTCCACAGACGCTGTACCAATTTACATTACTACTAATAGTGCATGAGGGTTCCCTTTCCTCTACATCCTGGCCAACACTTGTTATCTCTTGTCTTCTTGATGACAACCATTCTAACAGCTGTGAAGTGATATCTCATTGTGGTTTTGATTTACATTTCCCTGATGATTAATGATGTTGAACATCTTTGATAAATATCTACTAATCTCTAGCTGCTCCCTTCTTTCATTCCTTCTTTGTAATTTTTTTTAAGAAAACGAGTACTTGTCCTGTATAATTTCCAGTAATTTTGGGTCAATGACACTTCTTTGCTTTTCCTGGTATCCCAGTTGGATATCATCTTTTCCCTATAGGAACCCTGCTCACCAGAGCAATCTCTAGCCCTTTAATGGCATTGATTTTAGTCTACTTGATTTTTAAAGTGAGAAAGTGTACTTGCTCTCCTAAATAAAGGGATAATTACCCTTTTTGTCTCCATGTGACCTTTCACTCCAGCCCCTACCCCAAGAACCTACACTTGTTTCTTGCAGACTAGGAACTCCATAACTTTTGTCTGATTGTTGGATTGATGTGCTGGTGTCAAGGTAGCATTTGAGTTATGGGCTTGGTTGATAGAGTGGAGAGCCTTGCTGTTTGGAAAGAGAACCTTGGCCAGGAAGGAAGGGTGAGAAGGGGGAAGAATCTAGGTGCTGGAGTCAGACATACTCACATTTGAGGTAAATCTCACTGTTTGCTGGCTGGATGACTTTTGGCAAATTGTTAGCCTTCTTTGTATTGGTCAAAGTTCTTAGTTCCAAGTAACAGAAACTGAACCTAGTCTATTTAAGCACACAATTGGTGTTTTATGCAAGTTTAATTTATTTATTTTGAGAGACAGGGGAGCCAAGAGAGGAGAAAAAGAATCTCAAGCAGGCTCCACTGTATTAGTGGGGCTTGAACTCACAAACCATGAGACCATGACCTGAGGAGAAGTCAAGAGTCGGACTCTCAACCAATTGAGCCACCCAGGCACGCTCAGAATAGGTGTCTCAAAGGTAGCTTGCAGAATAATTGGGAAGAAATAACAAGTTTGAGTCAAAGAAGCTAAAACCAATATCCAAAACCACACCATGGACCTACCCTGGTGAGGAAATCACTACTGCCACCACTAACAACAAATCCAAGCACTGGGTTCCACAGTTTGCACTGTTTGAGTCCCTGGCAATTCCCACATTTGGGCAGAGGGTTGGAAGCAGTGCTGGTAATATCTAGAAACTATTTAGAGACTCTATTTGGTCTGTTGGAGTCCTGACAATTCCATCTCATTGTGATGTAATGAATCAAGGAGTTAATTGCAGAAGAGGAATTTGACAGGTCCTAGAATGACGGCCAATGTCTTGGTTATACCATTTATTTTCCTACCAAAAGGAAGGCCAAAAGAGACTCCCATCCTCCCCTGTGGCTCTTCAGGAAATATTTCCAAGGTTCAGAGAACAATTCCTGAGCATTGCCTCCATAAAGTTTTTACGCCTGTCATAAAACTCTTCTTCATTTGGACCTCATGCTCTCCAAAACTAACCTGGTACATTAATTTTATCTAAGAGGCTAATGATTCATAGAGAATTATGGCAGGGAGCCTGGGTGGCTCAGTTGGTTAAGCGTGTGGCTTCAGCTCAGGTCATGATCTCACATTCGTGGGTTCGAGCAACCTCGTCAGGCTCTGTGCTGACAGGTAACTCAGAGCCTGGGGCCTGTCTTCAGATTCTATATCTCCTTCTTTCTCTGATCCTTCCCTGCTCACGCTGTCTCTCTCTCTCTCTCTCTCTCTCTCTCTCTCTCTCTCTCTCTCTCTCTCTTGCTGTCTCTCTCTCTCAAAAAATAAAGCATTTTAAAAAATTAATAAAGAATTATGGCATAATGTCTTCTCCTTCATTCTAATAAAAGCGATCAATTTATTAATTAATGCTTTCCTTCCCTCAGCAAATATTTATTAAACTTCCATTATGCTCGAGGTACTCTGATAGATGTTGGAGACACAGAGTGAACTAGACAGACATGGTATCTGCTCTAAGGGAGCTTATAGTCTGGTAAAGGCAAACAGACACACAATTATAAAGAGATGCATGGCAGCTTCAAAATATGTCCATAAATTCTTTTATAATCTCCTTTTCGAAAGGTGAAACTTAGTTACCTTCTATTTGACTGTGGACTGAACTTAGTGACTCGTGTCTAACAAACAGAATGTGGCAGAAGTAATGATATGTGACTTCTGAGACTTGCAGCCTCCTTGAGGCATTGTGGTTTCCTTCTTTCTCCCTTTTTTGGATAGTTGCTCTGGGGGATGTCACTTCCATATTGTGATGACACTCAAAAAGCCCAATGGAAAGGTCTATATAGCAAGGAACTGAGGTTTCCTGCCAAACGCTATGTGAGTGAACCTTCTTCTGAGCAGATCCTCCAACCCCACTCAAGCTTTCCAATGACTACAGTCCCAGTGAACATCCTATCTACAACCTCATATGAGATCTTAAGTCAAAATCACCCAACTAAGCCACTCCTGACCCACAGAAACTGAAAAGTAATAAATGCTTATTGTTTCAAGCCACTAGGTTTTGGGGTGATTTGTTATACAGCAATAAATAATGATTATAAGGTATCAATGTGCTATGAAAAAAGAACAAGGTGCCATGAATACATATAAGAAAGGGTCTTACTCTATTTTGGAGAGTCCAATGAGTTCTTACTGAGGGATCAGTTAAGCAGACAGCTCAACAGAAAGGAGAAATTAGCTAGGACACAGGGACTGATGTAAAAGGGGAGGTATTTTGGACACAGAGAAACTTATGTGTGGAGGCAAAGGGAAGAAAGTAAGCATGATGTTGCACTCCAATGGGTATGAAGAAAACTCTACAATCAAGAAGATAGTGGTAGCCCTTCAACTCTAAGAGGGAAGGGACTTGAAATAAAGCAGTGGTTATAGAGGTGGTAGGAAGTGAGTGGATTTGAAAGTTATTTGGAGGGCGCTTGGGTGGCTCAGTCAGTTAAGCGTCTGACTTAGGCTCAGGTCATGATCTCATGGTGTGTAGGTTCAAGCCCCGTGTTGGGCTCTATGCTGACAGTGTGGAGCTTTCTTTGGATTCTCTCTCCCTCCGTCTGCCCCTTGTGCTCTCACACTCTCTTTCCCTCAAAACTAAATAAATAAACTTAAAAATAAAAGGAAAGAGAAAGTTACTTGGGAGATAGAATCAACGGATCTTGTCTACCCAGAGATTTGTTGGGTAGAAGGTGTAGAAACTCTCTTCTGATAATGATTCTCTCCTTGAACAGGAGGTGAGGTAATCTGTTCAGATGGGATTTGGAAAAGTAGGGAGTGCAGGGCTTTGAAGAATGTGGAGAAGGTTTGCAGTAGCTGGAGTTGTGAGTGGGAGAATGCTCACAAGGGAAATATATGAGGACTGAGAGACAGCATCACGGAACCATATTAGAGACTACAGATTTATGGAGCTATCACTGTGCACAGTTATTTGATTTTCCCTATCTTTGTTCAGCAACTCAGGCACAAGAGTGGGGAGGAAGGTTACTTGAATTCATTTAAGGCTGGAGGTTTTGCCTGGACAGGCAACACAGGAAGGCAATGAACAAGGATTTGAGTAGAGTTGGAGTAATAAACAGTGGTACATAAGCTGAGAAGGGGAAAACAATGAGAACAGGAAAGAGGCTAATAGACTGAGATGTGGTGCACGTACTTCACATACACACAACTGGGTTGTGATGTGCAACTCACATCACCTTTCAGTGAAGAACTTGTTGCCTCAGTTGCTGGCATTGCTGTCACAGGCTGCCTTGAGCTCTATTGTCAGGCCTTTTGGGGATTGGTTCATAGCTGCAGAGTGCTAGCTGCCTCACCCCAAGTCTCACGCCCTCTCCAGTGGCCCACTTCCAATTACTAATTGAGACAGAGGTATAAAGGCCTGGCTATCTTGGCCGAACTCAGAGCAGCACTAAGTGCCATTGTAGCTTCAGAGCTTCCCTAAGGGACTGACCAAAGCTGTCACCGGGTTTGCAGTGCATATCAACTTCTACCCAGTTCTGCTTCCTTAGCCTCCTTCCTACAGGTATGTATTAGTCCCAAAGCCACTTCTTCATAAGCATCTTGTACGCTAAACTCCTTCTTAGAGTTTGCTTCCTGGGGAAACCAACTTGTGACATGGTGCTTCTGGACTGAGCCCTGGTGAAGTTGAAGACTAGTATACTGGGAGTAACTGAGTGAGTTGGAAAGACAAAAGGGTATGGCCCACAGGGTAAGATGTCTTGATTTATTATTTCAGAGGTGAAGCAATTCTGTATGATAACAAGGACAAAGGTGTAGTCAAAAGAGTGGGTGACTAAAGTGGGATGAAAGTCAGGGTCATTGGGGATGAGGAAGTCACCAAGAATCCACTAAATCAATAGGCATTTATTGAGACCCTATGATATTAGCTATTTATTTCTGTGAACAAATTACCTCAAAATCTACAGGCTTAAAATAGCAAACTTTTATGACCTCACAAAGTCTATGGGTCAGGAGTCTGAGCATGGCTTACTTGTTTCTATCTAAGCATCTCTAACAAGGCTTCAATCAAGGGGTTGGCCAGGGTTACATCTCAAGTTTCGACTGCTCCACTTCCAATCCCTTCCAAGCGCACTCATGTGGCTGCTGGCAGACCTTAGGGACTCTGGATGCTGACAAGAGATATCAGGTCCTTGTTACCTGTGTCTTTCCATAGGGTGGCTCACCGCATGGCGGTTGGCTTCCCTCAGAGTGAGCAAGCAAAAGAGTGCAAGAGGGTATTTAAGACAGGAGCCCCTGTCTTTTGTAACCTAATCTCCAAAGTGACATTTGTCACCTCTGCTGCATTCCATTTTCTAGAAAGGAGTCAGAGTTCAGCTCACACTCAAGGAGAGGGGATTACACAGGGCATGAATAAGAGGAAATGGGGACAATGGGAGCCATCTTAGAAGCTGCCTACCACACTTGCTCTGTGCAGGGTACTATTCTAGGTGCCAAAGATACAGCAGCAACCAAGCCTTTTTCTTAACACATTCAAGTTGAGGGAGACAGACAAAAACAAGAATATGCACAAGACCATTTAAGGACATTTGTGCTATAAAAATAATAAATTAAAATAATGTAAAATAGAGTAACTGGGTGGCCAAGAAATGACTCTCTGAAGTGACATTTCTGTTGTCAACTGGAAGGATGAGAAGTATTTATCCATGTAGAAATTTTGGAGGAAAAGTTGCCAGGTAGAGGGAACAGCAAACATAAGGAATGAACTTTCTGAGTTCATGTGCTAGAACAGAGTGAGAGAAGCCAAGAACCCTAAAAGAGAGACTGAACATGGTTGGGAACCAGACCACAACAGGGCCTTGTACCCTTGCATGGTGAGGAACATGGACTTTATCCTAAAAGCAATGGGAAGCCACTGGAAGGTTTTAAGCAGATGGGAGACATGATGTAATTTGTGTTCTAAAAATATCACTTTGTGTGCTGTAGGGAGAATGTAGACTGAATGTTCAAAGTACCAAGCTGAGACCCAGAAATATGGTAGGATTTGAGATGGGGGGGGAGGGAAACAGAGAGGTAGGTGTCTACATACTCAATGAGTAATGGGGACTTCACTGGATGATTGTAATACACAAGGGCTTCTGATGGCAGGAAGAAGCTTGAAAGGAGTAGAAGTTTTGACATGAATGTGGAAGAATACTGGTCTGGAAGCAGCCCTGGGGAGCAAGGTGGGCACCTACCCAACCTCCTGGCATGGAAGTTGGTAGGTTGTGAGGGACTGAACTGTGTCCACTAGCCTGCTCGGGAAGTCAGGTTTCAGTTAAAGCATCAGGACCTAAAGAGCATTAGGTGAGGAAGTTGATGCCTGAACCAAATGGTGGAGAGCCCTTTTGTCATCTGGCATTGCTGACTCATAGCAAAGACAATTCAGGGTCCTTCTCTGAGTCAGGGCCCTTCTCTGACTCTCATCAAATATGAGGCAGATAAGCAACACTCTAAATTCTGAGAATTCTGAGGTGACTGTGACTGTTAACAAGATAAGCTACTTTTTGAAATTAATTTTGGCTTTAGGCTTCAGCCTTTGAAATTCCAATTAGGTTATTATACAGTCACCCTTCACAAATCTTCAATTGTCCTTCATCCTTCTACCTACTGCTTCCCTGTAAGTGACTCAGCGAGGGCAGTCTGCCCAGGAAAATGTTATTTTCTGGCTTACTACAGTGAGGCCAGGAGAAATAACAGGGCAAACTGGAAATAAGCAGGCCAAGGACCAGATTTGGCCCTGGAGTTGGGTTTTTATGCTTCCCCTAAAACAGTGTTTCTCAACCTTTTTTTTTTTTTTTTTTTGCATTATTGTTCTACCAAGGAGCCTTTTTTAGATATTTATTCCCTAATGTCTTCCCATGAAATGTTAATATCACAGATGTTTATGTCACACACCACCGTGATATAAAAGATCGTTCTACCCCCAGGCACCAACTTTTGCCTTCTCAGGGATGATATTCCCACTGAGTATGCCTCTCCTAGTGCAAAGAAGCACTTCCAATGAGGAAGATTGCAGGCACAGGAACAGAGCCTGTTGTGAGATGTTTTAGAACCGGGGGCTGGGAGAAGGGAGCACCTGACCAAACCACATCAAATATGGAACATATTGCTGTTGCAGATAGAACTGTCACTTGGACTTCATAAATTGGAGGTCATTTGTTCATTTGTGTTGCTTTGGAAATTCTACATATGAGTGAAATCCTATAGTATTTTTGTCTTCCTCTGACTAAACAAAGGACTTAAGAGAGAGAGAGAAACCAAAAAACAGACTCATTGCTCTAGAGAACAAAATGATACTTATCAGAGGGAAGGGGGTGGGGTGGATGGGGAAAATAAGGGATGAGGATTAAAGAGGGCAGTAATCTTGTTGAGCACCGGGAGATGTACGGAAGTGTTGAATCACTACATTGTGCACCTGAAATTAACAGCACTGTATGTTGACTCTACTGGAATTCAAATAAAAAACTGAATAAAAAATAAACAAATAAATTGGAGGTCAGTTTGGAAATCAGTCTTCTGTGCTTGGTTTACTTATGCTTGATTGTGTTCCAATGGTTCTTCTCTGAATTGAGTTCCAAGGTGACAGCAAATCCTGTAGCAAAGATGGCCACCTCAAGGTATGCTGCTGCTCCATTAAACAAACCATGATGTTCCCCTCTCACCACAAGAGCCGACAGTGGCTGCTAGGTGGAATCTTCCATCTTCTGTGTACATGCTAAGCAGCCCGTGTATCCTGCCTCCTGCCCCGCTTGCTGTGGACCCTCCAGCCATATGGCAAGAGGAGCACGTGTGGTCCTCCAGGCAAGCTGCCCTCCCTCTCTATCTCCTCAAAGATTGCTCATCAGCAGGAAGGTAGCAGGAACAGAGGTGGGCAGTCAGCTCCCCAGAGAGGAGCTTCTATCTGAGCTCCATCAGGGAGCTGGGGACCCGGCCTGGGGAACGGGGCTGGGGGAGAGGGTGCCTTTCCCCCTCACCAAACACTATCAGGCTGTCAGAAGCTAGACAGGCTGCCATGACCTGATGCTCTGTTATTAACTGGGCTTTGGTTCACCTGGGCCTCCTCTCCCTGCTGAGCAACAGCAGGCAGTCTGCCTTGATTTTCAAGCCCATGTTTACATATGGAGGGCTTAGATAGACTGTATCTTAAATATAATCACTGAATAGCCCTTAGGTTGTGCTATCCTATTTTCTCATCTCCCAGGCATATGCAGCCTCCCAGCATGCTCCCCAATAAAGTCTGATGGTGGAATAAAACAAAGTCAGTGCATTAACCTCCTTACTTGAAGTCTCACGTGTTAGGCCCATGTGATGGTCCCCAGCACCTTACACTCCCTTGAGCCCACTAACTTCCTATGTGTACGGAAAGATTAGCCCTCTCCCTTCCAGTTAATACAGGAAGACACCCTGCAGCAGGGTTCTTAATTCCGACCCATAAGTCCCCCACTGCAGCAGGGATCAGAACCATCTGGGTGGTGTCTGGGGGGCTCAGCCTGTTAACCATCCTACTCTTGGTTTTGGCTCAGGCCATGATCTCATAGTTTATGAGTTCAAGTCCCACATCAGGTTTTGTGCTAACAATACATGGAGCCTGCTTGGAATTCTCTCTCTCCACCCCTCCCCCAGCTTGTGCTTGCATGTGTGCTTTCTCTCTCCCTCAAAATAAATAAATAAACCTTTTAAAAAAGCCATCTGGATAGTGTGTCTGGGCAGAGGCCTCAGAGATTCTGGGTCAGTAGGTCTGGGGTAAAGCCCTGGGACTCTTAAAATTTTTTTTCATGTTTATTTATTTATTTTGAGAGAGAGAGAGAGAGAGAGAGAGAGAGAGAGAGCGAGCACAAGCAGGGGAAGGAGAGAGAGAGAAAGAGAGAAAATCCCAAGCGGGCCCCATGTTATCAGTTGCAAAGCCTGATGCAGGACTCAGTCTCATGAAACATGAGATCATGACATGTATTGAAACCAAGAGTTAGACACTTAATCAACTGAGCCATCCTGGTGCCCCAGGCCTTGGGATTTCTAACAAGCTCCTTGAGTGACCCAGATACTTAGCAGTCTAAGACCAGAGTTGGGGAAGTAGTGCCCTAGGGAGCTCATGGATGGGATTCAGGAATTCCACAGACCTCCAGCACCCCATGTAAATTGTGTGTTTGGTGCTTTTGTCCAAGTAGAGGCCTACAAAATTAAGAGACACTACTCTAACAGAGTAGTCAGAACATACTCTTTATTTCATGGGAACAAAGAACAAACACTGGTCAACAGAGGAGGCCAGCGGATCCGCTGGGGGAAGCTGACCATAGAAGGAGAAGGTGTCACCAACATGGAAAAATGACCCTGTGGTGCTCAGAGAGCAAAAGCTGGGGTCTGAGCAACCCTGTGAAAAAATCAAATGTTTGTCAAATCATCTCTATCAGTGGCTTATTTCAGCAAGGATCAGGCCTCTATGAAAACCTGCTTTGCACATGAAGCACTTCATCCTTCAATAGCACCTTTCCCTCTTGGAGTGACAATGTGCTTTGCTCATACATTAGTAAAAGAAGAAAGAGAAGGGGGAAGAGGAGGAGGAAGAAAGATGGTAAACTATTGCAAAGGTCCTTTCTGATCTACATATCAAAAAGATAAAGATATCTTCACATGTGATTCTCCTTGTCCTTCACACACACACACACACACACACACACACACACAGTGGGATGGTGTTGTAATGGACTGACCACATGGTATCATGTGAGACCTCGGCACAGAAGTGTCATTTTCCCAATTAGTCACTCCACTTTTCTATCTTCATGGATTCTGAATCCTGAGGTTTTCTCCTCTTTTCATATTTTCCTATCAGAATTTAAATCCTCTAGTTGGAGAAGGGAATTTCAACCAGAAGTTCCTAACCCAGATCCGTGGATACCCCTAGGTTTTGGGAGGCTTCTTTAGTGTGTATCACTATTACCGGACTGGGTTGAAATGTAGATTCCATAGCGCCATCCATTTGCAAAAAGTCTGGTTCCTTCACCCTGGGAAGGGGCTCAGGAGTCTGAATTTTAAATAAGGCCCCCAAGAGCTTCTGATACATGTTGTCCTAAGGCTGCACTTTAAGTAACATGACTCCAGAGGGTTATGAACTCCCATGGGTGTGTTATTTGTGAGTCTATTTCTGGGCATTGGGTTCACAGCTTTAATCAGATTCTGGAAGATTCCTTAACTTGAAATAAGATAGTCACTAACCAGGTAACATTTTAGGAAGGAATTACAAAAGTAGGTTCCAGAATATATAGGGTGGGGCCTGAAGGAAAGACACTTACTTAGACAGTAAGGAGATGCAGGAAAGGATTCTCAATATAGTCACTTTGCTACCTGCTCTGATTGAGCAATGGAAGAAATAAGAAGTATCAGGACTAAAGAGAAGGACCTGTAACCTGGGAAAAAATATTTTCAATTTACATCACAAAGAGCTAATTTCCTTACTATACAAAGAGCTGCTACAAATTAAAGAAAAAGACCACTAAACCAATAGAAGAATGGACAACAGATATAAACCAATAGTTCACAGTGAAGGAATATAAACAGCACTTAAACATAGGAAAAGATGCCCAACATCATTTATTTTAAGAGAAATGCAATTTAAGATTGCAAGAGAGCTCCCTTTTCATCTGTCAGATTAAGGAATACAAAAAACTGCGCTGGTGGGGATAAAGGGCAATGAAGCCACATATATAAAAGTTACAAATGCCTGCACCATTTGATGCAAACAGTCCACTTTTAGAAATTTATCATACAAATACATCCCCATATGTGTAAAGGTTATTTATTAGTAAAAGATGGCAGACCTTAAAATCTGTCAGTAAGAGACTGATTAAATTATTCATAGCAATCCATACAAAGGAAGAGAAAGCAACTATAAAATAGTCTTTTTTTAATGGCTGGTCTTTTTATGTGCTTATGGAAAGCATCTCTAAGATATGTGGTTCTGTGAAAAAAAAACAAGATGCTGAGCAACGTGTGTGTGATATGTTGCCATCTGTGGCAACAGTATGGGCCTATTTGTTCCTGTTTTTATAGACTCCTTCCTGCAAAATACACCACGAGCGGTTAATAATGGTTAGACAAGACACGGTTCGGGAAGAAGTTTTTATCCATATCTTTTTGCATCATTGACACGTAGTTTCTACTAAAAATAAATAAAATGCTAAAAAATGCAGGGGCACCTGGGTGGCTCAATCAGTTAAGTGTCTGACTTTGGTTCAGGTCATGATCTTGTGGTTCATGAGTTCAAGCCCTGCATCAGGCTCATAGCCTGGAGCCTGATTCAGATTCTGTGTCTTCCTCTCTCCTCGCCCTTCCCCCACTCATAATCTGTCTCTCAAAAATAAACATTAAAAAATTTTAAATGCAAACTAAAGCAAGCACACAGGCTCTGGTGGCAGTGTAAAGAGTGGGTCAGCAGCATGGGAGACCAGAGTGGAGATTCTCCTCTGGGAGGCCTGGTCCCTTAGGGGAGAGGCCAGACCACACAACTGCAATCTCTGGCTTCCAACTAGCAACACTGTGGGTGCTCAAAAAATTTGAAAGATGAATGGATGGAATATATCCTACTCCTCAGGTATGTTGGGTGTCAGTAAGTTAGGACCCCAGGTAAGAACACCTTTAAAGAGAGCAGTTTTTCAATGTCTTCTCTATACCTTAAAATCAACTTCACCTTCAGGGCACCTGGGTGGCTCAGTCAGTTGAGTGTCTGACTCTTGATCTTGGCTCAGGACTTTATCTCACAATTCATGGGATTGAGCCCTGCGTTGGGGTCTGCACTGATAGCATTGAGCCCGTTTGGAATTCTTGCTTTGCCTCCATCTTTCTGCCCCTTCCGTGCTCATGCTTTCTCTCTCATCTCTCTCTCTCAAAATAAATAAACTTAAAAAAATCAACTTCACCTTCAAGGCTGACTCCTCCATAGAGACCTAGATAACCTCCCTCCCTGAGCTCCCAACCCCATCTCCTATGGGTTAAAGCTCATTTCGTTCCTATGTGTTTCTACAGCATTTTCCTTAATCTCTTCTCATGGAATGTATCTCAGTCTGCTTTATGGTTTAGATACTAATTTGTATGTTGGTTTCTTCCAGATTAAAAAGAAATTCTAAGTGGCTGGGACTCTCTCTCCCCCATCTCTGTCTGCACCCCTCAGTGCCAACACAATGAATGTAGATGATTCACAGTAAAGTCAACACAACCGGCTTGACAAGACATCCCCGGCAGGAGTGTGTTCCAGATTGTACCACAAGAGACTTCGGCACGATGCGTGATAATAGCCACGAAAATAGACCTTAACTGGGCCACCTTCCCATGAGTCATTTGATTTACTCAGATGTTTGAAGGCATGTCTCTCACCAGCCAGTTAGGCATTAGCAGATAGAACTCAGCAAAGTGTCTGCATTTCTTAGATATCCTTTCCAGTTCACCAGGCCCAGAGCTGATGGGGGGTGGAGTTGCAGCGGGGGGGGGGGGGCGGTCATGCTTTCTCTCCTCTCTCCTTCCATGCCCATCGCAGTCCTCATTAATCAAACAGGCTCATTTTTCCATTCACCCCAGATGTGGCCTCAAATCCCCTCTCAAAAGACAGCAGCAATCTACCAATCAATTGGGATTGGCATACAAAGCAAAATTTATCTGCCATCCCAGGCCTGGAGCAGATCATACCCACTGGGGCAGAGTACCCCGCCAGCGTATTATAGAAGCATTCCCAGGGGCATTGAGTCCCAGGCATATTCTAGGCCTGCAGGAGTTATGATCAACCTACTTGTGAGCCTTGGACACTGATGGGCAAATACATCAGCCCTGGCAGTGCTACATCCAGATTGGTGAGCAACTTTGCTCTGCCAGTAACTTGAAGGCAGACCTCTTTTATCTGGAATCCCATTCACCAGAAATTCAAGTCACTGGAACCTCCCTATCTTTCTCCTTTCTCCAACCTCCCTCCCCAAACAAAAAAATACATTATACTTTTAGGAAGTAGAAGAAATAGAAAGGAAACAGGCTCCCATGAAGATTTCTGTTTTATTGAATGAATGAATAAATTGGAAAGAGAGTGAGCAGGGGAGAGGGGAAGAGGGAGAGAGAAAGAGAGAATCTTAAGCAAGCTCCATGCTCAGCATGGAGCTCAATGCAGGGCTCAATCCCATGACCCTGGGATCATGATCTGAGCCAAAATCAAGAATTGGATGCTCAACTGACTGAGCCACCCAGGTGCCCCAGGATTTCTGTTTTAAAATAATGCTACTAAGATATATATTGAGATCTGGCCACACTGAGCCAAATCCCATTCCTCCCTTTTCGTAGTGTGATTTCCACTCCCATGTCTGGATAGCAGGCAGTGGTGCTCAATTAGGACCCATGAACGTGCAAGACACCCAGCTCAACAGAAACTCAAATGGTGATCACACATTCATGATCTCCAACCTTCCCATTAGTTTAAGTCAGGAGTCTGAAGAATACAGCCCAAGGGCCAAATCCAGTTCACCACCTATTTTTGCTCCACCATGTACATATTGCATATGGCTGCATTCATGCTATGACAGAGTTTTACAGCTGCAGCAGAAAACTGCATGTAAAATATTTACTGTCTGGCCATTTATAGAAAAGGTTTTCAGACCCCTGGCTTAGACCACTTTTTTTGTTTAGATTTTTTAATTTTATTATTATTATTTTTTAAGTAACTTCTATACCCATCATGGGGTTTGAACTCATGACCTCAAGATCAAGTGTTGCATGCTCTGCTGAGCCAAACAGGCACCCCAAAACCACTCTTTTTTAGTTTTTTTTATTTTGGGAAGAGTGTTGGTGGGGGAGGGGCAGAGAGAGAGGGAGAGAGAGAATCCCAAGCAGGCTCCACACTGTCAGCTCAGAGGCTGACATGGGCTGGATCCTATGAATCACAAGATCAAGACCTGAGCTGAACGGGTCAAGATTAAGACCAAGAATCAGATGCTTAACTGACTAAGCCACCCACGCATCTGAACACTTTTTTTTTTAAGTAAGCTTATATCAGGGCACCTGGGTGGCTCAGTCGGTTAAGCTTTTGACTTCAGCTCAGGTCATGATCTCACAGTTCATGGGTTCAAGCCCTGAGTCAGGATCTGTGCTGACAGCTCAGCGCCTGGATTCTGCTTGGGATTCTGTGTTTCCCTCTCTCTTTCTGCGGCTCCCCTGCTGACACGTTGTCTGTCTGTCTGTCTGTCTGTCTTTCTCTCTCTCTCAAAAATGAAGAAAACCATTTTTAAAATTTTATGTAAGCTTATGTCCAACAAAGGGCTTAAAGTCATGACCCTATGATCAGAAGTCACATGCTCTACAGACTAAGCCAGCCAGTCACGCCTGGCTTAGACTCCTCTTAGAGCAGGTCCTAAACCAGTAATTAATGCTTCTTCCTTCTTCCTCTTCTTCTTTTTCCCTCCCTCCCTTCCACTGATGCTCCCCAGACAGACAAGTGCACACACACTGCCAAAGGGAAACCATTACTGGCTAGGAAAATGACCAGGAGAATGGGAAAGTAGACTTAAATAACTTTCATAGACCTAGCCACCTTTATAGGGAACACAAAGCTGGAGATCTCTGTACTTCAGGGTGTACATTTGTGCAGGTGGGGGTTAAGGTCAAGAAGAGAAAGCATGTTCTGGAAATAGTGTTTTATGCACACGTAAAAGGTTTGTGATCTATAAGAGTGTCGCTAAATCTCAGGCTAAATTGGGAGAGCCACCTGCTCCTTGCAAACCTGAGGCACCTTCAATTGTCCAGTCCCATTTTCAGCTAAGGTTTGGGGTTTGCGATAGGGATGACGTGGGATGGGACATGTAGGAAGAATTTCTTCAGACATCTCTTCTCTTTCCTCCCTCTTCAGCCTTCTCTTTCTCTATCCCTCAGCAATGTTACACTGCAACCTGGAGAAGCCAGCTATCATGAAAACACCAATTCATGGCAATGAATCTGGGTAATAGATAAAAGGCTAAGCTAGTAGTGGACACAGAATATTGATTTGCCAGTTTTTCCTTTTTCAATTGCTTTGAAAGCGTGGCAGTGAATTTGCCCAAATCACTAGTTTGGAAAGTTCCTAAAAAGAGGATGGACATAGAATGGACTGAGGGGTGAAGACAGGGTGATGTTTTACACACTGATGACATGAGACATACAAGTTATATTACCATCAGGTCCCTCTAGTCCACTTGAAGGCTTTGGAAATGTCTATTAAATCACAGATTGGAGCATGTGGGGATCCTCAGGTGATAACAGCCAAATGGTCAGGGTGAACCAGAAGCTTTGACAACGGTTTGCTCTAGTTGCTCAGGAAAACAGATCTAACCTCTTTTTCCCCCTAAGTTTATTTTTATTTATTTTGAGAGAGAGATAGAGAGCAAGCAAGGGAGGGGCTGAGAGAATGGGAGACAGAATCCTTAGCAGGCTCCAGGCTGCCAGCACAGTGCCCGATGCAGGGCTTGAACTCATGAACTGTGAGATCAGGACTTGAGCCGAAGTTAGGAGTAAGATGCTCAAATAACTGAGCCACCCAGGTGCCACGAAGAAAACAGATCTAACCTTAACTAAAGAAGGCTGCTCGGAGGAAATGACAGTGTGAAGGAATAATGATTTCATGAAGTAATAAAAGATATCAATCAGGAGGAAGGAATCACCTGATTTAAGACTTAATGGAAAAATTGGGAAATTGGAATGGGAAGTTCATAGGACTGTTCTTAGGAAGGATCCAAGAAATGAAACAGAATGGGGAGCTGACTCTCTGGCTCTTGCCTGCATTGCGCTAGTCAGTAAATTCCCTGAAGTCTGTTCCCCTCTTGGGTATGTCCTTGCTCTCTCCACTTCTCTGCCTGAAGCGTGAATGGTTGGGAATGCTGAATGTATCACCTCTTCCAGGGAGATGTGCATTTTGATAAAACCAGAACTTCTTTAATAACAGGAGTTCAGGTAAGAGGGGAGCCTACCAGAAGTGTTCTAGGGAGCAAAGAAGGTTTCTCCATTCCCTGGGTCACACCAATATTTAAAAACATTTTTAATGTTTATTTCTTTTTGAGAGAGAGATAGAGCATGAGTGGGGAAGGAGCAGAGAGGGAGACACAGAATCCAAACCAGGCTCCATACTCTGAGCTATTAGTACAGAGCCTGATGCAGGGCTCGGACTCACAGACTGCGAGATCATGACCTGGACCAAAGTTGGATGCTTAATCGACTGAGCCACCCAGGCACTCCCCCTTTTTTAAAAGTTTTTGGGGGATCTCTAGAGTTCTCTCTGCCTCTGATCTGTCATCTGTACTATTGGAATAGTAGCATTACTTGGTTCCTAGTGTCATCCTGAAGAATAAATAATGAATGCATATGAAGTATTTAGCGCAGTGCTTGGCACATAATAAGAACCAAGAAAATATTAGATCTTTATCTTGATTACACTGCCTACTCATAATGGCAGCCCTGAAAAAAATATTCTTATGCAGGGTGCTGCCAGCCCTGTAATTATTGTATGTAGGTTGCACTTCCAATTGTGCACTGAGCTGGAAAAGGTACAGAGAGGGAGGCTCTAATAATCGTGGAAATGGGAGCTGCCACCTAGGAGAATCTTGAACAGATTGTCTCTTTTCTGTGAGAAAAGGTGAAGAGGATGCCATCAAAATGTAAGATTCAAAAACATCCTAAAAGTATGTGAGGAGAGGCAATTCAGTATATGGGTTGAACATTTGGAACTCTGGAGTCTGATAGACGAGGCTTTAAATTCTATCTCTGCCACTTACCATCTTGATGACCCTTAGGATGTAATTGTGGATCTAAACAAAAACCAACCAAGTAAGAACAAGTGAAGGCTATTCATTTTGAGCTTGCTGTAGCAAGTAAAAGTCAGTCACTTTTACTTAGACGAAGGTAGAGACTAAAAGGCAGGCAGGGGAGTGGGAATGTGTTACAGTGGGAAAAGGAAAGAGTTCAAGTGTGCCCTGACTGGATGCTGTTGGCATGAGGAAGCTGCAAGGTGGGCTAACTAGAAGCAGGATATCCATTTTATTTTCATTTTTGTAAAGTTTTAATTTAAATTCCAGCTGGTTAACGTACAGTGCAATATTAATTTCAGGTGTAGAATTTAGTGATTCAACAATTCCGTACAACACCTGGTGCTCATCACAAGTGCACTCCTCAATCCCCATCACCCATTTAGCCCATCCGCTTGCCCACCTCCCCTCCACTAAGCATCAGTTTGTTCCCCATAGTAAGGAGTCTGTTTTACGGTTTCCCTCCCTCTCTCTTTTTTCCCCTCTGTGTTCATTTGTTTTGTTTCTTAAATTCCTCATATGAATGAAATCATATGGTATTTGTCTTTCTCTGACTTATTTCACTTTGCATAATACTCTCCAGCTCCATCCTCGTCGTTGCAAATGGCAAGATTTCATTCTTTTTAAAAACACTTCTTTGAAATATTTATTTATTTTTGAGAGAGAGAGTGTGTGTGTGTGTAGGGGAGGGGCAGAGAGATGAGGAGAGAAAGAATCCACTCACTTACAGTGCAGAGCCCAAGGCAGGGCTCAATCCCATGAACCATGAGATCATGACCTGAGATGAAATCAAGAGTTGGACTCTTAACAGACTGAGCCACGCAGGCACCACATGGTGCCCTTTTTTTTATGGCTGAGTAATATAACATTACATATATACACAGAGACACATACACACATGCATGCATACATACATATACAATGGATACAACATATATTTACATGGTATACACTGTATACATTATATACATTGGATACATTACATTGTACGTTGTATTCATTGTATATGTATGTATGTATGGGTATGTACACACCACATCCTCTTTATCCATTAATCAGTCTATGGACCTTTGGGCTCTTTCCATAATTTGGCTCTTGTTGATAGTGATGCTATAAACATTGGAGTGCATGTATCCTTTCGAATCAGAATTTTTGTATCCTTTGGGTAAATACCTAGTAGGGCAATTGTGGATCATAGGCTAGTTCTATTTTTAACTTTTTGAGGAACCTCTATAATGTTTTCCAGAGGGACTATACCACTTTAGAAGCAAGGTATCCTATATGATTGGTTAGAGGTAAATAATTGGCTTTCTTTGGTTGGTTCTAAGTTGGAAGCAGAGACAAAAATTATGGAAGCAGGGGCAAAGAGAGAATCCAAGGCAGACTCTGTGATGTCAGCATAGAGCCGGACATAGGGTTTGATCTCACAAACTGTGAGGTCACCTGAGCCAAAACTGAGAGTCAGACGCTTAACCCACTGAGCCACCAAGGCACCCCAAGGATTTGAGATCTTGTGCATAAACTGTTTAGCACAGATGCTGGCACATAAGTACTCAGTGCATGTTAACCACTGTCATGTTGGCTTGTTAACTAAATCTTGAAATGAGAACATAGTGGAGTGGTACTCCTCAGAGTATAAAGGAGGTAATATTAGCAGGAAAAAAAGGAAAACAGTGTACCTTACAAGAAATATCAAACACATGATCCACAATAGCACGAGTAAACACATAGTAATAATAACCACAAAACAGATACGATTCTCAGTAGTCTACATGTATTGGCTTATTTAATTGTTATAACTACCTTATGAGGTGGATACTAGCAACATTCTCATCCTCATCCGACAGAAGTAACTTTGACACAGAGAGGTTAAGTAACTTGCCCACATGTACACAACTAGTGTGTGGGCCCGGCAGTTGGGCAATAGTCTATGTTCTTAACAATTTTGCCATTCTCACAAAAAATTTTACATGCTGAGTTTAAAAACAGGGCTTTGCAACCTGTCTTGGCTTGTAGGCTAAATCTAACCCAATGTCTATTTTTATAAATAAATTTGAATTGGCACACAGGCACACCAATTCATTTACATGTTGTCTATGACAGCTTTCAGACTACAATGGCAGACTTGAGTAGTTGCCACAGAGATCATGTGGCCTGCAAAGTCTAAAAAATATTTACTACATGGCCCTCTACACCAAAAGCTTGCCAACTCCTGGCTAGCTCATTGGATGCCCAATAGATATTTGTTTAACGAATGAATATACTTATTTACTTATTTAACAAAAATTTACAGAACACTTACTATAGTCAGACACTGTTCCAAGTGCTTTACAAAGATTAATTCATCTATTCCTCATAACAACCCAGTTGGTTGATAGGTGGGATTATTCTTCCCATTTTACAGAGAAAGAAACTGGAAAACAGAGAAGTTCTGCATCTTGCCCAAAGTTACACAGATTATAGGTAGCAGCGCTGGGATTCAACCAGATGTTCAGGCTCTGGAGTCCATGTGATCTATGCTGTGTAAGCAAACCATAGGTGGGACCTAGTTTTTCTGGTGTCCTAATAGAATTGCTGAATCATTTTGAGAAGGGGAAGGATGTGGTCAAAGCAGCAAAAACAGATAAAGTGGCCAAACTCCACATATCCCCTCGGACTTGGTTGATATAAGGAGATGTTAAAAACTACAAATCAGAGCCACCTGGGTGGCTCAGTCGGTTGACAGTCAGACTTTGGCTCAGGTCATGATCTCACGGTTTGTAGGTTCGAGCTCATGTAGGGCTCTGTGCTGACGCTGTAGAGCCTGTTTGGGATTCTCTCTCTCTCTCTCTCTCTCTCTCTCTCTCTCTGCCCCTCTCCCACTCATTCTCTCTCTCTCAAAATAAATAAATAAACTTAAAAAGATAAAAAGGGATGCCAGGTGGTTCAATTGGTTGAGTATGTGACTTGGGTTCGGGTCATGGTCTCACAGTTCATGAGTGAGAGCCTCACATCAAGCTCACTGCTGTGAGCACAACGCCTGCTTTGGATCCTCTGTCCTCCTCTCCCTACCCCTCCCCTGCTTGTTCTCTTTGTCTCTCAAAAACAAATTAACATTTAAACAATAATTATAATTTTTTTAATAAAAAATTAAATCCCACCATGAAACAAGGCAATAACAAGCGATTGTTTTAGTGCAAATTCACCCTCACTCCTAAAAAGTAAAACAAAAAATAATATTTATTGTATTAGACACTTCCTCTTTCTGACTCCACATTGCCTAGGTTATGCCCCAGCTGCTAGTAGGGAGGGGCAGCAAATGACAACAAATGCCACTATAGCTTCAAGGTACAATCCTGGACCATCAATGAGTCCCTGCTGCTGGTTTGGCTCCTTGTTGGAGCTGGAGGAAGTCTAACTGTTGGCAAGGTATGGAAGGTTTTGTTGCACAGAACTGAATATGAGGGGCCAGCAGAAGTGGCTAATTGAGAAAGAAAAGTCTTAGAGAGACCAAGAGACCTTGTTCTTCTTTTCCTGGTGGGACAAGTGGGATGCCAGGATACTCCAGCCATGCTGGGGCTCTGGGCTGAGGACCTGGGTCGATATTGGGGTTAGGCCTGCCTGAGGGCTTCTAAAAGCCAGTGATCAAGGGAGAAGCTAGATCTTAAGTCCAGCTGGACAGCCCTGATGGGCAGACAAGAAAACCTGGGCTTTTCCAAAGAAAACCAGGCACGAAGACCAAAGCAAGAGGGATAGAGACAGTGAGTGAACGTCAGAGCCAGTGGAGACTCCCTAAACTCTCAGGACAGAGTTGCAGAAAGTTTTTATTGGGTGACCCAGCCTTGGCTTTGAGTAGGGATGACGACACTTCTTCCACCATTAAAGCAAGGCAACATAGTCAAGTGGTTAGGAGCACAGATTCTAACGTCACACCACCAGAATGGAATCCCAACTGTTAACCCTGTGGCCTGTGGCTTGTCACCTACACTACCTAAGCTTCACTTTCCATATCTGTGAAATGGAGATAAACACTCACAAGCAGTTTTGAGTTGGCTGAGCCTCCGTCTTCAACTCAGGTCATGATCTCACAGTTCATGAGTTCAAGCCCCACATCAGACTCTGTGCTGACAGCTCAGAGCCTGGAGCCTGCCTCAGATTCTGTGTTTCTCTCTCTCTCTCTCTGCCCCTCCCCCACTCACCCTCTGTCTATCTATCTGTCTGTCTCAAAAAATAAACATTAAAAAATTATTTTAAAAAAAAACACTTGCAGGGCTGAAAAAATAAAAGAACATGGTAACTACTTAGTACACATAAGAAATAAAGTGTTGCTTAATATTATTTTTAAAGGGAATCAAGTTGGCTCAAAGGATATGTGTAAGATAGTTCCAAGAACACCTGCATATTACCCACACGCCAACTCAGAATGCATAATCATGTCCCCTTAATAGGAGGCAGGAGTTACATCCGCTGCTCTACTCCCATGGCTGGCTCTGTGAAAGGCACCACAGGCTGCCAAAGTACAAGGCATGTGAAATCACTCTTTGACCTCCTCTTTTGGAGGGAGTTTTCTCTCCCAACAACCCTATTCCTCCAAATGAGTAGGTCTTGCTGGCCTAAATCTGTGAAAGAAAAAAAGACCCATACAAACAGAGGTGCTACAGAAATAACATTTCTCACTGTCAGAAAATATTAGGATTGCCCAAAGAAGGGTTTGGTCATATCCCTTGAAGATGTAGGAAGATAGAAAGGGAATAAATGGATTTGGGAAGCATAATTTTGGAGTGATGCAAGGCTGCTTTGCAGAGAAACCACTCAAGAGAAGGCCCTACATGACACTGCAGGGATCTTTGTCAACCTTCCTATTTCGCAGCTCATGGCCAGTGGTTTTCTAAGTATATTTTGCTTAGCAGTTACCTCATAATCTATTGGGGCAACTAGCAAATAACACAGATTCTAAGCCCCTGGAATTCTGACTCCTTAAGGTCTCTCTTTTTTTTTAAGTTTATTTATTTATTTTGAGTTAAAGGGAGACAGCACAAGCAGGTAAGGGGCAGGGAGAAGGAGACAGAATCCCAAGCAGTCTCTGGACCATCAGCACAGAGCCCCGATGCAGAGCTCGAATCCACAAATGGCAATATCATGATTAAGAGTCAGAAACTTAACTGCCTGGGCCACCCAAGCACCTCTTAAGCTCTGTATTTTTAACAAGCTTCCAAGTTGATTCTGTCATTCGATTTTATTATGTAATTTTTGAACAGATACATTATCATGGCAAGCAAGAAAAAAACTTTAAAAACATGGAAATGTAGGGAATGAAAGCCTCCTTGAGTAAACCCATCCACTCTGAACTGCCCAGTTCCCACCCTACCCCACCCCCACCGACCCTACCCTAGGGGGCCATTGTTATCAGTTCTTTTGAATCCTGTCAGTTTCTTTTTCAGATGCTTTCTTAGTTACCAAACAAAAGCAGATATATATATTTCAATTTCCCCCCAGAAAAATGAGCACTTCACACACTGTTCTGCATCTTTAAGAAAAATATAAGGTAGAGATCTTTCCATATCTGAGAAAGAGGAGCCCTTGAACCCTTGTGCACTGTTGTGAATGGAAACTGGTGCAGCCACTGTGGAAAAGAGTATGGAGATTCCTCACAAAGTTAAAAATAGAACAACCATTGAGCCAGGAATTCCACTAGTAGTTATTTATCCGTCCAACTCCCCCCATCAAAACACTAGTTTAGAAAGATATACCAACCCCTATGTTGATTATAGCTTTATTTAAAATAACCAAGATATGGAAGCAGCCCAAATGGACATCAATGGATGAATGGATAAAGAAGATGTGGTGTATACATATACAATAGAATATTACTCAGCCAAAAAAAGGATGAGATCTTGCCATTTACAACAACATGGATGGCTCTAGAGGGTATTATGCCAAGTGAAATAGTCAAACAGAGAAAGATACATGCCATGTGATTTCACTTATGCATAGAATTTTTAAAAACAAAACAAGTGAACAATCAATCAAACAAAAAAAAAAAAAGCAGAAACAGACTCATAAATACAGAGAACACACTGATGGGCTTCCAGAGAGGAAGGGGTAGGGTGATGGACAAAACGGGTGAAAGGGACTGGGGGATACAGGCTTCCAGTTATGGAATGAACAACTCACAGGGATGAAAGGCACGGCACAGGGAATATAGTCAATGGTGTTGTAATAGTGTTGTGTGTTGACAGATGATAGCTATACTTGTGGTGAGCACAGGAAATGTACAGGCTGTCAAATCACTATAGTGTACACCTGAAGCCAATGTAACATTGTGTGTCAACTATACTTCACTTAAAAAAAATAAAAAACTGAAGTTACTTCATAACTTAAGAAAAAAATATTTTTTCATATCTGTTATAGAGAACTTTCTTGGTACTTTTCACAGCTCTACAGTATTTCATTATGTGCATGTCCCAGTCTTTATTCCTCTAGTCACTTTTTTCTTAAACATTTATTTTTCAGAGACAGAGTGCAAGCAGGGGAGGAACAAAGAGAGAGGGAGACACAAAATCTGAAGCAGGCTCCAGTTTCTAAGCTGTGAGCAGAGAGCCCAACGCAGGTCCCAAAGCAATGAACCTCAAGAATATGACCTGAGCTGGAGTTGGTTGCCTAACAAACTGAACCACTAAAGTGCCCCACTATTTTTTTTAGAGAGGGAGAGAGTGCATGCAAGATGGGAAGGAAGGAGGGAGAGAGAGAAAGAGAGAATCTCGAGCAGCCTCCATGCTCAGTGTGAAGCTCAAGGTGGGGCTTGATCTCAACACCCTGGGATCATGACCTGAGCTGAAATCAAATCAGATGCCCAACTGACTAAGCCACTCAGGCACCCCACCAGTCACTTTTTCATGGACACATGGATTGTTTCCAATCTTCTAGTAACTCATACAATCAATGGATGTAATGAAGTACCTTGAATGTGCATCATTTTTCAGATGTAGGATGCATTTCCAAAACTAAGGTTCCCTCTCTGGCTGACTCTGATGCACACTGGACTTAGGAACCACTGGCTTAGGGTTGCTGATGTGACAGGACTAAATTACATTTAAGCCTATATGTTTGGATTCACAGAATGGCAGAAATGGGAGGACCCTTAGAGATCTTCCTCATTTTACAGATGAGGAAGTTCTCAGGTGGGTAGGGGACTCGCCCAACTTTGCACATGCATATCGGTAGCAGAGCTGAAACCGGAACCCCGGTCTCCTTACTCCGAGGCCAGAACTCTTCTGTTTGTGATTATCATCAACAACAAACATGCATTGTGCCATGTAATGTACAATGCTCTCTAGCTGGAGTAGATAGGGCAGGCACTGAAAAATATGTAATGTAGCCTTATGAAATACTAGATCTCTGTGGTCATGGAATGGTAGCCTTTCCGAAAAAAGCAGAATTAAACAGGCAAACTGTTCTACAAGCTATTGTGACCCACTGACTTCTTTCCACAGGAATGGAGAAAAGCCAATGGTTTTCTATGAATCTCATTGAATCCAAATGTTGGAAAAAGTAACACCTTTGAGTTTCTGTGCACCTTCTTTAGTGGGCTTGCTGGAGAAGGGAAAGTGTAGCTGGTGACTTTTGCAGAAAACCAAACTCATGAGAGAAATGATTTGGGGTTGGTAAGTCTCAATGGAGATGCAATTCTTATTCTGGAGATGCACTTCACAAAGTACAGAAGGCCTCCTTGAGGTCTTCTAGAAGGAACAAGTGACCTTTCAAAGACCCCCTACTCTAGAATCTCTTTCCACAACATCAGAGATTTACTTTTTCAGTGATGGTCTCTAAGAGATGCCTACTGTCTCTATCACCTTTTATTCATCTTGGAGGTTAGGTGGGATGGTGTCAAAGCAAACTTCATCAGTCTTAAAGCTTTGCAGATCATTTGGTATCATCTTCAACGTTGTTCTCACTATCTTAGCCAAATTAAGTGGAAGTCTGTGTGTGCCCGTGCACACGTGCACGTGCATGGGTATTCACGCAAACACACGTGTGTGCTTACCAGGTTAATCATGATGTGACATCCTATGCAAAAAGTCATAGGCAGTTTGTCTGTTGTCCTTATGTTGGATCTCAGTGTGAAAGAAGCAAATATCCTGGTTGAAGAGATCCATACAGGCGTCAGGGAAGCCTGAGAGTTTGAAGTGCAGGAACTGTGAGCAGCAGCCAGCGAGCATGCATTCTTTATTCCATTATCAGCCACTCTACAGTTCTAATTTTGATGAGAACAAGATAATTGCTAAGTGGAGTGCTCCCCACTTAACAGCTTAATCAACCTTAGCTAATACAGGCCTCTCTTTTGTCTGGTCAGCAATCACGTGTTTGTCTTGAGAGAGGGGAGTGGGAGAAAGAGCCTTCAGAAAGTAGCAGGTAAAATCAGTTGAAGGAAATTAAGTTGTAAATTTTTGTCTTTGGCTCTGAAACATGTTTTGCCTCATGGAATCCAGAGAGCCCAGAGCTTGGAGCCCTTCACCTGCTATTTGCCATATTTGGTCAGTCTCAAAGTGTTTGTTCAAGAGCAGCTCAATTGTTGAAATTATCTAACAATCTTTCCCCAGGATCTATATATGCATTCTAGGTACTTAGGCCACTCTTTCTCGAGGTACGGTTCTTGGACCACATCTACCAGAATCATCTGGAAAGTTTGTCAAAAGATGCTTCCCCTCAGGGGCACCTGTGTGGCTCAGTTGGTTAAATGTCTGACTTTGGCTCAGGTCATAATCTCGGGGTTCATGAGTTCAAGCCCAGCATTGGGCTCTCTATTGTCAGCACAGAACCTGCTTCAGATCCTGTTTCCCTCTCTCTTTGCCACTTACTCTCTCTCTCTTCCTCTCTCTCAAAAATAAAATTAAATATTTAAAAAATGCTTTGGGGCACCTGGGTGGGTCAGTCAGTTAGGCATCCAACTTCAGCTCAGGTCATGATCTCATAGTTCGTGGGTTTGAGCTCTGGGTTGGGCCCTGTGCTGACAGCTCAGGGCCTGGAGCCTGCTTCCGATTCTGTGTCTCCCTCTCTTTCTGCCCCTTCCTTGCTTGTGCTGTCTCTCTTTCTCAAAAATAATAAATAAACATAAAAAATGCTCCACCTCACCTTAGAATACTGAATGGGAATCTCTGGCAAGGGACCCAGGCATTGGCATTTTCTTACATTTATTGAGGAGATCTGTTATATCATAAAAGACAAAGATGCTGTCCTTACAGTGAGGAGCCTTGATTTAGGGGCTCCTGCTCCTTCTGCTCAAATAGGTTTCAGTGTTGTGACTACATATAAACACCATAATAATGGAAAAGCATATTAACCGAACACTTACTTTATACCACCTAAGTGTGCTTAGCACTGTGCTAAGTACTTTGGGCATTACTGTTTCACATACAAACCTCACAATCACCAAGTTAAGCAGTGGATGTTATCTATATCTCACACATGAAAAAAATCAATGTTTGGAGAAGCAAAGGAAAAAGAGCTACTAAGTAGGATATCTGAGATTCACATCTAGGTTGAGCCATCTCCAAAGGCCATGATCTGAGACTTTATTATATCCTGCCTCCAGCAATCATGCTGATTCTCATAGCAATTAGTCATTCCTTTTTTTTTAATGTTTATTTAGTTTTGAGAGAGACAGAGTACAAGCAAGGGAGGGGCAGAGAGAGGGAGACACAGAATCTGAAGCAGGCTTCAGATTCTGTGCTGTTAGCACAGAACCCCACGTAGGGCTCGAACTCATGAACCACGAGATCATGACCTGAGCAGAAGTTACACACTTAACTGAGTGAGCCAAACAGGCAAATCAGTACTTAGTAGTTCTTAAGAGATACCACAAAATGGTAAGATGCAGAGTTGTCATTGCTATGGAGGAGCCCAACATGTGTCTGACGTCATTTTGTCAACACATCCTGTTTTATTTTCCTTTTTTCTTTTTTTTATAGTTTATTTATTTTGAGAAAGAGAGTGAGCAGGAGAGGGTCAGAAAGAAATAGAGAGAGAATCCAAAGTAGGCTCTGCACTATCAGCACAAAGTTCCACACAGGGCTTGAACCCATTAACCATGAGATCATGATCTGTGCTGATATCAAGAGTCAGACACTTAACCAACTGAGCCACCCAGGCATCCCTGACTCTGTTTTTCAAATCTTCTTTCTCTGTCCTTTTATACCACCTATGTCACTTTCCCCTCTGGCTGGGACTAAATCTGCCTCTTCAGCTTATGTTCCCTTTCAGCATTCTGGACACCAACATTCACAAAAGTGAGTGACTTCAAAGCATGCTTTCCATATAATAGGCATTCGACGTACACTCTGAATGGCTTGTCTTGCTACTGCTGACCTTGCCGTCTCCAAGTTTACTCCAGCCAAGTTCTCTTAATTCTCCACTTTTCCAAAATCAGTGCTTGGATATTTGGTGTGCATTTATATTGATTCCCAGAACAGAGAAATACATTTTAAAAAACCACACTTATTATCATTGAACCACCTGGGTGTCACTGTTTCATAGTTCAGCTTACCACTTCACAATATGGTTGATTTCCACCACCACAGTCTACCAATATGCAGGCCTTCAAGGGGCTACCACAGACATTCTTTGAGAAGCTGACCTAGCTGGAAAGAAGCACAAGTTGGGTTCGTTATTTTCAGAAAGAGTATTTATTATTGGCCTCTAATAATGCCAAGTGGGTCTCATCTGAAATAGCAGAACCTTGGATTAGATGACAGATAAGGATCCTGTTGATGGGGTTTTGGAGTGGTGGTGGGGGTACGGAAACCACTGCCAAGAAAGAATACTTGAGATTTCTTTGCTGCAAAAAGATGATTTTATTAAAGCACCAGGGACAGGACCTGTGGGCAGAAAGAGCTGCTCCAGAATTGTGAGGAGTGACTGATTATAAACTTGGGAGCTTGGGGAGGTTAGAACAAAAGGGAGGTTTCCAGAAAGAATTTCATCTGCTAAAGAGGACTCATAAGATACTGGAGGCCTACCTATTGTCCAGCTAAGGTTGTTTTTCCCTCTAGCAGACCATTAACAGGAAGACAGTAGGGAGTTCCTGGAGAAATGTTCTACTCCCACCTGCCTCAAGTATTCTCAATGGGCTGCAGGTTATAAAGGAATTTAATTTTATCTACATTTTCTTCTTCCCTTTGTTCCCCACACCACTATGGAGGGAAGGGTGATGGTAGGGCTCCAGAAAACAGAGTCTATAGGTTTCTGGAGATTGCCTTTTTTTTCTTGTAAATCAATAAAAACAGTTGTAAACTGATAGAGACTCATGCATGATAATGATCTCTATCAGTTAATTAACCATTTGTTTTTCCCTTTCCTTTGTTCTTGGGCAGCCAAGAGTGCAGAGGATTATCACACATAGCCCACCCAAGATGGGAGGAGGTTTGCATGGTGTCAGTCTGCCTTGTGCTCCTTCATCACTTCCATTTTTAAATATTTAAAGCAAAACACCCAAAGTAGCCAACCTTCCAGAACAATCTTCCCACAAGTACTCCTATTAGTTACATGCTCAACTGCTCTAATAAGAGACCCTCTAATATTGTGCTTGAAACAAAATAGATTATTATTTTTAATGTTTATTTTGAGAGAGAAAGAGAGTACAAGCCAGGGGAGGAGCAGAGAGTGAGGGACAGAGAGAGAATCCCAAGCAGGCTCTGTGCTGTCAGCGCAGACGACTCAATCTCACAAATGAGATTATGACCTGAACAGAAATCAGGAGGTGGGCACTTTACTGACTGGGCCACCCACTCACCCTGAAAATAGCTTACTTTTGATTTTCTTAGTCCAAGTAGGTGTTCCAGGGCTGGTATGGAGTTTTGAAGATGTTAAGAGTACGGGCTGCTGTCTTGTTGTTTCCCACCGTTAACATTCCAATTCATAAGAAAGCAGACCACTGGCAGTGAGAGGCATGCTTCTTTCTTTCCTTTTCTTTTCTTTTCTTTCCTTTCCTTTCCTTTTCTTTTCTTTTCTTTTCTTTTCTTTTCTTTTCTTTTCTTTTCTTTTCTTTCCTTTTCTTTCTTTCTTTCTTTCTTTCTTTCTTTCTTTCTTTCTTTCTTTCTTTCTTTCTTTTTCTTTTTCATGCTTCATTCTTTTTTTTTCCATAATATTTTATTGTCAAATTGTTTTCCATACAACACCCAGTGCTCTTCCCCTCAAGTGCCCTCCACCATCACCACCACCTCTCTTCCCCCCTCCCTCCTCCCCCCCAACCCTCAGTTCATTCTCAGCTTTCAATAGTCTCTCAAGCTTCATTCTTTTAAGGGCACAATTGAAAGTCAGATGAGGGACTCCTGGGTGGCTCAGTCGGTTAAGAACTGACTTTAGCTCAGGTCATGATCTCATAGTTTGTGGGTTTGAGTCCCGCATGGGGCTCTGTGCTGATAGCTCAGAGCCTGGAACCTGCTTCAGATTCTGTGTCTCCCTCGTTCTCTGTCCTTCCCCCACTCACACAGTGTCTCTCTTTCTCAAAACTAAACAAACATTAAAAAAATCAAGTCAGACAGATCACTTCTGCTTGAGTCCCATTGGTTATAAACCCCATCACTTGGCTGCATGTAGCTGCAATGGATGCTGGGAAACGCAGTTTTTACCTGGGCTGTCATAGGCAGTTAAGGTTCCCACTACTATAGAAAAATATAAGGATAGATATTGTGAGGAGTCCATCAGCAGTCTCTACCAGTGCACTGTATTATGACTGAATTACCTTGTTTATCTCTTCCCCCCACCCCAAAGATTCTTTCTTTGCTTCACTGGCTCACTTTTCATTGGCTATAATCAAGCAAGAAAGTTCTTGATGAAGAGTGTAGGACAGAGTTCCTTGGCCTATCGTGAACTGGGCCTAGATCCAGTCTTAATCAGACATTAGTTCTGGGAAGGGTGAAATATCTGTTGTCCAAGTGGCTATCATCCATAAAATCTGACCAAGCTGCCAGAGAAGTCACCCCAATCTTTGAATGAATGGCATCCTTCAGCTGGATTCAAGTGATAGACATTGTTTCTGAGGCATTGGTAAGACCTGGCTGCATTTTTCTTTTGGGTCCATTTATTTGTATTAGCATACATGTTATGTACCAGTTATTATAAAGAGCATACGTTCTGGTAATCAGCTTAGTGCAACTGAGGAAATCTTCACTCTGACCTTTCATTTCATTTGTTAGAATGCAGCTAAAATCATCTATTTCAAGGGATGGTTGTGAGGATTATGGGAGCCAGGGACTATGAAATCATTCAGAATGTTGTGCATATTAGGCACTCAATAAATATCCTTTTTATTAACACTAACAATACCATGAATGATTCATTTATTAATTGCTCATTATGTATGGGCCAGGCAGTATACTAGCTTCTACATAAATAGCTGGTTCATGTGTGCATTTTTTAGTGTCTGAGAGTCATAGAAGGCGCCTTTACAAATAGTTGCTTAATTAGGGCTTTGTGAATGACTGTAGGTTATTAATCTCTTAATAGAGAGCAGAAACTTGCAGTTCATCTCACAAAGGGCTTGGATAAGGGAAGGTGCTAGGAGAGAGTGAACCAATGGTCCTTATTTGAGGATAGTTTTCATTTCTTTCTTCCTTCAGTAAAGCTCAATTTACTGAGTTTTCTTTCTCTTCTGCTACTTCACCTGTCTTTTGGAGAACATTTGGAATCACAGAACTGTAAGTCTTCTTTTTTTAAGTTTTATTTAAATCCAAGTTAGGTGACATATACTGTAATAATGGATTCAAAAGTAAAACCCAGTGATTCATCACTTATATACAACAGTGCTCATCCTAGTAAGTGCCCTCCTTAATGCCCATCCCCCATTGAGCCCATCCCCCCCACCCAACATCCCTCCAGCAGTCTTCATTTCATTTTCTGTATTTAAGAGTCTCTTATCATTTGTCTCTGTTTTTATCTTATTTTTCCTTCTCTTCCCCTATGTTCATCTGTTTTGTTTCTTAAATTCCACACATGAATGAAATCATATGGTATTTGTCTTTCTTCAGAACTGTAAGTCTTAAAAATTCTTAACCTTCTCGGTTTCTGAACATTCTACCTTGAGACTTGGGGTACATTTCACCCTTGAACAACACAGGTTTGAACTGCATGGGTCCATTTTTTTGATACAGTGCAGCACTGTAAATGCATTTTCTCTTCTTTATGATTTTCTTAATCATATGTCCTTCCTTCCAGCTGATTTTCTTGTAAGAGTACACTATATAATACATACAACATACAAAATATGTGTTAATTGACTGTGTCTGTTATCAATAAGGCTCAGGTCAACAGTAGGCTATTAGTACTGAAGTTTTGGAGGAGTCAAAAGTTATACACTGAACTGAACAGGGGTCAGCCCCCCTACCTCCACGTTGTTCAAGGGCCAACTGTAGTTTCAATGCCAACCAGCCATTTACTGGCCATGTGACCTTGGACAGATCACTTCCATCTCCTGAGCCTTGCTTTTCTCATTTGTGAAAAGATTGTATTAACAATACCCACCTTATAGGTTTTTTTCTGAAGAGTGAATGAGATAATACATGCAAACAGCTTTAATACGGTGTCTGGCAAGTAGTCATCAATAAATGTTAACTATTTTCATTCATGCATTGGTTTATTCGCTCAATGATTGTTTGTTAAATGCTGGAAATTAGCCAGATGCTGTGCCTTCCAAAATCTTCCAATCTCACGGGGAAACCATGACAAGTTTTGAAATCAGAAAGTGGGAGTCCTCCAGCTTTGTTCGTTTTCAGAATTGTTTTGGCTTCCAGGTCCTTTAAGATTCCATATGAATTTTAGGATAGGCTATTTTTTACATTTCTGCAAAAATCATTATTGGGATTTTGATGGGGATTTCGTTGACTCTCTAGATCACTCTGGATAGTATTGACATCTTAACAACATTAAGTCTTCTAATCATGCTGGGAAAACTGGATAACCACATGCTGAAGAATAAAACTGGACTGCTATCTTACATCATTCACAAAAAGTAACTTGAAATGAATTAAAGACTTAAATATAAGACGTGAAACTGTAAAACTGCTAGAAGAAAACATAGAAGAAAAGCCCCTTGATATCAGTCTTGGCAATAATTTCTTAGATAGGGTACTAAAAAGCATAGGCAAAAAAAAAAAAAAAAGACCAAAAAAGCAAAGATAAATAAGTGGGACCACATCAAACTAAATGCTTCTGCACAGCAAAGGAAACTATCAACAAAATAAAAAAGGCAACATACAGAAAGGAAGAAAATATTTGCAAACCATATAACTGATAAGGGGTTAATACCTAGAATATATAAAGAGCTCATATAACTCAATAGCAAAAAAGTAAATGATCTGATTTAAAGTGGGCAAAGGCATTTTCCAAACAAGATATACAAATGCCCAACAAATACAGAAAAAGATATTCAACATCATTAATCATCTGGGAATTGGAAATCAAAACCACAGTGAGATATCACTTCACACCTATTAGAATGGCTATCATAAAAAAAAGATAAGAGATGACAAATGTTGGCAAGCCTGTGGAGAAAAGAAACCTTTGTACACTGATGGTAGGAATGGAAATTGGTAGAGCCACTATGGAAAACAGTATGGAAGTTCATGGAAAATTTAAAAAATAGAACTATCATATAACCCAGCAATTTCACTTCTGGATACGTATCCATCCAAAGGAAATGAAATCACTATCTCAAAAAGATACCTGCACCTCCATGTTCAGTGAAGCATTATTGATGATAAGAAAGGCATTGAAGCAACCTTAGTGTTCATGGATGAAGATGTGGTATGTATGTACACACACACACACACACACACACACACACACTGCAATGTTACTCGGCCATTAAAACGAAAGGAAATCCTGCCATTTGTGACAACATGGATGAACCCAAAGATCAAGGATCATGCTAAATAAAGTGAGCCAGCCAGACAAACACAGATACTGCATGGTATCACTTATATGTGGAATCTAAAAAAAAAAGGTCAAACTCATGGAAATAGAGAGCATAATGGTGGCTGGGAGAAAACAGTTACAAAATCGTTTTTCTTATGATGCAAAACAATGCTTTGTTTTGTTTTGTTACATTTTGTTTTGTTTTTAAGCATATTTGCATTTGGTATGGAATTCTAGGTTGACAATTTTTCAGTACAGCAGCACCCCACTCTTATCTATGAGGGATATGTTCTGAGAATCCCAGTACATAACTGAAACCATGCATAGTAGTGAACCCCAGTATTCTATGCTTTTTCCCATACATACATGCCTATGATAAAGTTGAACTTACAAATTAGACATAGTAAGAGGGTAACAACAATAATAATAAAATAAAACAATTATTATTTTTTAATTTACATCCAACTTAGTTAGCATATAGTGCAATAATGATTTCAGGAGTAGATTCCAGTAATTAATTCCCTATGGACAACACCCAGTGTTCATTCCAACAAGTGTCTTCCTTAATGTCCCTTACACATTTAGCCCACCCCCCACCCAACACCCCTCCAGCAACCCTCAGTTTGTTCTCTATATTTAAGAGTCTCTTATATTTTGTCCCCCTCCCTGTTTTTATGTTATTTTTGGTTCCCTTCCTTTAGGTTCATCTGTATTGTGTCTTAAATTCCACATATGAATGAAGTCATATGGTATTTGTTTTCCTCTGACTTATTTCGCTTAGCATAATACTCTTTAGTCCATCCATGTTGTTACAATAAAATCAACAATTATGACAATATACTGTAATAAAAGTTATGTAAATATGCTCTCTCTCTCAAAATTTCTTACTGTTCTTACTTTTCTTCTTGTGACGATATGAGATGGTAAAATGCCTACATGAGAAGATGAAGTGAGGTGAATAAGGTAGGTATTGTGATGTAGCGTTAGGCTAGTGTTGACCTTCCAATGCTTTGTCACAAGGAGGGTCATCTGCTTCCAGGACATGGTTGGCCACAAGTCCCTTAAACCATGGAAAGTGAAATGGCAGATAAGGAGGGACTACTGTACCTTAACGATGTTGCTCCACTGTCCTCTCACTTGAATTGTTTCTCATGAAAAATCTGTTATCTTCTGCACTTCTTGTCTTTTTCCCCTCCTCTGTGTTTGGATTTTCTCCTTATCATTGATTTTCAGTAATTTCATTATGATGTGTCTTGGCATAGTTATCTTTGTGTTTCTTCTGATTAAAATTAGTTGAGCTTTTTGTATTTGTAGCTTTATAATTTTAAAAAAGTTTGGAAAATTTGGGGTCAACATTTCTTCAAATACTTTTTCTCTCTCCGCGTCTATTCTCTCCTTTGACTGATTACATATGTATTAGGCTCCTGGAAGTAGTTCTACAGCTTATGGATGCCCTATCATTTTTCAGAAATTTCCTTTTCTCTTTGTGTTTCATTTAGAATAGTTTCTATTGCTCTGATAGTCTGTTTCTAAACTGGCTCCCAGAGTACCTGCGTGGCTCAGTAGGTTAAGTGTCTGAATCTTGATTTTGGTTCAGGTCATGATCTCACAGTTCATGAGATCAAGCCCCATGTCAGACTCCACACTGAGTGTGGAGCCTGCTTGAAATTCTCTTCCTCTATTTCTCTGTCTCTCCCCAAATTTCTTCCTCTCTATCTCCCTCAAATAAAAAAATAAAAATAAAATAAAATGGCTCTCAATGATCCCTACCTCCTGATTTTATGTTCTTGTGTAGTCACCTCCCCTCAGGTGTGGGCTCAAACTAATGGCTTGCTTTTAGTCAATACAATAAATTAAAAGTGGTAGATGTCTTTTCTAAGACCAAGTTATAAACAGTGTGACTTCTGTCTTGCTCTCACTCTCTCTTTCTGGCTCTTTTTGTTGGCTTACTGTGATGAAGCATGCTGCCATGTTGTATGCTATACCTGTGGACAGACCCAGGAGGCAAGGAAAAGAAGGGCAACCTATGACCGATAGCCATGGAGGACTTGAGGCCATCAGTCCAACAACCAGCAAAGAATCACATCTTGCCAGCAAACACATCAGTGAGCTAGGAAGCAGATCCTTCCCCAGTCAAGCGTGGGGATGACTGCAGCCTGTGACAGATCTAGAAACAGAGGACCTAGCTAAGGTTTATCTGTTGGTCGGATATACAAAACCTATGAAATTATAAATATTGTTTCAAGCTTCACATGTTGGGGATGGTTTGTTCTGCAACATTAGATAACTAATACAGCTTTTAGTGCCAAGGAGTGACCACCACTGTTTATCAAAGACATGAAAATGTGAGAGTTGCTTTGGAGCTTGGAAGCAGGTAGAGACATAAACTTCCTTGAGCACTCCAGTGAAGAACACATTCCTGAAAACTGGAGGAAGGAAGATCCTTGTTATGCAGTGGCACAAATCTTGGTGACATTGTTGTTTGTAGTTACATGGGAAGCATGACACATGCATGATTAACTTGGTGATTTACCTAAAGACATTTTTTAAATGTTTATTTATTTTTGAGAGAGAGAGAGAGAGAGCAGAGGAGGGGCAGAGAGAGGGAGACACAGAACCTGAAGTAGGATCCAGGCTCTGAGCTGTCAGCACAGAGACTGATGCGGAATTCAAACTCACAAACTATGAGATCATGACCCGCGTGGAAGTCAGACACTTAACCGACTGAACTGAGCCACCCAGGTGCCCCCAGCTAAGGGCCATTTTTAAGCAAAGTTTTAAAGGAACTGCTTGTTTTCTTCTGGCCACTTGAAGCAAAATATGTGAGGAGAAAGAGAGATTGAGGACAGAACTGTTAAACAAAAAGGAACCAGAAACTGGTGGTTTTGAAAATTCTCAGCCTCTCCAGAGAGCAAAGGATGCTAAAATTAAGAGACTAGAAACTGCCTAAAGTTGAGCAGGGAACTGCCTTGTTGTTTGGACCTTGGATAAATTCAAGCATAACTGAAATGGAGGTAATCCATTGTTTACAGAGCCTGCGTTAGGTCCCAGGGGACTTACAAGTATTATGTTTTTTTAGTATTCACAAGACTACCCCCATTTTACATATGAATATAATGATTCATGCTGTGAGTGTGTAGCATAACTGAGCTTCAAACCCAAGCATATCTAGCTACAGAGGGCACTTGCCCCCATAGGAACAACATAGTGGTTAGAATATTTGCCACTGGAATAAGACAGAAGTACAGATACTGAGATTCCAAGTCAAACATAGCATAAATACAAGTTTTGTTTTGTTTTACACAATTATCCCCCAAAAGCATCAGAGTGGACACCACAGTAGTGGACAGAGACAGGCCAACATAATAGCTACATAGATGGGGGATAAACATGTCTGGCCTTATTGCCTGAAAGCACAATCTGAATTGACACACCTTCATCCAAGAAAATGGCTTAAAAGGCTGAACTGATCACTGTCTGGGTCCCTGATTTATTTTATGAAACTGATCATTTTAGAGCAGTCCATAATTAAGACCTGAACAAACTGATCATTGATGAGATATCAAATCTATAAATTATCTAATATTACCACAGGAAAGGTAAATGGTATAACCTGGTTTAAATATTTAATTTTTAATGTTTATTTTTTAGAGAGAGAGCATGGGAGCAGGAGGAAGAGAATCCAAAGCAGACTCTGCATTGTCAGCACAAATCTGGGTGTGGGGCTTGAACCCATGAACCTTGAGATCAGGACCTGAGCTGAAATGGGAAGCTCTACTGACTGAGCCACCCAGGTGCCCCAAACCTGATTTGAATGAGAACTGCAGGGGTCAGACGTCAACTTCAAATCTACCAAGCAAGAAATAAGGGAGTTGAAAAAGAGAGAGGGGAAACACACACACACATACACACGTATACACACATAATCACTTGCACACATATACGCATTCAAGGGGAATCTACAACTAACATTCTGAAATCCAAAAATTAAAGACAACCAGGGATGCGTGGGTGGCTCAGTCGGTTGAGTGGCCGACTTCAGCTCAGGTCATGATCTCACAGTTCCTAAGCCCCACGTAAGCTTACGAACTGTGCTGACAGCTCAGAGCCTGGAGCCTGCTTCAGATTCTGTGTCTTCTTCTCCCTCTGCCCCTCCCCCACTCGCACTCTGTCTCTCAAAAATAAATAAACATTAAAAAAATTTTTTTTAAAGACAACCAACAAATAAGCAATAAAAATACTTTTTCTCTAGAAGAAATTCAAGGGCAATACAGATGCTATAAAAATGTAAATTTAGAGTCCTCAAAAAGATAAAGTAAAACGTCCACACAAATATGAAAATATTTAATTATCCTCAACAGATCTGGAAAATAAATGGAAATGCTAAATCATAGCAAATAAAAATATATGCATTTAAATAACTCAATAGATGCAGTCACTGTCAAATAGGGAATTGAGAACTAAAACTGAGATTATATCACCCAGAATGCAGTATTTTTTTTAAAAAGGAGAAATAAAATCATGAAAGAGTTATCAAAAAAACATGAGAGTTAGGTTGACCAGCTCTAACACATGTCTTAGTGAGTTTCCAGAAGAAAATAAAGAAAACGATGGGTAGCTCCTTTTTAGGAAGAAAACATTTTTTCCAGAAATATAATAACAGGAGTATTCTGATTTAAAGTACACACTATGCTGAGAAGGGTAATAAAGGAGAAGAAGGAGGAGGAGGAGGAGAAGAAGGAGAAGGAGAAGAAGAAGGAGGAGAAGGAGGAGGAGGCGGAGGAGGAGGAGGAGGAGGAGGAGGAGGAGGAGGAGAAGGAGGAGAAGGAGGAGGAGGAGGAGGAGGAGGAGGAGGAGGAGGAGAAGGAGAAGGAGAAGAAAAGGAGGAGGGAGAAAAGGAGGGGGAGGACAAAGGTGAGGACCTTGGAAGAATCAAAGCAGTCAGAGTCACTAACACCAAGGGCCCACTAAAGCAATTAAGTGTGTGCTTCACAGATTCTCTAATTGAACAGTAGGGCTTTAGGAAACTTGAGGACTTTGTCCCTCAGCTGGCTTGGCAGAGTCCCAAGGTAGAGAAGTGATAATTTTAGAGATTTTTAATCATGTTTTTATATAATGAAGTAAACTCTAAAGAGAGTCACAGTAGCCCCAGGAAGTTTTTGAGAAAACTCTGTCAGCAAAAACACTGTTGGCTTTGACAGAAAGAGGGAGAAATGGTACCAACAGCCCAGAGGGTGCAGCCAAGTGCAATGCAGAATTATTCCTGAGTCTGCAAGCTTAATTGTGTTCTAACATTTTCCTGGTAGATTTCAGAATTTCTATGGACCAGGGGTCCCTTTGTACATTTCATTTCCTTCTGTTTTGAAGAGGGTCTTCTATAGCCGTTATTCTATGCCTGATCCACCATTGTCTGCTGGGTGTTTGGTGGGAATTAGGAAACAGAAAACTTGTCTCTAGTTTTTTTTAAGTTTATTGATTTGTTTCGCGAGAGAGTAAGCAAGTAGGGAAGGGGCAGAGACAGAAAAGGAGAGAGAATCCCAAGCAGGCTCTGCATAACCAGCACAGAGCCCAATGTGGGGCTTGAACCCACAAACTGCGAGATTATGACCTGAGCTGAAGTGGGATGCTTAGCCAACTGAGCCACTGGGTGCCCCACTTATCTCTTTAGTTTTACAGATCTTCAAATCAAGAGGAATTGGCAGTTATATATATAAGAAAGTACATTTGAGGACTCTCAAGCACCCTGGATCTCATTTAAATGAAAAGATTCCAGGCTTGGAGTTGATGGTGTAATTAGATGAGTTTTTATCAATGTTTTTATTTACTTAGAGAGAGAGAGAGAGAGAGGGGAGGGGAGGGGCACAGAGAGAGAGAGAGGGAGACAGAGGATCTGAAGGAGGCTTTGTGATGACAGCAGAGAGCTCAATGTGGGGCTTGAACTCACAAACTGGGAGATCATGACCTGAGCCAAAGTCACAGGCTTTACCAACTGGGCCACCCAGGTGCCCATGAAATGAGAGTTTTAGGGAATTTGAGCAGTGGGTGAATTCACCTGGCCTGTGGGAAGGACATGGATCATTGGGGGTTAGAAGGCTGACTGTGCTAGATAGCTCCTGACTGTATTCACATCCTTGCATAATATCTTCCCTTTGAGTTTGGGCTGGACCTAGTAAGTTGCCTCTAGCAAATGGAGTTGAGAAAAAGTAAAGGGATACCATTTCTAATATTAGTTTATAAACGATTGTAACATCCACCTTGTTTGTGGGCTTTGTCTCCTCACTTGCTTGCTCTCATGAAATCAGCTGACATGCTGTGACTTTCCACAAGGAGAAGCTTATGTGGCAAGAAACTGAGGGTGGCTTTTGGCTAACAGCCAGAGAGGAACTGAGGCCCTCAGTCCAACAGCCTATTAGGAGGTCAATTCTGACAACAACAAGTAAGTGAATTTGGAAGTGGATCTTGCCCCAGTTGAAACTTGAAGTGACCAAGCCTCAAGCCAACAACTTGTTTGCGGGCTTGTGAAAGATCCTGAGCTGAATGATGGTTAATTAGACCTGGATGCCAGGTCCACAGAAACTGAGATAATGCATGTGGGTTGTTTCAAGCAAGTAAATGTTGGGGTAGTTTACTACACAACAATAGAATAGTGACACAATTGCTATGTTTTCAAGTTCACTATTTTTTCTTTGGCAATGTCTGATCTGCTACAAATCCCACTCTGTTTTTGCCAGTTCCTCATTTACTTCCTTATATTAGCACTGACTCATAGTTTCCTCAGTGTGTTACAATCAGTTACTTTCATTGTTTCTTTTAATACACTGAATCTCTCACTATGGTCAATAGGAGCCCCCTGGCTTATATGTCTTTTCACATGACTCTGTTATTTTTTGAATACTTCCTTGCCACAGCTTTGGAATCAGCTACTTACTAAAGGATTCCCAATTATTTTACTGGAGAATGGTACTTAGAAGCCAAGATCAGCATGTGCAGGCATACATACACATACATATATACACATGTACACACATTTACCTCTACATTTATTTCTAGACCTAACTAAGTATGTATGTATACCACCTGTGATAGCACTAAATAATGGCCCCAGATCCTGTGAATATGTTCCTTGACATTGTGTAAAAGGAAATTTGCAGAAGCAATCAAGTTAAGAATCTTTTTAAAAAATATTTATTTATTTTGAGAAAGAGAGAGAGAAAGAGAGAGAGAGAGAAGGTAGGAGAGGACAGAGAGAGAGAGGGGCAAAGAATTCCAAGCAGGCTCTGTGTTGTCAGTGCAGAATCCTTGTAGGTTATGGCCAGTTTCTCACACAGAACTGGCATTTATTTCTACCTTCCATGTGCTAGAATCTGGCCAAGCCCTTTACAGGTATTATATCATCTTCAAAAAACTCCACAAAGTACAATCCCTAACAGATGAGAAATTTGAGTCCTGTGGAGATTAAGTGACAAGTCCAAGTTCACACAGATTGTAAGTGGCTGAGCTCAGGGCTGTTTGGCTCAATCTCATAAACTGTGAGATCATGACCTAATCTGAAATCAAGTGTTGATCGCTTAACCGACTGACCCAGCCAGGTGCCACAGTTAAGTAAAGGGTCTTGAAATGAGAGTATTTCCAGGATTACTTGCATGGGCCCAGTGTAATCACAAGTGTCCTTACAAGATGGAGGCAGAAGGAGATTTGACTACAGAGAAAAGAGATGTAATGATGGAAGCAGAGGTTGGGATGATGCAGTTCGAAGAGGAAGGAATGAGACCATGAATGAAGAAATGTTGGTGGCTTCTAGAAGGTAGAAAAAGCAAGGAAACAGAAGGTTTTAGAAGCTTCCAGAAAGACTTCAGTCCTGCTGAACCCTTGATTTTAGACTTTTGACCCACACAACTATAAGACAATGCATCACTTAAGGCACTAAGTTTGTGATAATTTACTACAGCAAGAAATGAATATACCACAAGTTCGTATTAATGCCTCCAAGTCCAATCTTGTACCATAAGATTCATTCTAGCTTTATCCTTTTCTTTATTTGTAACTCCTTTCTTGGACAGGGAGAAAACTGACCCCTTTCATCCTTAATCATCCTGTATGTAACCAGACCCCCACTTCTGTGATCCCCATTTCTTCCCACAGATTCCCTTCTCACTGCACATATAACAATGTGCATGAATCTCATAAACATAACATTGAGTAAAAGAAGTCATATATAAAAGATTATAAACTGTTTGATTACATTTATTTTTTTTGTTTTGTTTTGTTTTATTCCATTTAAATGGAGGCTGAGAACAGGCCACAATAATTAATGGTGATACAAGTCAGAATTATGTAACTTCTAAGGTGAAGGGTGTAGACTAGAAAGGCACATGAGGAATAATAGAAGTTTTCGACATCTTGGGGCACCTGGGTAGTTCAGTTGATTAAGTGTCTGACTCTGGAATTCAGCTCAGGTCATGATCTCATGGTTTGTGGGTTCAGCCCCCACATCAGGCTCTGTGCTGACAGCACAGACCCTGCTTAGGATTCTCTCTCTGTCCCTCCCCTGCTCGCTCTCTCTCCCTCCCTCTCTCTCTCTCTCTCTCTCTCAAAAAAATAAACTAAAAAACTTTTTAAAAAGTGTTCCATGTCTTAATCCAAATAAGTATTACACACATATAGTAAAATGTTGGTTCAGGAGCATAATTTGTTCTGAAAACATGCTTGTAATCCAAAGTACTCGTAAATCAAAGCAAATTTCCCCATAAGAAATAATAGAAACTCAGAGGATTCCACAACCCAAAAATGTTCATATAAAATTGAGTAGAAGGGCCCCTGGGTGGCTCAGCATTATAAATAAAACATTAAAAGGAGTATACTACTGTAGTATAATACAAAATGATAAAGAAAATACAAAATATAAAGAAAAATAAACAAATTAACCTGCACTTAACTTTGAAAACCTTCATGACTGGTGTGAGGGAGACAAGAGAGGAGGGTTAATACGAAGGATGAATTTCACTATCACTAATGGATGTTGACTACAGAACAGCATTAATAAACTCTTGTCATACACTGTATTTAATGTAACTGGCAATAAGGCAGCAGAGGAAAAGGCCTAGATCTGCAGGCAGCCTCACCTAGAATGAAGCAAAGCATTCCTAAGCTTACTCTTGTATGGAGAAGCAAAGGACTTTCCACAGGGGCTTTGAAGCGACAAAAATATACTAGTGCCGGTTGTGGGCACTTTCCAATTTTCTGAAAAATCACAAATTTCTGCCAAACACTGCAGCCTGAGACTGAGCATCCCAGCATGGGAGACAATCACCCACAATCCTGCAGCGAGAGAGAAGAATCATTGGCTCAACTGTGATCATTTGACATTTGGAGTCATGTACTACTTGTATTGCAAGGCATTGCTCATTTATCAATTTTAAATTTGTTAGAATATTTGCTCGTCTTGTGGAACACTCGAAGAACAAGTTACTCACAATCCAAGGATTTACTCTGTGTGTGTGTGTGTGTGTGTGTGTGTGTGTGTGTGTAATTTCATCCAGCTGATGTCAGACATCTTAAAATATTTTTTCAAAGGCAACCACCATGTTTCCTTCTGGAAACATTTTTGTTTCTTTTTTTTAAATGTTTATTTATTTTTGAGAGACAGAGAGAGTGAGCAGGGGAAAAGCAGAGAGAGGAGACACAGAATCTGAAGAAGGGTCCAGACTCTGAGCTAGCTGTCAGCACAGAGCCCAATGCGGGGCTTGAACTCACAAACTGCCAGATGATGATCTGAGCCAAAGTTGGTGGCTTAACCGACTGAACCACTCAGGGCCCAAAAACATTTCTGGATTATAGAAGGTGGTTTTATTTTATTTCAGAGTCTTTATAGGCATTTTGCAGCATTTAAACCTCTAATAATTCAAGAATACTTCTGAGAAAGTCTAGTAGTGACCTCTGTTTCCCAGTTAGGGTCACAAGAATGTGGCAATGCCTAAGTACATTTTAAATTCCTTCTACCCACTATGTTTAAAATTATGTCTTCCTTTACTATTAAAAATTTTTTTAATGGTTATTTTTGAGAGAGAAAGAGAGGAGGGGCAGAGAGAGAATCCAAAGCAGGCTACAGGCTCTGAGCTGTCAGCGTAGAGCACACCGTGGTGTTCAAACCCATGAACTGTGAGATTATGATCTGAGCTGAAGTCGGATGCTCAACGGACAGAGACACCCAGGTGCCCCTTCCTTGACAATTTTTTAATTGGGGATTGCTTTGCATCAAATTTTGCACCCAAGGTGACGCTTTTATTAATACTTTCATACTTTGCCAACTCAAATTTGTATAATTCAATTTTTTAAATGAGCAAAGGATCTGAATAAATGTTTCTCCAAAGATACACAAATGGTTAATAAGCATATGAAAAGATGTGAACATCCCTCACTATTAGGAAAATGCAAATCAAAACCATAATGAGATTGTACTTCACATCCACTAGGATGGCTATAATCAAAGAGACAGAAAATAACAAGTGTCAATGACGATTTGGAGACACTGGAACCTTCATGCAATGCTGGTGGGTTGGTGCAGCCTCTTTGGAAAACAATTTGGCAGGTCCTCAAAAAGTTAAATACAGAGTTACTATATGATCCCAAAAGTCCAGTCCTAGGTATGTGCCCAAGAGAATTGAAAATACATGTCCACGCAAATATGTTTACATCAATGTTCATGGCAGCATTGTTGAAAAGAGCCAAAAATTGGGGTTTTTGGGTGGCTCAGTTGGTTGTGTCCTACTTCAGCTCAGGTCATGATCTTGTGGTTCACGACTTGGAGCCCCGCATCAAGCTCTGTGCTGACAGCTAAAAGCCTGGAGCCTGCTTTGGATTCTGCGTGTGTCTCTCTCTCTGCCCCTCCCCTGCTTGTGCTCTGTCTCTTTATCTCTCTCAAAAGTAAATAAAAACATTTAAAACATTTTTTTAAAAAAGAAAAGAGCCAAAATTGGAAACAAGCCAGATGTCCATCAAAGGATGAATGGATGGACAAAATGTGGTATAACCATACAATAGAATGTTTATTTGGTCATAATAAATAATGAAGTGCTGATACATGCTACAACATGGGTAAACCTTGAAAAATATGTTAAGTGAATGAAGCCAGACATAAAATCCCACAGGTTGCATGGTTAAATTCCTATGAAATGTTCAGAATAGCCAAATCCGTAGACACTCCTCTGTATTTTCTTTTTGTCAAGAGTATATATGTTTTAGGGCACCTGGATGGCTCAGTCGGTTGAGCGTTCGACTCTTGGTTTTGTTCAGCTCAGGTCATGGTCTCACGGTTTCATGAGTTTGAGCCCAGAGTTGGGCTCTGCACTAGCAGGGCGGAGCCTGCTTGGGATTCTCTCTCTCCCTGCCCCTCTCTCACTTGTGCTGTCTCTCTCAAAATAAATAAATAAACTTGGGGCACCTGGGTGGCTCAGTCGGTTAGGCGCCCGGCTTCAGCTCAGGTCATGATCTCACGGTTTGTGAGCCCCGCCTCAGGCTCTGTGCTGATAGCTAGTTCAGAGCCTGGAGCGTGCTTCGGATTCTGTGTCTCCCCCTCTCTCTGACCCTCCCCTGCTTGTGCTGTCTCTCTCGGCCTCTCAAAAATAAACAAAAAACATTAATAAAAAAATAAACTTAAAAAATTAAAAAAAATTCCTACTATTTAAAAAAAAGAATATACATGTTTGAGATTTTTCCATCAGCATATACATACATATATAGTACTTCCCAAACGTGACATGGCAGTCCATCATACAGGTATCTGGTAATTTACACAATCAGTTGTATATTTAAAAACACACTGTTTCTCTCTGTGCATCAGTATATACTTTGTGTACCACTACAGATGTAAAGAACTTAGTGGGCTGTCTGAACACAGGGGGACAAACATGAAATGTTGTCTTCTCCAATTAATGTTTTTTTTAATGTTTACTTATTTTTGATGGAGAGAGAGAGAGAGAGAGAGAGACAGAGACAGAGAGAGAGAGAGAGAGAGAGACAGAGAGAGGGAGAGAAACGGAGAGAGAGAATCCGAAGCAGGTTCTGTGCTATCAGTGTATATCAGTGTAGACCCTGACGCGGGGCTTGAACCCATGAACCATGAGATCATGACCTGAGCCAAAGTTGGATGCCTAACTGACTGCACCACCCAGACGCCCCTTGAAGTATTATTTCATGCATATTTTGTGTCAGTTATATACATGTGGTTCATGTGTGGGTTGCAGTGGAAAAAGTATTTGTGATCTAAGAAGTTGGGAAGCCTCCTCTGAAAAGTTAATGTCAAGCTCAGGAGGCCTTGTTTCTGTCCTTAGCCCTGCTATGAGCTTGCTGGTGACCTGAAACAACTCCCTACTTCCCTCTGGATCTCATGCTCCTTTTCTAGCAGAGGAGGGAGTTGAACTTGCCTGTCTCTTCTTGTTCCTCCTTTTTGCAACAAGAGTAGTAAATAATACACCTACCGAGCACTTACAATGTGCTAGGCACTGTTCTAGGCACTTGTGTGCATGGAGGGGTTTAATTCACTCTAGTTCCATGATGTAGGTAATTTATATTATCATCCCTATCTACAGATGAGAATACTGAGACCCAGAGAAATTGAGCTGGAATATGGACCCACACCTGTCTGGCTCAAGACGCCATGCTCCTAACCAGTACCGCTGCTGGTATACAGATGCACTGCCTTCCTGACTTAGTTTGAAGGAGAGATGTTCGACTCTCTTGGCTCCGTGACGGCTCAGTGACTTTCCAGGAACCTGGGCCTTAGTCACCCTTTTTTATGAAGGTCGCTCAGAGCACACAGACTGGTGTGATATTTGCAGTATTAGATTCTGGCTTCCTCAGGTTCTTCCTGCATCTCCTTTTATCTCATCGAGGGCATAGTGTTATAAATACGAGAGTCCCTTTGTCAATCTCTTCCATCAGTTCACTCCTAACACATCTCTCTGCTATCTCTTCCTTTCCAATATTAGTTTAATATTCTTCACATCCAAGTGCTTTCTAGCCCTATAGATAAGAAAAAAAAAATCAGTGTGTGTGTATGGGTGTGTGTGTGTGTGTGTGTGTGTGTGTGTGTGTGTGTGTGTGTGTAGTTAATATTAAATTTCCTCTTTTGGACCATGTCATTCAAAACTAAGCCCAACATACTTTTTCCTGTCTCATGAGTTCCAAGAATTTCTGAAGGGAGCAGTATGGAATCTGCTGGGTGCACTGTTCCCCAAGCCCTCCTCTCTCCACCATGCCCCCTTGGAGTCCTACCTCCCCCACCCCATCTACAGGCCCAGTGACCTCTGCCACATCTCCGGGATCAACCCTGCCCTCCAGCAATTTAAAGACCTCTAATTCAATGCTCAGGTCCAAGGCAAGTCCTGCACTGATATAGTCTTTATCCTGAGTCCAAGCTCCTTATCTTCTATCTCTGTTCTGATTCTTTCTTTTTGTTCATGAGCTTTTTGGGGCCATGATAAATCTCCCTAAGTGGGAATCTGTCCTGTTTTGGGGTGCTGTTTCCATTCCCCTCTCTAAAAATTGAAATTCTCCACTAGCTGTGGCTTTGCAATCTTGTGACTTACCTCCCCAATGCTGCCTGCTCAGCTAGATCTCTGAACACTAGCTGCTTCTAGAGCTCCCAGTGCTCTGTTTGACACAACTCTCAGGAAATTCCAAGCCCTGGTGCCTTGAAACTTGCTCCACCTGCTGTAATTAGCCCTTCTGTCTAAGGTGTGTTCACGTTAAAGGCCAGGGGCCCAATAGATGTCCCTATTTCCTTAACAATGGGGGCTTATACTAGGACCTTGTTCAAAGTGTGGTCCCTGGACCAGCGGTATCAGCAGCATCTGGGAGCTTTTTAGGAATGCAAAAAATTGGACACTGTCTCAGATTTAATTCACTCTAGTTCCATGATGTAGTTGATTTATATTATCATCCCTATCTACAGATGAGGAAACTGAGGCCCAGATAAATTGAGCTGGAATATGTACCCACGCCTGTCTGGCTCAAGACGCCATGCTCCTAACCAGTACCGCTGCTGGTATACAGATGCACTGACTTAGTTTGAAGGAGAGATGTTAAATCTGCATGACAAAAAAAAGTTTAGGGGCGCCTGGGTGGCTCAGTGGGTTAAGTGTCCAACTTCTGCTCAGGTCATGATCTCACAGTCCGTGGGTTCGAGCCCCATGTCGGTCTCTGTGCGGACAGCTCAGAGCTTGACGCCTGCTTCAGATTCTGTGTCTCCCTCTCTCTGTGCCCCTCCCCTGCTCACTCTCTGTCTCAAAATTAAATAAAGACATAAAAATTTTTTTAAAAATAAAAAGAATTTTAAAAAGCTTATTTATTTTGAGAAAACAAAAAGGAGGAGAAGGTGAGCAGGGGAGGTGGGGAGAGAGAGAGAGAGAGAGAGAGAGAGAAAGAGAGAATCCTAAGCAGGCTCTGCACTGTTAGGGCAGAGCATGATTTGGGGCTTGAACTCCCCAATCCCTGAGATCATGACCTGGGGCAAAGTCAGATGCTTACTGGCTGAGCAACCCAGGTTCTCCATTTTCTAACATGATTTTAATTTTTTGAACATTTATTTACTTTTGAGAGAAAGAGACAGAGTGTGATCAGGGGAGGGGCAGAGAGAGAGAGGGACACACAGAATTGGAAGCAGGCTACAGGCTCTGAGCTGTCAGCACAGAGGCCGACCTGCAGCTCAAACTCACAAGCATTGAGATCATGACCTGAGCCACCCAGGTGCCCATGACATAATTTTAAAGAAAAGTCTGATACATTTTGCAGATGTCTTTGGTATGGGTGTGGGAGAAAAGGAGGAGTCAAGGATGACTCCAATTTTTTCGACCTCAGCAATTAGAAGGATGGAGCTGCCATCAACAAGGATGGGAAGGATTGGAGGAGAACCAAGTGTGTGGAAAGGGAATCAGGAAATCTCAACATGTCATGTTAAATTTGACAATTAGTTCTCCAAGAGGGAACATTGAATATAGAGTCGGGGAGATGCATATGGAATGAGAGAATATTGAACCTCAGCTTTGACGCCTTCCATGTATGCAAGGTCATTAAAGTCACGGCCTAGGGCAGAGTATAGAGAAGAGAAAGAGTCCGAGGTCTGAATTCTGGGGCACTTCAATGGTAGAGGTTGGGAATAAGAGGAGAGTCAACAAAGGGCATGGCGTAGGAGTTGCCAGGGAAGTAGCTGGTGACAGAATGTTATCCCGGAAGCCATGCGGTGGAAGTGTTTCAAGGAAGAGTGTCTCTGTTTATAATGCTGATGAAATATGGAGCAGGATGAGGATTGAGAACTGACCATTTGATTTGACAAAATGGAGGTTCATTAGTGATCTTGGGAGGAGCTACTTTGATGAAGTGATAGAGACAAAACCCTGCCTGCAGGTGATTCGAAGGAGAAGTGGAGAGGAATTAGGAAGAGTGAAGACAGACAGCTCTTTCAAAGAATTTTGCGGTGATAGAGAGAAGAGATGGGGACAGAAGCTGGGGTGGGGTGGGGATGTGGGGCCAGTGGAGGACCTTATTTTTGAAATGGTAGATACTACAGCAGGTAAACAGGGAAGAAATGATTCATGCAAGAGAGGGGTGAAAATTCCTGGAGCCACGTTCTTTTTTTAATGTTTATTTATGTATTTTGAAAGAGAGGGAGAGCATGAGCAGGGGAGACAGAGAATCCCAAGCAGGCTCTGCAAAGAGCCTGACATGGGGCTCAATCCCACAAACCATGAGATCATGACCTGAACGGAAGATAAGAATCAGACACTTAACAACAGCCACCCAGGCACCCCATTGGAGCCATGCTCTTAAGCAGGTAAGAGAAGGTGAGATTAAGGGCACAAATGGAGTTAGTTGGTGGAGGAACCAGGATTCGAACCAGCCCTCCCTTCCTTCAGAGCCTCTTGCTCTCCATCACCATGCTACAGTGCCACCCAGAGAGGACTCATTAGGCATCCCCTGGCAGTTGGCTCTACTCTTTTCATCACATACTCAGGCAATTGTCTTACTTGGGATTCAGGCCAGTATTCCTCCTTGCCTTTCGTGAGAGGAAGAATTCAATCTAGGAGACATGATTTCAGGTTTTTTCTGATTCCCTAAAAGCCCTTCCTTCCCCCTTCTGTTTCATTTGTCACTGTGGCGGGGGAAAATGAGTGCTGTAAGAAAGGCCAGTGACTGCTTGGTCTTATTTGTTTTGTGTTTTGTGTTTGTGGGGTTTGTTTTTGTTTTTGTTTTGAAAGAGAGAGGAGGGCACAAGTGAGCAAGGGCAGAGAAACAATCCCATGAGGGGCAGAGAAAGAGAGAGAGAGAGAGAGAAGCAGGGCTCACTAAAAGTTGGCCTTGAACTTATGAACCATGAGGTCATGACCTGGGCCAAAGTCAGATGGTGCCCTGCTTGGTTTTACTTGTAATACTAGCGTCATGAGCGGAAAATACCCATTCTCTCCCTTCTATTTGTCCTCTCTTATCCTCTATGGATCTCTAATGTCACTCTTGCTGGTTAATACAGCGATCCAAGAAGCAACAATTATATTTGCAGGTGTTTTTTTTCACCAGCCCAAAGAAATAGGCAAGAATCTTGGCAGACAGGAGCAAGAGGGAGAGTGGAAGGCAGGGAAATGTCAGAGTCCCCTGTTGCAATGTGCTTCTCTGTCGGGTTGGAGAACAGCCAAGGAAGTCCCCTTAGCAAAGGTGTCATTTTCCCCACCTTCCCTTGGTGAGCCACAGGCAGCCAGATCCAGATGCACTTACTCTGTGGGCCATTTGGCGTAGCTGGGATGGCTCATCCCAGAGCTGTGAGTCCACTCAGAGTAGGAGAGTCCCATGACAAGGGATTGACAGAAACGCCTGCCAGGTTTCCCAGTCAGTGGCACTATTTGAACATTTTAGGCTGTGTTTGAAGGTAAATACAATTTTCTGGGCCAAGGGAAAAGGAGATCTGGAAGGAGACAGGGTAAGGAAGAGAAGGAAAATAAAAACAAGAAGGAAGGAGCAATGACAGATATTTGGAGGGATGTCAGAAGGAACAGGAAGTGAAAACCCAGACTGGCCCTGCTTAATGGGAATTCTCTTGGCCCCTTGAGCCATAGACGTTGGCTAGAGTGAAATGGGATTTTTGCCCATCCCCCTCCAGCTTGTGTAAACACCCACTTCTGCGTGACGCTTATAACTGAATATTTACATCAGAGCAAGAAGTAAAACCAGAAGTCATTTTTCTGGTCTAAATCTAAGCTATTCCTCTTGTCTTCTTCATAGGGGTGCAGGGCCTTTGACCAATATAGTACTCACCATCTGTTCCTAAGAACTACCTTGGCTGGTATCCATTAAAAATGCCATACTAGAGAGCTAGCATATAGCACAGTATTATTTTATTTCTTAATCTAATCCTCTGCTTTTAGATGCTGGAAATGAGAATTAGTCAGAGTCTAATCTCTCCAGAGATATTTTCTTTCCAGGCAAGCCTGGTCTGTCTCCTAGAGAAAACAGAATGAAATCCAATCTTTGGATGATGTGATGAGAATGGGGGAGGGGGGGAAGCAGATAGTGCTGGGAGAGGCCCAGAAAATGCAAATGGCCCTAGAAGGCAGATACATTGTTTTTGTTTGTTTGTCTGTTTTTGTTTTTCCCCCAGAAACACCATTTGGAAAGATCCCTTTTATTTATGGTTGACATGACCATCTCAAACGGGTGATGTGGCTGGGTTGAAATAAGTTTTGTTTATTGCAGGAGATTGAATATTAATGAGAGCATGGCTTCTGCACTTAGAGTTGGAGTTCCTTTGACCTTGGAGGGAAACAGAATTGTGTGTACCCAATTATCCACTCATCTCTTTCTTTTAGAAACTCTAGACCAAATCTTGTATATAAAAAGTTTCTGTTTGCTTTTAAAAAATTAAACTCTTTGAGATAATTGTTGATTCATGTGCAGTTGTAAGAAGTGATGCAGAGAGATCCCTTGTACCCTTGACCCAGTTATGTTTACTTAAGAAAAAACACTTAATTTAGGCATAATTGATGTACAGACAGCTATACATATTTAATCTATAGAACTTGATGAGCTTGGAAATAAGTATACACTCATGAAATCATCACCACAATCACTGCCACAAATATGTCCTTCAACTCCAAAACTCTCCTCTTACCCTTTTTATGATTTATTTTTTTTGTGATTAAAAATAAATCTCACACAAGATCTACCCTGTAAGCAAGTTTTTAAGTATATAATACAGCATTGTTAGCTATAGGCACTATGCTATACTATATTTACTTTCTTAAAAAACTTAAGTTGACTTATTTATTTTGAGAGAGGGGTGCCTTGGTGGCTCAGTTAGTTAAGCATCCAACTTTGGCTCAGGTCATGGTCTCATGGTTTGTGGGTTCGAGCCCCGCATTGGGCTCTATGCTAACAGCTAGCTCCGAGCCTGGAGCCTGCCTTCGGATTCTGTGTGTCCCTCTCTCTGACCCTCCCCTGCTTATGCTCTCTCTCTCTCTCTCTCTCTCTCTCTCTCAAAAACAAATAAAATATTAAAAAAAAAACTCCTAGAGAGAGAACATAAGCAGGGGAAGGTCAAAGAGAGTGGGAGAGAGAGAATCCCCAGTTGGCTCTGCGCTGTCAGCACAGAGCCAGATGTGGGGCTCAATCTCATGAACTGTGAGATCATGACCTGAGCTGAAACCAGGAGTCAGACACTAAACTGACTGGGCCACCCAGGCTTATATTATACTTTTAAATATAAAAAGTATATTTTCTTTTTAATGTCCAGTTCACTTTTACTTTAGTGGAGCCCGTCACTTCATCTCTGTGAGGAAGTTCATAAACATGATGCCATTATATCCTCTGAAAACCCAGGAAATTCCATGTCAGAGATGGCCCATTCTGAAACAGAAAACAGAAAGCTTCTGATCCCATGCTGTCACTGCACCTTATTAATTCACCTGCTGTGATGATAAATTGTACCTTTCTTGACATAGAGTTCCTGTGAACTGTTGTAAGTCAGAGTAAAGGAAATATCAAATTTGGAAAGGAATGGTCAGAAAGAACGAATAGGAGGTTGATGAAGAGAAGAGATGGAAGAAGACACAAGGAAGTGACCCTGAAGGTAACCCTCCCCCACAAAAGGTAGCACCAAGTGGGGGAGACCCTGGCAAGGGGCTGGAGTGCATGGAGATGAACCAAGAATCTGGGGATAAATTGTTCATGTTTTGAACTCCTGGTGTATATATGTGATTCGCATGCTAGAGGCCAGTCCACGGGTAAAATTGGGTTTCCTGTCTCTTATTCGTCTGTTCTGTCTCTGTCTGTTTCCGTAGAAACAAATCCATCAATATCCGGAGAACCCCATCCAAGAGGGAACTGCTCTGAAGATATTCAGTCCCCAAGGGCTTTGAAAGCAGATGCCAGCTATGCCAAAGGAGTCTTTGAGAGAGCAAATCACTTCCTGATTTGGAGCAGCAAATAGAAAAGCATACCCATTTTTAAAGGTAGGAGGTATCACCAAGTATTCAGATAATTAAAATATTGTGATCGTGAGGCTGAGAACCTGTGCTCCAATCCTGTGTGGGTCATTCTCTTCTCATCTCCCTGGGTCCAAACAATAGAGACTGTGCTCTTATTCACAAATTAGTCCTCCACACCTAGTCAGTCACTTTACAGGAACAAGCCACAGGCCATATAAGACTCTGGGCAAGGGGCTGGGGGGTGTGTGTGGGGGGGTGTCAGCTGGTCAGGCTCTGCATTTGGATAGACCTGGCTTGGACACACACCCTTCCAGTGGGACCTTAAGCAAATTACTTTCTCTCTCTCTCTCTCTCTCTCTCTCTCTCTCTCTCTCTCTCTCTCTTCCTCTCTCTCTCTCTCTCTCCCTCCGTAAGCATTGGTTTCTCCCCAGGGTTGAGATAATCTAGCACATAACTACTCAATAAATGAGAGTTGTTACTATTTTCATCATTGTTAATAATGTTGTTATTCTCAGGTGTGGATTGAGATACTAAGTGTAAATTTGGAAGCTGATTGCTACTGCCTCACTTCCTCTCAAGAGTTCTCAGAAGAGATGGAAATTCACCTGGCCCTGGACACTCTTTAACCCATTGGAGGGGGGGGGGTTATTATCAAAACTCCTTAGTAATCTCAAGTCTAATGAAATCTATCTCCTTTCCTGGATCTGACTCCATCACTAGAACAATGAACGAAAAAGCTCTGGGCCTCCACACAAGGGGCCCAATTGCTTTATCTTCACTGTAACTGGGAGGAGATAGTGTCCTGACTGCTTTGTCTTACAGAGAACCAGGTTAGGGTAAGGGACTTGCCTAGAGGTAGAAGGGATGCAGCCACAGCTCTCAGAATCCTCCAGGGGTTCCCAAGCAAGCTTTCCAAAACTGCTTTCAGCATATTGATTTCTGACAGCATTGCGCTTCAGGAAAAGAGCAACTATAAACTGCCAGCTTGCCCACATCTCAAAATCAATTGCACATGTACCAGATGTTTGGTTTTCTTTCTTTCCTTTCTTCTTCCTCCCCTGCAGGAAAGTATGCGGTTTTTAATAATTACACTGCTATATTGTGGCAGGACAGGATGTGAGTTTCACCTGAGGCTGAGGCTACAGCAGTGAAAGGGTTTTCAACAGAAAATTGGTCCACTTGACCCACTTGGGGTAGATTTGATTTCTGCTTTAGGATTACAGCACGAATGTTTAGAATTGAAAGGGGGAGGGGAAATCCCTAAAGCAAACAGTTATCGAGTGACTTACTTGGAGACAGGGTGCTAGCTACTTTCCATATATATTACCACATTGATCCTCACCACCACCCTGAAAAGTAAATATTGCATATAACATATTACATATGAGGAAAAAGTCTCTGAGAGGTTAAGTCACTGGCCTGGAGTTGCAAAAGCTCATTGTTGGCAGAGAATTGAACCCATGTCTACCTGATTTCAGGGCCAGTTTGTTTCTTTACTTTGTTATTCGAATATTGATACAAAAAATAAAGTTGATACTTTTCATGTTAATTTTGGCATCAGGGACTTAAAACACTTCTTGTAATATTCAACTTCTGCATAAAAAATGGGATGTGGATTTATGCATTCTAATGCTCGAAATACATGTTGTCTGTGAAATTTTAGCTATAAAATACCCATTGGTACATGTTACCAGACACATACATAGTGTCTGTGAATACATATTTACTAAAAAACAATAACAAGGATGTGAGGACATACAGCCAGGAGAAATGAGCTTCCCTTAGGAAGATGCTGGGTCTGACATTTCCATGCACTTGTGAGTAGCTTAACCTGCAATGAATCGATTTATGTCTCTATTCTAAGAAAGAACTTTTTCATTACTGCATCATGGTATAGGTAGTAATGGGACATCTGCTATTCCAAACTGCTGTCCAAATCTGCCAGTTCTCTTACTCTAACCTTCCCAATTATTTTCTTTTTCTTCTTTTTTTAAAATGTTTTTATTTATTTTTGAGAGAGAGAGAGAGAGAGAGAGAGAGAGAGAGAGAGAGAGAGAGAGAGAGAGACAGTGTGAGCAGGGGAGGATCAGAGAGAGAAGGAGTCACAGGATCTGAAGACAGGCTCCAGGCTCTGAGCTAGGATTCAGCATAGAGCCTGACGTGGGGCTCGAACCCATGAACCGTGAGATCATGACCTGAGCTGAAGTCGGACGCTTAACCGACCGAGCCACTCAGGCGCCCCGCCCCCAATTATTTTCATAATTTTCTTAATGTTTATTTATTTTTTGAGGTGGGAGGAGGGGCAGAGAGAGAGGGAGAATCCAAAGCAGGCTCCAGGCTCTGAGCTGTCAGCACAAAGCCCATGTAGGCCTCCAACTCAGGAACCCATGAGATCATGACCTGAGCCAAAGTCAGATGCTTAAGTGACTGAGCCACCCAAGAAACCCCATGCCCAGTTATTTTCAGAGAATATTAAAGCTAGAAGGCACTGAAATCCCTTTGGATTGCCAAAGAGAAAGCTGAGACCCAAATAAAGGGAGTAACTGGCCCAAGTGAGTCAAATCCAACTCCCACGTCCTGGCTACCAGTCCCCTATGCTTTCAACCGTATTACAGTGCTGCTCAGATAGGTTTCCCCAGGCTGTGTCAAGGGCGGAGCGAGCAGCCCTCCGTTGCCTCGTACCACAGCAAGCTTTTGGCTCTGCCTGAGCCTGTGACATTTAACCACAGACCTTTCTTGGAACCCCTGGAAAAAAAGACAACCACCTGACTGCTTAATGATTTAAATAGCCAAATAATGCCAAATTGAATTTCTGATGACAGAGTAAGTGGTGGCTGAGGACTACAAGCCAAGAAAACAGTTTTCCACCGATAATCAATGAATGGAATTACGGGAACGTTTGAATTTGGAAGCCTGAGGACTTGTTTTTGGCCTTGAACATTTTTTTTTCAAATTGGGCTTTCTAGATGATAAATACAAGGCTTAATAATGTCAGTTTCTGGGGCACCTGGGTGGCTCAGTTGGTTAAGCGTCCGACTTCAGCTCAGGTTATGATCTCACGGTTCATGAGTTTGAGCCCTGTACCAGGCTCTGTGCTAACAGCTCAGCTTTGGATTCTGTGTCCCCCTCTCTCTCTGTTCCTTCCCCACTAGTGTTCTGTCTCTCTCTCTCTCTCTCTCTCTCTCTCTCTCTCTCTCTCTCTCTCTGTCTTTTTCTCAAAAGCAAATAAACATTAAAAAAATAAAAAAAATGTCAGTTTCTGTTCAAAGTTAGTTTACCCATAACCAAATACCTTTTTTTGTGTGTGGGATATCACTGAAGTTTTTATCTCTGTTCTTAGCATGTACTAGAGATATGTATCTTAAGGGCTTCCCTGGTGAAAGCATGACTTTTCCATGATTTAAGATTTAATGAGGGTCATCATCTTTCAGATTTGTATGTTAGATAGATTACAAAAAGCCTCTTGTGTGTAATCTTATTTGTCCTGGGCATATTCTTGTAAAGTAGGAACAGGATGGGATTTGGATCTTTTTGCCAAATATGGGGAAAGCATGTCAAGGCAGCAAGTCAAGGCCATAAGGCAAAGAGATTTCCCATGTAAAGGTAAATGTCTCTTACAAACAGGTACTTCTCAGTTTGCAGACTTTTCCAGTGTCTGCTGTTTTCTTTTCCTTTCTTTTTAAATAATAACCCTAAAATAACCCTTATGCCAAAGAGGCATATTTTGGGGTGACAAGTTCTGCTTCCTTTTACTGCCATGTGAACCTTTCTCCCCAGGGATAAGTTTTGCTGCTGTTGAACTACCCCTGAATTTTTCTTGCCTTCCTTGTCTGTACAGCTCATGTGCGAGATGTGTTCTTGAGGAAGCAGCTATTTGCTTTCCTTGTATTTATTTATGCCTGTATTATTCATGTACTGTTATCTAACCTTTCCCTTTTTGTGAGTCATGTTCCCCTAGCTGGGTTTTAAGCTCCTTGAAGGCAGAAATTGCTCACATGTCCAGCATATTCCTGCACGCATAACAGAGGCTCACTAAATATTTGAGGAATGAAAGCTGGAGTTGAATGAATGGGGAGGGGGAAAGAAGCAGTAAGCAGATAGTCAAATCAAGACAAAGGCTTCTCTCTTGATTTTCCCCCATACACATGCATTTTATTTTAACTAATAATACTTGATATAATATCAGGATTGTGCATCGATTTTGCTTGTGGGCGATCACGCATGCATTTGACTTTCAGGCTAGATTGTAGGTAGAGGGACAGGAGTGAATTGAAAAAACATAAAGTGCAGGGGGAGACAAGGTCAGACGGCCAAGTCAAAGAGAAGGAGCTTGCTGTGGCCTGTGCCGTTGAACCCCAAATTCTAGTCCTTATTCTGTGTGATCTTAGGCAAGTCACTTTACCTTTCTGAGTCTGTTTGTGGCACAAAAACGGTTAAAATTTCTGCTGCTTTGCACTCCACGGGAGGTCAGCTGAGCTCATACCTGGGAAGGTACTTTGTACAGAAGAATTTAGGGTATTGTCTCAACAGGCAAAGAGGTGGCTCATATCACCAGGCCAGCTAGATTGGCTTTCTGCTTTAAGATTCAAACATGACTTGGATGAAAAAGCCAGAAGGCTGAGTTCCTAGCATCATAGAATATCAGAGCTGGCAGGTATCTTAGAAACCATGCTAGTTCAACCCCCTCATTTGACGTGAGCACGCTGAAGCAAGCAGAGCTGATTTCCCCGAAGATCCCCCTGAATGAAGCCTGGACCCCAGGTTCTCTTTTCACTGTGCCCTGCAAGGCTCTCCTTAAAAAGCAAAGTTCATTTGCTCTTGTTACTGTTGGGAGACAAGGAGCCTCTGGCCTGTGTCGTAGCAAGGAAGTGACCAGGACATTTGTCTGAGTCTTATTGCGTTTCTGCAATTTGACTCACCATTTTGGTTCAATTATTGCTTGCCTTTTTTTTTACCTATGGGGCAACAATCTCCTAGTGTTTGTCTACTGCCTACTGGATTTACCACTCTGTTAGGTGCTGTGATTGGGGGGGAGGGTGGTTAGAAAAGATTAAGACCTATCTCCTGTTGTCAAAGATTTAAGTGTGGGAGACAGGACTAACAATGAGAAAACAATGGGAGGCAGTATGTGATTCAGAATAAAATGAGTAGTGCAGGCAATAACTGCTATAGAAGTTCAGAGGAGGGAGAAAGCTCTGGGAGCTGGAGCTGGGGGTTGGGGGAGAAAGCAATATCATGTGGGATCTGAAGGCTGGGTAGGATTGTTTATGCAGATGTGGGGGAGGGCACCAAATTTGAGGGTATATGCCCGTATGTATGCAAGCACACACAGATGCAGAACTGGGTAATAACAGTGGGTAGCATTTATTGGGCATTTATGTCTATGCACCAGATACCGCATAATGTCCTACTTAATGCAATGCATTTAAAAGTGCATAATCCTAGGAATTAGATAATAATTGATAGCCCTTCAATTAATGGAAGTTGAGGCACAGAGAGGTTGCAGAAATTGCCCAAAGGGAGACAGTAAATAAGTGGGATTAAAGCCAGGGGCCTAAAAACACTTGGCCCTTCTACCTATGAAAAAGAGGAATTTGTGACTCAGATGAGGAAGTTAGCCTGGCTCCAGTGATTAAAGATGGTTGTTTTGCAAACACAGGACACTGTAGGCCAAATTGTCAACTGAAGTTCAGCAGGAACACTGGAGGGATTAATGAAGCCACTGACTGAATTCTATATCCTCATTCTTCCTTCCTGGAAGATAGGAACTTGAGGTCTCCGGATGCTGCAGGTCATCGCCAGGAGCCCACCACCTTACCCTTAATGTTTCTTGGTTATGTTGCAGAGGATTTAACAAAACACCTAAGGAGAATGAATGAGGGAGCCCTGGAATCAATTCTAGTTTGTTGTTGTTCTTTATTAATTAGCACTTGAAAAGCATCCGGTCAACGGTGGATGCCCTACAAAGCTTCGAATTAGATAAAGCTACCTGGCTCTGAAGCTCTATTTGTGGGGAAAACCAGGCTTGGAAAGGATGGGAGGACAATGGCCTGAAATACAGTAGATTGTATTTTATGTTTTGAGTCTGGCTTGCGGCCAACACCCGAAAGTGTTTCCTAGGCAAAGTGCCTGACTGTGTTTTTCTGGATGTTCTCCTAACTCACTGTGAGTCTTCAATAAATGTTAAACCACTGTGAGGTAGATTCTGAGGTCCCTTTCCTGTTTCCTCGTCCCAAGAGAAGCAAACCACAGTCTAGGGTTAGAAAGCAGCCAGGAAGAGGGAACCTTGCTCCAGTCAGCGTCTCTTTTCCAATTCTAGGGCCCCTCCACACCCCCATTGTCCTGGCTGGCCTTCAGGGGCAGGATCCTTAGTCACGTGCAGGTTGGAAATCAGCTGGTACCCGGTAGGGACAGGGGAAGGGAAAAGGTTAGACTCGCTGCCTCTCCCCCGCAGCGAGTCTAAGGTGGAGGGCAGGAGAAAAAGGGATGAGGGCCAGGAGAGGGAGTGGCTGTGGCCTGGGGTAAAAGGTGAAAAATACCGAAGCAGAGCAAGGCAAAGAGGGAAAAGAAGCCTCCATCCTTAGGCACTGAAATGGACAGTGGGACTGGAGCGACAAAGGCAAGGGAAGAGGACATCCTGTCCTGAAAGAGTCTCCTTTCAGGTCAGAAAGGAGGAGACGCACCGAGAAGGTCACAGCCAAGCAAACACCCCCGAAGCAAAGTCGGCACAGAGGCTTAGGACTAGCCAAGCTTCTTCATTCCCCGTGAGCTTGGTGAGGGCCCGCTGAGCGCCTACTATGTGCTGGGTGGACAGAGACGCGCCCGGGGCAACCGGGTGGTGGGAGCCCGAGTCGGCCCAAACTGCTTCACTGAGAGGGCGAACTGTGTAGACGGCGGTGAAGGAAAGTGGATGTGCTCGGGTGCAGGCTCAAGGAGTGCAGAACGCGAGGCAGGCCGGGGAGGAGGGGAAGGAGGCGGGGACTGAGGCCAGAGGAGGATGGAGAGGGGAGGAGGTAGGAGGGAGGGAGGAAGGGAGGTGTGAACAGTGGGAGCGGTGGAGGGAGCGAGGGAGGTCGCGGCGGGGAAGCGGCGAGGCGGGGCAGTCGCGGCCCGAAGGCG